>NC_081406.1:10866594-11466594 GCF_030272615.1 Cryptomeria japonica
TCATGCAACAAAGAGACAACAATATATGTATATGTTCCTTCCAATTTCAGATTTTGAAAAACTGATGACTTCCTTCCAACAAAAACAACACTTCTAAAAACCTAAAATCTAAGTAAACTATTCTAACCCCATTTCTATCTATCTTAATCTAATTTATAGTAGTCTTTTTAGAAAAGAAGAGGTCTCCCTTAAAACTTGACCTCCTCCGAATCAGTTATAAAAACCAACAAAGTATTTTTGGAACAGATGTCCCAAAGTCATTTGCAAGATTATGAAAAACAAATAAAATAAAAACAAAGCACTATCATCATGCTAGGCTTCTTCTCCATCATCATCCTCCCCTCCACTTTAATGGGCACTGTGGGCAGTATCGAGCTCCTAAATTATAGACTAGCTTGGATTTTTCATGGTGTTGATCTTCGCTTTTGCTGCTTCTTGTCCCATTGGTGCTTCACCATTTTCTCAACATGCTTAGGTAATTGATCGTTACCGATAAATGTCATGGGTTCAATCCAAGTGACTTGTGTTATATCTTCGGGAGTGAAATTGCCTTTGGCCTTAACTTTCTCCATGTAGAGCCTAAAAGCCTTTATTGTGTCCTGCATGTTAGGTCCACAAATCCCAAGTTGCCAATCGTGGTCCAGATTAACCACTTTGTTGTCATTAACCAAGCTAAATTGAAGGTCTTGAAGTTCATAAACAGAAGTCTTGGCATCAGAAATCACAGACTTGAATGTGAGTACCCGCCACATTATAGTCTTTTTCAATACGAAGAGTTGGCACTCATCAATTACCAACTTGATTGAATGTTCTGTGAAAAATTTGGTGGCTCCGTACTCTTCTATTATGATGAGCATGGGCAAGACATTTTCCCATTTATACTCTTCTTTTTCCCAAGACACGATCTGATTCTGAATCTCTGCAATGAGGCTTTGCATCTCGTCATATAACTTCATGGAGCTTGTGATATAATTTTCACCATCTCTAATCACTCCTTCAATACATTTCTCCACAGCCCCCATGATGCTTTTGGCTCATTGGACTTGACCCATCAGCTTCTTGTTCTCTAGCATAGTAGGGTAAAAAATTTCCGAAGCATGTGATATGGGAAGTGCTCCAAAGAAGCTGATACTATCAATGAATTGAGCAAGAATTTTGATATGTCGCTTCAGCTCTCTATTCTCCTGTCCATATTTTTCTAACCTAGTGAGCATCTTCTTAGCTGATACTTGGAAAAGGTGATTATCCAAATCTCTACTCATGTTCCTGAGTTCCACTTTGGTGATCTCAAAGTCCTCTACATTAACCTCCTTATTCTCATCTTTGGGCTTATAAGAAGCAATCTCGGCAACCCACTTCCCAATCTCTTCATCTGTATCCAATCTGGTAGTTATTTTAAACTTCTTTTGTTTGGGACCCTTCTCTGTGTACTTAACCACCATGTCCTGAATTGGGATAGTCACTCGAATGAAACTCTGTTTCTTGCTTACAGAAGTGGTTAGCCATTTAGGAGTTGCACTTGAACTAGTTGTTCCTCTGATCACCCTAGGTGGCAGCGTCATGGCTACAATGACTGCATGAGAATCCATGGTGTTGACAATGTCGCTATCAAGGTCCTCGACTTCGAAAATGTGAGCATCAAGAATTTTTTCCTTTGCCTCTGTATCTTTGATCTGGTCCATTCTCTTCTACGCAGCACTCCGTGACCTGGTATATCGAGGAGCAGAAAACTCCAGAGCCAGATTGGGCTTGTGCTTGGTATAAGATGGCTTCTTATCTTTACTTGAATGAACAGGCATAGAAGTGGGGTTAGAAAAAAAATTTGGGGAACGTAGAGTAGCCTCACTACCTCTTGTAGGACCAATCTTGTTGCCTAGTTTCATTGTTCTTCTCTTGTTAACCCATTCCGCAATTCTTTTCAAGATGCTCTTTATTTTAAGCTGTATGTCATCCTCTTCTTCTACATCCTAATTAATGCAGGACGTTTCAGGTTCAGCTTGGTCTAAGTATCCAGGTTCAAAAAGCTCCAGATAATTCTCTTCAAGCCCACTTATGTCAAGTTTCACCTGCAGTGATACTACCTGTTCCAAAACCATTCTCATGTTTGCCCTTTTGAACACCTCAAACTCATCATTGCAGTCTTCCCAAAATTCCTCCAGGTGTGAGATTCGAAGGTGCGGCATCAAACCAAGACTCCGTGAGAAGCCTTTATTGTCAAAGCCCTTTCTTTCATGATATAGTGGAAAATTGAAGTTTTTCAAGTTGGCTCCAATGCTTACAGCATCTGACATTGCACTACAGGATAAAATACCCAATTGAATAGGAAAATGATCCTCCCATTTATCCCTGGGTTAAGCCTTCTTAATCATGGTAGCCAACTGCCTACAGATCTCAGCTAGAACAAAACAATCCGAACAAAAATGAGGAAGCCTGAAAGGCTCTTCCTTCAAACCGTCTACTCTTATGTAATGAAAGCAAGGAAATTGAACAAAGAAACTACCATATTTCTTCACTAATGCCTGTGCATCCTTAAACATCCTCTTGGTTTTCATGTTCTTTAACTCATAACATAAATCTCCCAGGAAGGCATTATGTACTCTCCTAAATTCTTGCAAAGCATTATCCTTTTGTAACATAGGGAAAAAATCATACACAGAAACCTCTCCCTCAACAAGCTGCCTATGTATACCCACTATCTCTTTAACACATGCCAAGCAATATATTAGATACGAGGACATAAATAAATTCTGCTTGAATTGTTTGGCCATGCTCAATTTCTCCCTCATGGAATTGACAATCAGCTCTACCCAATCAAGGTACTACTTTCCTTCCAGTACTAGTTGTGCATAGCAGTAAATCCAATCATCGAAACTGTAGGCCTCAGCCGAACCTCTAACTTGGTGTAGCAGTAACATGAAATCATGAATGTGGGTAATCATATGGTTCTTGTTGGGATACTTGGGTAATCTGGAGCCACGCCTTTGAGGAACCTTCAACCAATACTTCACTACATTATTCTGGTGTCTAGTTTTATCTGCATTGAACTCAGTAATTGATTGGGCAGGAGAAAATTTTGAGAACTGATAATCAGGTAATTTGAAAATAGAGGAAATAACTTCTCGGTTAATTGCAAGGAGGGTTTCACCATTATCTCTTTTGATGGTTTTGGAAATAGGATCATACCTCGCAATACACTCTCTAATTAGTTATGGGCAAGGGATAGCAGGAGGAAAGGCTACCGCTTCTATGAGACCACTAATTAGAATTTCTACACCAAATGAACCATCAATTCCTTTGAACAACCTTTCCTTTAAAACTTCTAGATTTTCTCCTTTCAAGTCTGTATCATTGACTATGGGCTCTGTGCATGCAAGATTGAAAATATTCTCGAAAAGGTGTAATGTGGACTTCATAATTCATAAATAAAAACCCTTATTTTCCCCAACAAATCTTATTACGAGAGAGGGAAAGCAGGTAAAAATCACTGAAGAGGACAAGAAACAAACTCATCTTCAGAGTTGAGATGAATTAGATGACTACCAACAAACAAAATTTTTATCTAAAAACTCCACAACAATGAAGAACAAGTTTTCAGAAATTAATCACTTCATACCTTATAGCAAAAGAAGTGATACGAACTTATTTAGTGCATTAATTCCAATTGTCAACTCAAATGTGTTGAGCGTTGGGATTGGACATCACATGCATGCATTGAATGCATGGCAGCATTTTTGGAGTAACCACCAATTCCTAGAAATGATTACTTGCCTTGAAAACTCAACCAGTTGACGTCACCTGAGATATGGTTCATTCTTCATCATACTTTGCAATAAATGCACCATCATGTTTTTTAGCCCATGGGACCCACCTGATTTGAACACGCATGAACAATCTAAACTGACTTCATGAGAGGTCAAGTAGTTCAAAGTGTACATTGCACCAAGAAAATTCTCTTTCAAAAGATTAGCTCTGTTAAGTGCCACTAGTCTTTTGAACTGCATTGAACATGTTGAACACCACTAAACTGTCTGAACTAGGTTCAAAGGGTTCATGACCTAAAGAAAGAGGATATAACACACCATACGCGACCATGAAAAAGAACCGCTGCAAAACACTTTGAGTGAATGTTAGCATGAAAAACCTTTTAGACACCTTAGAACCTGCGGAACCTAAATGAACATTATGAACTCGCTTCAAAATGGTTCAATGAGTTCATGGGGTTCAAATAGACCATTAAACTTGGCGTTACGGATTAAAAGACAACTTACAAATGGATTAAGGATTGAACCAAGGAAATTCTAGAAAGATAAGGACTTCAAATAAAATTTTGTAGGGTGACTTACTCTTGCTATGGAGGATAAATGATGAGATAACATTGGCTCTGACTGGGGATTGTATTTTGTGAAAAATGCAAAGAACTCTAAATCTCTAGTTTCGCACAACAAAAATAGAAAGGGGGAAAAGAGGACACACACCAAATAGACACAAAACAAACAACCAATCTACTATGTATAGGAACCCTTAACCACAGATTTCAAAGTTTGTAGAGCTTGAAGTTCTGCCCATTATAGGTATAGGGCATAACCATTCCATCAGAATAATTCAGTCTGAATGCATTCGGTCCCACTACTTCATGGATCTTGAATGGACCTTTCCAAAATGAGTCAAATTTACCATGGGCACCCTTTTGTTCTTTCCTCTTGTCCCATAATAGTACTTCATCTCCTTTAAGGAAACCTCTTGGCCGAGCTCTCATATCAAAGATCTTCTTCACCCTACTCTGATGCTCAATAATCCTATCTCCTAACATCTCTCTTTCCTCTTCCAATTACTTTTCACAAGGTAATGGGTTGGCAGAATGGAGAAACAAGAACCTGGTAGCAATCATGAAGAAATTAGTTGATGATAATGCCCAGAACTGGCATAAAAAGGTATATGAAGCCTTATGGGTAGATAGAATTACCCCTAAAAGAGCCATTGGAATGACACCTTTTGAGTTGGTGTATGGGATTGGTGCGAAAGTTTCTTTACCCCTAGAATTATCGGTAGCCAAGCTTCAAATTATAATTGAGGATTCCTTTTTCCAAAATGCTCTAGAGAAGAGAGTTATGTATTTGATGGGGTTAGAATAGTTTACTTAGATTTTGGGTTTTTAGAAGTTCTTCCTTCATTGGAAGGAAGTCATCAGTTTTTTGAAATCTGAAATTGGAAAGAACATATACATGTATTGTTGTGTCTTTCTTGCATGATATATATATATATATATATAAAGATCATATGTTGTTTGGAGAAGAAAAACCTTTGAGTTTTGAATTTGTGGGATGGTATTTCTTTACAAATATTAATCTAATTAAATGACTATGATCACCTTTCGATGGAAAATGTTGTTATTATTCCAGGACTTCTTTCTAGTGTGTGTTTTACAGATTTGTGTTTTGAAAAGAGATTTTATTTATCTTACCTATTTTTAATGAAGTGTTGAATTGATGTTTCTGAACTTTGTTTCGATCACTTACCGATTTTCATGTAGAAGCATTTTGAAGAATAATGTCCTCTGAAATATTTGTAAAACCTTAGCCTCTCATCCAAGAATGAAGTAGGCAGCCTTCTGTGCCTTCAGGTTAAAAGCATATCAGTTTAATTTAATTATATTATTCCCTGAATAACTAATGGAGGGACCTATACCTATCAAAAATTCAAAGGGAAGTGGTGTATGTCACACTTGCCCAACTGTTTAGTTGAACTTTTATCTTTCAAAGAAGGCCACAGAGTTTGAAATAATTTAATTTGAAGAAAGGCAAAAATATGTTCACTAACAAATTTTTGGAAACTCTACTGGGGAGCGTCAAACATTCAATAGATCAATATGTTACCTGCATGTTAGAATTAAACTCATAAGCAACAGTATCAACATGTTTGCTTTGTTTGGAAAGAGTTTTTAAAACAAAAGGTGAACGGTTGAGAAAAAATCCCAAGAACATTGCTGAGGTCGAAAGAATCATTTAAGGACCTTAGAGGGAACAACACTGGATTCTTGTCCTTATACTAGACCATAAAGGAGAGAGGGAGTTGTTGATTATTGTTTTGAAGAATTGCGAGGGTTATCATTTTCCACAAATTTCACTCCCAAGAGGAATGCTAAAAGGATGCCTTCTTCTCCTACCAAAACCACTCCCAAGGTACCTTCCTCTTCTAGCCACTAGCAAGCATTAACGCTTTCTAGAATTCAAGCCCCTCCTCTTGTAACTATTTACCTTGTTTTCATTATGGCCCAACCATGGGGTGCCATAGTCGGGCCTCTTGCTCTCAGAACCCATAATCCACTTCCAAAAGGGGCAAGGGATGTTTTACCTAAGTTTAATGGGGATGGAAAAATCTTGGTTGAAGAACACTTGAATTCTTTTAATGTAGCTACTGGGATATTGGCAGTACAACATTAAGATGTGGTTGTTAGGCTTTTCACTCAAACTCTTATTGAGGGAGCAGTAGATTGGTTCAGTCATCTGCAAGCCAGATCTATTACTGATTGGCAAAAAATGAAAACTACTTTTGAGAAACGGTTCAAGAGTGTTGATGATGAGCACTCACTTTTTGGTTCAGCTCACACAAATGAAGAAGGAGATTCATGGGCCAATGAGAGACTATGTAGCTAGGTATAATAAGATTATTCATAAAATTCCCTAGGCTAAAAGACCAACTACTGATAATCAACAATGTTTCTTTATAAACTCTATGCCTCCTGGTGTTGGTTTCCATCTTAGAATAAGTAGGCCAGCCAATCTTGATACTACACAAAATCAGGCTATAGAGCTTGAAGATGATTTAATAACAGCTCGGAAGTGGAGAAAAGATGTGGAAACTCCTCAAGGTCAATCTCAAGCTTCTACCTCTTCAACCAATCTAGTTGTTCAAAGACTAGTCAATGATATGATTCCTTTGAAGAGGCAGATACCGAAACCTGGAGTTTCCTACCCACAACCCTATCAAGATATAAGTAGAAAACAACCAAACCAGTATAATTATGGGCAAACTTTGTAACTGCCTGCTGCCCCGCAAAGATTGCAAATAGAGGCTCCTCCTGATAAAGGTTTTATGTGCTCTTTTCACCTTACGACAGATCATGATGGGAGATCTTCTCTTGATATGATAAGGCATGTTCAAATGAAAAACACAAAGGATGAACTAGGCGAGTTCACTAAAGTAGATAAGATTCAAAAAGTACCTGGCGACTCTGGATCATTCTACCTTGAATATGAATCAGATTCAGAATGAAGTGGTAATATTTTGGTAACTCTTGAAGATCCTGCATGTGCAATCCTTACAAGGAATCAACGAACCTCCCAACTTGTTCCTTTTTTGACTTCTGCTAGAACTAGTTTCAAGGGTAAGGATCCTACAAGTAATCTTGAAAGTAAAAATAATCCTTTCAAACAAAGACTCCTAAAGTTAAGATTTTACAAAGAAATCTTGAAAGTAAAAATAATCCTTCACCTTCCTCCTCCTTTGAAATAATTGAATTTTGTAAGGCTTCAACTGTTCAACTTTCCACTACTGAATATTTGAAACTAAACCCGAAGGAATTAGACAAACTGGTCAACTATGTGAAAGGAGATTCTACATCAGAGTCCTCAGTACATAAATGTGTGGTTGATAGTGATTTGTTTATTTTTGAAACACCTACATCTACCTCTTGTTCTTCCACTGATTCAACTACTCCATGTGCCCTCCACAATGCTGAAGATAAGCTTGACATAGAAGTTCTAAAGCCTCAACCTTTTTATATCTCCCTGCTCCTGAATGGTCAGAAGCTTAGCAATTGTATTATAGATTCAGGAGTGTCTAGAAACATAATGTCATCATCTATTGTGAGATCTTTAGGTTTAACACTTACTAAGACATTCGAGAGATGTTATTCAATGGATGGGAAGTAGGTCCCTCTCATTGAACAGGTAAAGGATGCTCAGGCAGTGCTGGCAGCATGTCTTGATAAAAGGGTAAAATTGACCATTTTGGTTGCTGACATCCATGCAAGTTATGTGATGCTCTTAAGTAGGACTTTATGTAAAGAACTTGGAGGTGAAATTAAGATGGATTGGTCAGTAGCTATCATCCCACTAGGAAAACAAAAAATCAAACCTGAACCCGAACTGAAAAATAAATATACAATCTTTCCTTCTGATAATCCCAAAGCCCAGATTCTATTCCAAGAATGCGAATTTGGGAATTATCTCATTCTTGCACCTGATAAAAGAGAAATGGAAGAAGCAGTTGATGAGCAAGGCAGACTGTGGTGAATGGAATTTGATGGAAGTTGCACCAACTCTAGCTCAGGAGCAGGGGTAGTTTTGCTGTCCCCTAATGGTAACATTTTTCCTTTTTTTTTCAAATTGGATTTCAAGAATACTAATAACACTGTGGAATATGAGGCATTACTTTTAGGTTTGAATGAAGCCAAATATAAGGGTATAAAATTGCTTAAGGTAAAAGGTGATGCGGAGCTGACTGTTAAACAAGTAAGAAATGTTTATTCAGTTAAGAATGATAGACTGAAACATTATAGAAATAGGGTTTTGGATGAGATAGATTTTTTTGATTCTTTCTCAATTGAAGCTATACCAAGGGAGAAGAACACTAGGGTAGATTCGTTGGCCATTTTAGCTTCTCTCTTGTTACCACACCCAGATTTTAAGGATAATTCTTAAAGGATTGAAATGATTTATAGGCCTAGTGTCCCTGACAATGTGAATCATTGGCAAATATTTGATACAGATGTTCATATTAAAGACTTTCTAGAGTGCACCCGTTCATTTGTCCAATCATATTTTGAAGGTTCTGAAGATAGTTGTAAGGAATTTTATCCAGACCCGGGTATTAATTCTAATAAGAATTTCATTCAGCTGAAAGGGAACAAAATTCTAAAAGGATTAGTGACTCTAGAGAAGTTTTTCACTCGTAATGATGTGTTCACTAGCAGGAAAGCTCCTGATGATGATGAAAAAGGAAGTTGTGAAAAGATTAATCTTGGTGATGAATCTAATCCTAAAATGCTGACAATTGGCAAATATTGTTCTTCTGAGGAAAAGCGAACGCTTAATGGGCTACTGAAAGAATACATTGATGTATTCACTTGGTCTTATGATGACTTTAAGGAATTTAGGAATGGACAATTTCAACATCAAACTCTGTTGAAGCCTGGTGTTTCTCCTTTTAGACAAAAAATGAGAAATTTTAAACCCATGATGGCAGACACAATTTTCAAGGAGGTAGATAAAATTCTTAAAGCCAAAATTATATATCCAATTCATCACTCTACTTGGGTAGCCAATATAGTTCCTGTGAGGAAGAAGAATGGGGAAATTCAGATTTGTGTAGATTTTCACAATCTGAACTAGGCAAGTCTTAAGGATAACTATGTTTTACCTAATATGGATCATATTTTGCAGATAGTATCTAGGTCAGAAATGATGTCAATGTTAGACATTTTTTTTGGTTACAATCAAATCAGTGTTGTAGAGAATGAACAACACAAGACAACATTCATCACTCCATGGGGAACATTTGCATATAATCGCATGCCATTTGGTTTGATTAATGCTGGAGCCACTTTTCAAAGGGCCATGGATTCTTCTTTTAGGTATTTTCATGACAGAATTATTGTTGTTTACCTAGATGACTTGACCGTGTTTTCTAAAGATAGGAAGAATAATCTCAAAGATCTGAGGGCAGTTCTACAATCTTGTCGAGAGCATGGTACCTCCCAAAATCCAAAGAAGTCAATTTTCTATGTAACTGAGGGCAAATTATTAGGGCATATCATTTCGAAGGAAGGTGTCAAGATTGATCTTGATAGAGTCAATGCAATTCAACATCTCAGCCTACCTTTGAATCGGACTGGAGTAAGGTCATTTTTTGGCTAGGTGAACTTCCTAAGAAGGTTTGTACCCGAATTCACAGAAACTACCAAGCATATCATTAGCTTGTTGACTAAAAGGTATCCTTTTAAATGGACTAATGAAGCCAAGGAAGCTTTTGAAAGGATCAAGAGTTCAGTTGCCAATGTGCCAACTCTCATTAACCCAGATTTTAAAAAGGATTTTTTCATATACTGTTATGCCTCAGAACATACAATGTCAGGAATATTATTACAAGTGGTTGAATCTGGGATTGAAGCACCTATAGCATTCATGAGTGTTCCTCTTAAGAAGCATGAGCTTAATTATTTTCTCTTAGAGAAACAAGTGTTCACCATGGTTAAAGCTATAAAACAATTCTGGTATTACATTTTGTATTCTCATTCTGTGGTTTTTGTTCCAGATTCTGCAGTGAAAAGCATTTTGACTCAGCAAGAAGTCGGACTCAATAAAAGGGCGACATAGGTAACCAAAATTCAGGAATATGATCTAGATATTCATCCTACAAAGATGGTTAAAGGACAAGGCTTATGCAAATTAATAGCAGAAAATGAGATGGAGACAGAAAAAGAGCCACCATTGACTTTGTTCATTAGGTTGCAAGATACATGGTTTTCTGATGCAGCAAAGTATGTTATTTGGCAAGATGTTCTATACAAAAGAGGCTTGGATGGTACCTATTTGAGGTGTGTAGATAAGCCTCAACAGCGAAAACTTCTGGAAGTTTATCATGGTGAAGCCTACGGTGGACATTTCTCATCCTTTGTAACTGCTTTTAAGATTTTAAGAAATTGCTTTTATTGGCCTGGTATGTTTTGTGATGCATATACTTATGTGAAGGGATGTGAAAAATGTCAACTCTTTTCTTGGAAACCACATTTAGTTGCTCTACCTTTAAGGCCTATGGTAGTAGAGGAACCCTTCAAACAATGGGGTATTGATTTCATTGGCCCAGTAGATCCTTATTCCAGTGCTGGTCATATGTATATTTTGACAGCAACAGATTATTTTACTAAGTGGGTGGAGGTTGTTCCCACTAAGAAGGGGAACTCAGAGGTTGTATGTAATTTTCTCAAAGATTGCATCCTTGTCTGTTTTGGGGTCCCTCAGAAGATTGTTGCAGATAATGCATCATATTTCTCCTTTGAAGAATTGACTATGTTCTGCTATGAACATCAAATCACTCTTTCACACTCTTTCGATTACTTTCCGCAAGGTAATGGGTTGGCAGAATCGAGCAACAAGAACCTAGTATCAATCATGAAGAAACTAGTTGATAATAATGCCCAGAACTGGCATAAAAAGGTATATGAAGCCTTATGGGTGGATATAATTACCCCTAAAAGAGCCATTGGAATGGCACCTTTTCAGCTGGTGTATGGGATTGGTGCTAAAGTTACTTTACCCTTGGAATTATCGGCAGCCAAGCTTCATACTGTAATTGAGGATTCCTTTTTCCAAAATTCTCTGAAGAAGAGAGTTATGTATTTGATGGGGTTAGAATAGTTTACTTAGATTTTGGGTTTTTAGAAGTTTTGTTTTCTTTGGAAGGAAGTCATCAGTTTTTTGAAATCTGAAATTGGAAAGAACATATACATGTATTGGTGTGTCTTTGTTGCATGAAATATATATATATATAAAGATCATATGTGTTTTGGAGAAGAAAAACCTTTGAGTTTTGAATATGTGGGATGGTATTTCTTTGCAAATATTAAACTAATTAAACGACTGTGATCACCTTTTTGATGGAAAATGTTGTTATTATTCTAGGACTCCTTTCTATTTGTTTTTTAATGATTTGTGTTTTGAAAAGAGATTTCATTTCTCTCACCTATTTTTAATGAAGTGTTGAATCGATGTTTCTGAACTTTGTTTCGATCACTTACCAATTTTCATGTAGAAGTGTTTTGAAGAATAGTGTCCTCTGAAATATTTGTAAAACCTTAGCCTCTTATCCAAGAATGAAGTAGGCAGCCTTATGTACTTTCAGGTTAAAAGCATATCAGTTTAATTTAATTACATTATTCCCTGAATAACTAATGGAGGGAGTTGTACCTATCAAAAATTCAGAGGGAAGTGGTGTATGTCACACTTGCCCAACTATTTAGTTGAACTTTTGTCTTTCAAAGAAGGTGACAGAGTTTGAAATAATTTAATTTGAAGAAAGGCAAAAATCTGTTCACTAACATATATAAGTGCTCAACTCTTACTCAATAAACTATTATCCAATGTATGTGTCCATTATGTATGCCAACTCTTGGAGATACTCTTTCTCCATCTATCATGACACCATGTTGATTTCACAAAAAGCGAATTTATTTATCGATTGTTCATAAATGATATCACCCATATTTATATCTCTTCTCATGGAGTCAATGTGTATATCCTTTCGACTCATCCGGACTAAATATAGTTGACTCAATAGGGAGACACTCATATAGATATTCTTTGTCTATCTCCTTAATAGGGTAGTCCAACTATTCTTGTCTCCCAAGGGAATGGGGTTGTTGAGATTTTTGTTACCCTACTCATCTTGATTAGCTATTTCTTCTTTCTTAGTTTAGCAGTTGATTCCTTTCTTCTTTCATCCTAGAAGTATACATCTATCTACTATGGTTACTACAAGGTCAAACTTGAAGCAGCAAGTGTTGCATAATCTTTTTGAAGATGAGCATTACCTAAGGGTTAAGAAAGCCTTGGAAGTAGATCCTTGAGATCATCGGTTTGATGGATATGAGTTGGAACTTGATGCAATTTTGAGATATCAAAGAAGGATGTATATACCTAAAGGTAGAGACTTAAGGAAATTAATATTGCATGAGATGCACAATACACCTTTTTTAGGACATCTTGGAGTGACAAAGATGGTAGCTGATTTGAGATGTTTGTATTTTTGGCCTAAACTCAAGAAAGAGGTGATTGAGTATGTGGCACAATGTTTGAAATTTCAGCAAGTAAAAGATGAGCATGTTCATCTGGCAGGATTTTTGTTCCAACATGTTATACCAGAGTATAAGTGGCAAGTAATCAGTATGGATTTTATCCAAGGATTACCTATGAGAAAAAACAAGAATGATACCATCTTAGTAGTTGTTGATAAGTTCAGAAAAGTTGCACATTTCATACCTAGAAATCTCAAGGATGGATGATTTGTTCTTGCAAAGAGATTTGTACAAGAAATATTTCGATTGCATGGTGTACCAAAAACCATTATTTCACATAGGGATACCAGGATGACATCTAGGTTTTGGACAACATTGAATGCAGCTTTGAGAACTAGACTGAACTTTAGTTCAGCATATCATCCTCAAACTGATGGCCAAATGGAAAGGGTTAATCGGGTTGTAGAAGATCTTTTACAGATGTATTGCATCAACAATACAAGTGGGAGGAGTATTTACCTTTGGTTGAGTTTGCATATAACAACTCTTTTCACACATCCTTAGGGATGACACCTTTTGAGGTACTCTATGGATGAAATTTTCGCACACCCATTAGTTGGGATAGAATGGAAGATAGAATCACTGTTGGTCCTAGTTTTCTCAAAGAAATGGATAATTAGATGAAGTTGATCAGGACAAGATTAAAAGAGGCAGCCAATAGACAGAGAAGCTATGTTGATAGAAACAAGACTTTCAGACAATTTGATGCAGGAGATAAAGTCTTTTTGAGGGTCAAACCTCATAAGAGCTCTATCTCATTTGGGAAATCATCAAAGTTGGCACCAAGATATGTGGGACCCTTTGATGTGTTGGAAGTTACTAATCCAATTGCTTATAGATTATCTTTACCACCCGCTCTATCTCGGATTCATAATGTGTTCCATGTTTCTTTGTTGAAACCTTATCATCCTGATGCATCTCATATTCTTCACTACCGATCTTTATAGGTACAGGATCCAAGGGTGGTGCTAGTGGAGCCCATCCGAATCCTATATCAATGTAGCATGAAGCTACGTAGCAGAGATTTCACTCATTATAAGGTCCAGTGGGACCAATATTCTAAGGATAGTGCTATATTGGAGGATGCTGAGGCGATTGACCATCACTTTCCTCATTTTCTTTCTTAGAGTAGTAGTTGTTTATTACATGAGATACCTTGTTACTCTAATTTTAATTTACATGTTGTGAACCTTGATAACATGGATGCTATTGTTATTGTGATGTAGAGGTACAGTTCAAACAACTTGAAAATGCCTTCAAGTTACTCACTTTCTGCAATGAGTGACAATCCCCCACACTTAGGAATCTCTCCAACCAGACCTCACACCTTTATGAGAATCATATCAATATCTCAACACATGAATTTTAATCCCCATAACCCACACTGAGACATTATGTAAAGGTTATCAAAATTGGCTATCAAACCCCACAGGCAAAAGTGCTCAAAACTTGCTCAAGTTGCTCATGACTCCTCCCAATTGATTTTTAAGCTTTCAAAGGTTCAAAATAAGTTTTAAAAGTTCCAAATATCACAAGAGATACAAAACAACCCTTTGTTTTGGTACCCCAAGACTCCAAGGCAACAAAGCCCAATTTGGCACTACAAGCCTACTAACCCACAAAACCAACTTTGTAGCATTACTCAAAAAATATCCAAAGGACTATTAGTTTTTATTTGACACACCTTATACTATACTATGTAAAACACTTTTCCCAAAGGGGCAGGTCTTGGAACATCCAATAAACCCTACTTCTAAGAAACCCTCATGTAGGATTAGAAGGGCTAAATAAGGCACTTAGTGAAGGAAGTACCCTTTAGACATGAAACCATAGAAAAATGACAAATTGATCACCTTGGGGAATCCAAATCCACACCAATTCCAAGGTTATAGACTCTGTTTTGCAACCCATCAAAAGTTATGGGGACTGTTGTGTCTTTTTACCACTTTTACATTGCCAGCCACATAGAGATGTCTGGCTTCTTTTAATTCATTCTCTTTCCAAACACTTCCTCCAGGTCTGAAAAAAACAAAATCTTAAATTACAGCCCAAAATCTTCCATCCAACCAAGTTTTAGATTTTTTCCATGCTTAAAATGGAAGAAAAGGGAAAAGAAAAGTGTAACCCTAGGTTTATGCCCTTTCACGAGCTGTCTTCACTAAAACTTCAATATCTCTCTTATTTCTCCACTTCCAATGCTCTAGTTGGACTCAAATGAAATTTATCTCACCCCTCTAACTCACCATGGAATAATTTTCCATTTTTTAGATCATACAAGCCTGTACCAACCAAAATAACAGCGAATGTGCAGGAAAATACAAAAAAATTTATTGCTTCAAATTATCAACTTTCACCATATCCAACCAACAACCCTCCAAATTGGTTTTTTGAGGCATTATATAGACATCTCAACATTTTCCAACTGAAATCAGGTGGTTGTGAATGTTAGGAAATGATTTTAACAACTTTTCAAAAAGTTGTTCACCAATATTGACAACATTTTGTCAATTTTTGACAATTTTGTATTTTGCCAACAAACTATCTTCAAACATAGACCTAGGAGCCTAAACATATTATTTTGGACCTAATTAGACCAAAATACACTTGAATCACTAAATCCACACATCCTAATTCCTTTTGACCATAGTTGACCATAGGGTTTATAAAGCACCCTAGGCCACTAGGCCTTACAAAAATGGACAATGAGGACTTTATTATCAAAACTAAACATGAACATGGGATTCTAAGATCCCTTACAACACCTTGAAACAAAAAGATGAAATTCATTGAAGAGGAAATTATTAATTTTAGTCTCGTGCCCCTGCACCATACTCCTGGGGTGGGTTGATCTCATTTCCACCTGAGATAAGTTGGTCCAATGAAGTACCATGCTTCAGAATCTCTGCCTCATCCATCCATAAAGCCTCTTCAACAGGGTTTCCTACCCATTTCACAAGGTATTGTTTATACTCTTTGTTTCTAGTCTTCTTGATGACTTTCTCATCAATGATTTTCTCAAGTTTCTTCGGTGCATGATGAGGTATGGCAGCCATATCCTCTTGAACTTCTTCAATCTGAAAGTCCATACCTACAACAACATTACCTTTATATGGTGTTAGATCACATACATTGAAAATAGGAGAAATACCAAGATCAGGAGGAAGAGCAATCTCATAGGCATTCAACCCATGCTTTTTCAATACTTTACAAGGACCCACTTTCGTCATGAGTAACTTAGTGTGCTTCCCCCTTGGCAACCTTTCCTTCCTTAGATACACCCACACCATATCATCCACTTGAAATTGGACATCTCTTCTCTTTTTATCAGCAATCTCCTTGTACTTTTGAGAACTTTTTTGGAGTGCCAACCGCACTTGATCATTGATCTCCTTCATGCTATCAGCAAATTTCTCTCCATGAGCACTAACCTACCCATCTTGTGGAAGATCCCTCAACTCAAGAATGCCTCTTGGGTTTTGACCATACACAATCTGAAAAGGACTCTTACCTATACTCCTATTCACTGAATCATTGAAAGCAAACTCAACTTTTGGATGCACAACATCCCACTTCTCTCCATATTGCTTGGTCAAACATCTTAATAGGTTTCCCAAGGACCTATTAACAACTTTAGTCTGACCATCTATTTGTGGATGGTAGGCTGAACTAAAATTCAAATTTGTTCCTAACCTTTTCCATAAGGTTCTCCAAAAATGGCCAATGAACTTTACATCCCTATCAGATACAATGGCTTGAGGAAGCCCATGAATTCTTACAATTTCTTTGAAAAACAAATTTGCTACATAGGTTGCATCACTAGTGGACTTACATGGCAAGAAATGTGCCATCTTACTAAACCTATCTACAACAACAAAGATGCTATCAAATCCTTTTTGTGTCCTAGGAAGCCCCATTACAAAATCCATACTACAACTCTCCCAAGGCCTTGTAGGTATGGGTAATGGCTGATACAAACCAGCATTGGTGGAAGTTCCCTTGGCCTTTTGACAAATAGTGCAAGTCTCCACAAATCTCCTTACATCAACCTGCATTTTAGGCCAAAAATAATGTCTTCTTACCTGTTCAAGGGTTTTATCCAACCCAAAATGTCCACTCATGCTGCCACAATGCTTTTCTTTCACAATATTTTCTCTCACAGAACACCTAGGAATGCATAATTGATGTCCTTTGAACAAAAAACCATCTTGGATCAAGTAATCAACATATTCAACATGGTATGCCTTAGAAAAATCAGAACAAACTTCATAGATTTCATGAAAGTCTTCATCACCTTCATACATACCTTTCAAGGAGTCAATCCCCACACTTTGCAATTTCACCTCTTGTAGTGTCAAGGATCTTCTACTCAAGGCATCTGCTACCTTATTTGCAACTCCCTTTTTGTGTTTGATGGTAAAGGTATAGGCTTGGATAGATTCTACCCACTTCATGTGCTTGTGACTCAACTTCTCTTGACTGTTCAAGAAGCTAAGTGCCTAATTATCTGTAAATGCAACAAATTCTTTTGGAAGGAGGTAATGCCTCCACTTTTTCAAAGCCTGTACTAATGCATACATTTCCAAATCATATGAGGAATACTTCCTCTTTGCCTCATTAAGATTTTCACTAAAGAATGCAATGGGCCTACCCTCTTGACTCAAAACAGCCCCTATTGTCACATTAGATGCATCACATTCTATAGTAAAAACTTTTTGAAAATTTGGAAAAGAAAGAATAGGATTCTTGGCTACCTTCTATTTGAGACTTTGAAAAGCCTCCTTAGCTTCCTTGGTCCACAAAAACTTGCACTTTTGCCCCCCTTTGATGGTTTCCAGGATAGGTGCACACACTTGGCTGAATCCTCTTATAAACTTCCTATAGAAGGAAGCCAAGCCATGGAAGCTTCTCACTTCTATCATTGACCTTGGAGAAGGCCAATTCAAGATGCTCTCTACCTTTTCAGGATCCATCTTGATGCTTCCACCTGAAACAATGAAACCAAGATACACCAATTCTTCCTGCATGAAAAGACACTTGTCTATATTGATTAGGAGCTTAGCCTCTTGCAACCTTTTTAGGACCAAATTCAAATGTTTCACATGTTCATCTCTATCCTTACTGAAAATAAGAATATCATCCAAGTAAACAATCACAAATTTACCAAGAAAAGGTTTCAAGACTTCATTCATGAGTCTCATGAATGTACTAGGTGCATTGGACAAACCAAAAGGCATAACCTTCCACTCATAGAGGCCTTCATTAGTCTTAAAGGTTGTCTTCCTTTCATCTCCAACCCTTATTCTAATCTGATGATACTCACTCTTCAAATCCACCTTTGAATACCACCTTACACCCCCTAGATGGTCCAACAAGTCCTCAATCCTAGGCATAGGGAACCTATACCTGATAGTGATCCTGTTAATGGCCCTTGAGTCTATACATAACCTCCATGTACCTTCTTTCTTAGGTTCTAGCATGACTAGAACAGCACATGGACTCATACTTTTAGAAATCAAACCCTTATCTAAGAGTTCCTGGATTTGTCTTGCCATTTCCTCATTCTGTTGGGGTGTTAACTTATAGGCAGCCTTATTGGGAAGTGTAGCCCCTGGAATCAGATCAATGTTATGGCTAATCTCTCTAATAGGAGGTAAGGAATCAGGTAACTCCTTGGTTACAATGTCTTTGTAGGTCTCAACAAAATCAGCCACCTCCTTTGGTCCTACCCTCCTAGATTCTTCCTTCTTTTTGTGCACCTTCTTTTCTTCCTATTTTGGCAACACAACCAAAGCATAACAAGGAGTATCCTCCTCTTTCAAGCATTCTAAAAACTCTTTCTCACTTACAATCATGATTTTAGAGTCTTTTTCTTCTTCACCATTATTAAGTAGGGGTAGTAAAGTTACCTTCTCACCTTTATACCAGATGGTGTATGTGTTCTTCTCACCATCATGCCTTGACTTCATGTCATATTTCCATGGTCTTCCAAGCAGCAAATGGCATGCATCCATGGGTACAATGTCACAAAGTACCTTGTCCTTATACTTGCCAATAGAAAACTCCACCCATGCTTGTTCTTCAATGATGGTTTGTTGCCCCTTTGTAAGCCATGATACCTTGTAGGGTCTTGGATGCTTAATCCTCTTCAATTTCAGTTTCTCTACTACCTCAATGGATAGAAAATTATCAGTAGAACCTGAATCAATCACCACACTACATACTTTGTCACCACTTCTACAAGTAGTCCTGAATAGTGCTTTCCTTTGGGGTGGCTCTGGTGGACTTGGTGCTGTTATCAAGGTCTTCCTCATCATCATGATTTATCCTTGCTCAGGTTGTACAAAGGATCCATGAGAGTGAACACTATGGGTGTCCTCATCTCTCACCAAATTTACTGTCCTTTCACCTTGCCTGTTTGCCTTCTCAGGACACTTGGATGCAACATGTCCCATTTGATGACACCTATAGCACTTGATGCCTTCTAGGCCTCTTCCACCACTTCTTCCTCTAAAGCTGCCTCTCTTTCCTCTAAAATATCCTCTAGAGCTGCCTTCCCCTTGTTCATTTCTTTCACTTGATTCACCAAGGTCTTTGGAACCTTGTCCTCTTCCTTGAGACATATTTCTACCCCTATTTCCAAAGTCTTTTTGCCCTCTCCCTCTTCCACCTTGATCACTCTTCCTCTTGAGTTTCTCCTCAACCTTCAAAGCAAGTTGAAAGCATTTTTGGACTGTGGGAGGGCTGCTTAGACTAAGTTCATCTTGAATGGTAATTCTCAACCCTTGCAAATATCTTCCAAGCTTCACACATTTAGGTTCCACCACATTGGACTTCATCACCAATTTATGGAACTCTTGAGTATAATCCGAGACACTCATCTTCTTTTGCCTCAAACTCATTCTCCTCTTATGAAGTTGTACTTCATAATCATCAGGAACATATGCATCCCTGATCAATGCAACCATCTTCTTCCAAGTGGTCACTGGATTCTTCTTCTACTTCACCCCATCATCTTGAGTGAAATTCCACCATGTAAGGGTTGGTCCCTTCAACTTAGACTTAGAAATCTTGACTCTCTGAATTTTAGGTATGTCAATCCAATCCACAGTAGCATCTGGATTCAAGTTTCCATCATAGGAAGGTAGGTCCAACCTAACATCCATGGTCCTTCTCTCCATGGCCTTCAAGGTCTTCACAAGTAGTCTCTGATCAGCAGACACTTCTTCTTCTTCATCTTGCTCAAGGGGTTCGTCATCACTTCCCTCTTCAACAACATTAGAGTTTCCACCACTTTTCTTACGAAGCTCCCCATTAAGTCTATCAACCTCCTTCTGCAAGGAATCAATCTTGTGAACCAAGTTTTGATCCTTCAAAAACTTCACTATATGTGCATTAGTCATCCTTGAGGACAACTCACCCTCTTCATCTTCCCCTTACATGGCTAAACTAAAACAGTCCTTCTTCTAAGGGCCACACTTGCTCTAATACCAATTGATGTAGAGGTATGGTTCAAACAACTTGAAAATGCCTTCAAGTTACTCACTTTCTGCAATGAGTGACAATCCCCCACACCTAGGAATCTCTCCAACAATACCTCACACCTTTATGAGAATCATATCAATATCTCAACACATTAATTTTAATCCCCATAACCCACACCGAGACATTATGTAAAGGTTATCAAAATTGGCTATCAAACCCCACAGGCAAAAGTGCTCAAAACTTGCTCAGGTTGCTCACAACTCCTCCCAATTTATTTTTAGGCTTTCAAAGGTTCAAAATAGGTTTTACAAGTTCCAAATACCACAAGAGATATAAAACAACCCTTTGGTTTGGTACCCCAAGACTCCAAGGCAACAAAGCCCAATTTGGCACTACAAGCCTACTAACCCACAAAACCAACTTTGTAGCATTACTCAAAAAATATCCAAAGGACTATTAGTTTTTATTTGACACACCTTATACTCTACTATGGAAAACACTTTTCCCAAAGGGGCAGGTCTTGGAACATCCAATAAACCCTACTTCTAAGAAACCCTCATGTAGGATTAGAAGGGCTAAATAAGGCACTTAATGAAGGAAGTACCCTTCAGACATGCAACCATAGAAAAATGACAACTTGAGCACCTTTGGAAATCAAAATACACACCAATTCCAAGGTTATAGACTCTAGTTTGCAACCCATCAAAAGTTATGGGGACTATTGTGTCTTTTTACCACTTGTGCATTGCCAGCCACATAGAGATGTCTGGCTTCTTTTAATTCATTCTCTTTCCAAACACTTCCTCCAGGTCTGAAACAAAGAAAATCTTAAATTATAGCCCCAAATATTCCATCCAACCAAGTTTTATATTTTTTCCATGCTTAAAATGGAAGAAAAGGGAAAAGAAAAGTGAAACCCTAGGTTTATGCCCTTTCACATGTTGTCTTCACTAAACCTTCAATATCTCGCTTATTTCTCCACTTCCAATGCTCTAGTTGGACTAAAATGAAAGGTATCTCACCCCTCTAACTCACCATGGAAAAAATTTCCAGTTTTTAAATCATACAAGCCTGTACCAAGCGAAATAACAGCAAATGTGCAGGAAAACACAAAAATTTTTATTGCTTCAAATTATCAACTTTCACCATATCCAACCAACAACCCTCAATATTGGTTTTTTGAGGAATTATATAGCCATCCCAACATGTTCCAACTGAAATCAGGTGGTTTTTAATGTTAGGAAATGATTTTAACAACTATTCAAAAAGTTGTTCACCAATATTGACAACATTTTGTCAATTTTTGACAATTTTGTATTTTGCCAAGAAACTATCTTCAAACATAGACCTAGGAGCCTAAACATATTATTTTGGAGCTAATTAGACCAAAATACACTTGAATCACTAAATCTACACATCCTAAGTCCTTTTGACCATAGTTGACCATAGGGTTTATAAAGCACCCTAAGCCACTAGGCCCTACAAAAATGGACTATGAGGACTTTATTATCAAAACTAAACATGAACTTGGGATTCTAAGATCCCTTACAACACCTTGAAACAAAAAAATGAAATTAATTGAAGAGGAAATTATTAATTTTATTCTTTTGCCCATGCACCATATTGTTTATGTTTTGATTTGAAACTATGATTTATGGTTAATATTATATGATGTTGAGTTACTATGTGCTTATTGATAGATAATAAGACATCGAGACGATGTCTCTTCCAAGTTGGGAAGGATGTCACAAATCATATTTATCAATATTTATTTTATTAGGAAAATAATATTTACTTTCTATTTATGCAATGAAATTGAAATAGAAATGAGGTTTTTCTTTTAGTAAAATGAGATCATGACAAAAAAAAAATAGAAATTCAAATGCAATGAAATGATTTACATTACTTTACTTATGTAAATTCAATTGAATGGTCAATGTTATTTTTATTATAAATTGGTATCGTCATCGCTAATGAGTTATTGAGTGCAAGTGGATACAATAAGAAGTGAATGTGAATGGAGGTGAGAACATGGTTCAGGTAGAGCTGTCTTAGATCATGTACTTCGCTAGAACATATGAAATCTCACATACCACTATTAGAGCATATAAATTTATATATGATGGTTGTATGATTTAATCTTGTGATTGATTTAAAATTTGAATTGCACGAGTGCTTGCAAATGAGATACTTTATTTAAAGAAAGATTTGTTGTTAAAAGAATATTAACTATAGATATTTATTGTAGATTTATACAATCTTTGTATGCAGATACGTGTAATTGATGAAATATCCTACTTATGTGTTCACTCTTGTGTTACAATAATAGTATATGTATATGTGTATGAGTTTTAATATCAATTCGATCATATATATGTACATATATATATAAACATGTATATACATATATACATACATATATATGTATGTATATACATATATATATGTATATATGTATGTATATGTATATATATATATGTAAATATGTATATATATATATACATGTATGTATATGTATATATATGTATATATGTATATATATATGTATATATGCATATGTGTATCTATATATATATATATATATGCATATGTGTATCTATATATATATATGTATATGCATATATGTATATATGTATACATGTGTATACATATATACACATATGCATATATACATATATATATATATACATATATACATATATATACATATACATACATATATATATACATATATATATACACATACATATAACATATACATACATATATATACATATGTATATATGTATATATACATGTATATATATATATATATTGATGAATAATGATGAACTACTAAGGTCCTAACCGATACAGAGATGGGGGGTGAATCAATACACAAAAAAATACTGCTTCAACACTTTGTCATATCAAAACATAGCTGACCGGTTGTCTTCACCATTGAACATAACCATAGCTATACCAATTAAACAAAACTACTTCAGACATCATTCAATAGATCTTAAACCTTGATAACTACTTCACTGATATAATCATGCATGAGTTGTACCAATAATACCACAACCATTTAACAATTCATGCATATCTAACTTAATCAAAACCACACAATAATCACATGAAAATCTCATAACCCATAACACACAAATTTTTCATGTGGAAACCCAAATGGGAAAAACCACGGTGGGAATGAAAACCCACAATATTTTTCTGAACTCTTTTGAAGTCCGCTCTATTAGGAGCCTAGTCTGGTTAAAGACTTTACAATAAAGGTCCTATTAGGAACCGATCCTATTAGGGATCACTTGGTTAAGGGATGGCTATATACCCCGTTAAAGGTTGAAACCCTGTTAGGAGTTACCTCACAAGAGGATTTAAATGACTCAATAACCTTGAGCCACTGGTTAGAGGATTTATAAAAAAGCCTATTAAAGCTACCCGGTCAAGGGATTTAGCTTTTGTTGAAATGGTTAGAAGATAATAGGTAAAACACCAATCTGATAACAACACTTCTTGCTAAGGTAGATCCTTTTCAGTTCCTCTCTTCTGCAATCACACTCTGCAGATTCCTCACTCTAGTTCGACAAGTATCAAATCTCCAACACGCGGACACAAATACAACTTTTGCCAACCACTACAATAATAAAACTCATCAACCTTAAAGACAACAACTAGGTTGGTAGCATAAATCCTAAACCCTAAATATTTCAAGTTTACACTTACAAGCGGTCCAATCCTAACCATCCAAACACATTACATAGAATGAAATGGTCTAAAATAGATCTCAAGACATTCTGCATCGTCCAATCTTCACCGCACCTGCAAATCAATTAACCCATCACGCGCTCTTCACACATCACTAAGAAAAATGCTCATTCCTGAGGTAGGCATTCAATGCATTCAATCTTCATGCGTAAGAACTATAAAGAAATCCTTCACATGCACACAACTGACATGGTATCTCGATCCTTATCCTTATTCCTTAATTAATAGGTCACAAA
This sequence comes from Cryptomeria japonica, assembly GCF_030272615.1. Classification (NCBI taxonomy): domain Eukaryota; kingdom Viridiplantae; phylum Streptophyta; class Pinopsida; order Cupressales; family Cupressaceae; genus Cryptomeria; species Cryptomeria japonica. The sequence goes on from NC_081406.1 coordinate 10,890,928, forward strand.
ACATCATCGGTTGCACTACACAAGCCAAATCGATAACCCTAGAGTTGAACTGAGACTACCAAATAGTAGTCACACTTAGTGAACCCCAACACCAGTCCACTCCATCTCAGTTGACGATAACCGCTTCTAATATTCATACCGATTCATACCAATTCACCTGCTTGAGCACTTATTGACATCAATGACAACATACATTATCATCGCTTCATCATATGCCAACAATATCTCCCTTTGGCATTGATGGCAATACTCAGTGTATCATTGCTTAGTATATGCATCATTCTCAATAACATATACCGGTTCGACTTAAAATATCACCACCACCTCGACTGGTCAGTGTGCACTTTTCTCAATCACTTCTCACACCACTTATTTCATCTCCCCTTTGCATATTGACCTTCAAACATATATCTTCTCCACTATGCTTCTCCCCCTATGGAGTAAGATTCTTCAACAAATCAATCCTATAAGATCTAACACAATAGTACCTAGCTGATGTGCACAACACATCTTTAATTTACTTCATGAAGGGCCAGAATCCCTAATGCACCTCTCAAATAGGTAAATATAGTCTTTGGTAAGGGCTTAGTGAATATGTCTACTAGCTGCTCCTTACTAGAAACATGTTCTAACACAACCTCTTTTATCTAAACCTTTTCTCTCAAGAAATGATACTTAAGCTCAATATGCTCGGTCCTAGCATGCAATACTAGATTTTTTGGAAATATTTATTGGACTAGTATTATCACAAAATATACTCATCGGTTCAGATAAAATTAGTTTGAAGCCATTCAGTACATGCTTCATCCAAATTGCCTGAGTGCATTTCATAAATGCTGCCACATACTTTGGTTCAGTTGTAGACTGGGAAATATAACTCTGCTTCTTGCTTATCCATGAGACTAGTCTTCCACCAAGGAAGAATGCTCCACCGGTTGTGCTCTTCCAGTCGTCCACATTACCTGCCCAATTTGCATTGGTAAACACTTTGAGATCAAAGTCGCCATTGTATGGATATCACAATCCTTAATCAACTGTCCCTTTTAGGTATCTAAGAATCCTCTTTACCGCTACCAAGTGGGATTCTCTTGGACTCTTTTGAAAATAGGCCACTATGCCCACTGCATGAGCAATATCCAGTATGTTGGGCACCAAATAGTGCAACTTACCGATCATTCATCGGTACTCCTTCTCATCCACCAATGTTGTATCATCCTCCTTTGCTAGTTTGCAGTTAGTCACCATCGACGTTCCAACCTATTTGCTCTCCTCCATGCCAAAGGTCTTCAATACCTCTTTGATATACTTGGACTAGGTAATGAAGATACCCTCTTTCATCTGTTGAATCTATTATCTCACCAATCAGAGACATGTCAAACTCCTTTTTCATCTCATCTACAAATGCATGACTCATATCATCATCTCCACCAAAGATTATATCATCTACAAATACTTCACATATCAGAATCTGACCACCTTCAAATTTGAGGTAGATGTTGTTGTCCTCACTTGTTCTCTGAAATCCTATCTTCATAAGATGAGAGTGTAACCATTCGTATGATGCCCTTGGTGCCTGTTTTAAGCCATATAGGGCCTTGTGTAATTTACACACCATGTCACTATCTTCTGACAAAGCAAACCCATATGGTTGCTCAATATACACTTCTTCCTCCAGCATTCCATTCAAGAAGGCAGACTTCAAATCCATCTGGTATAACTTAAATCCCTTGAATGCTGCAAATGCAAGTAGCATTCAAACACCTTCTAGTCTAGCCACTAGGGAAAAGGTTTCTCCATAGTCTTCTCCTTCTTCCTGAGCATATCCCTTGCATACAAGTCTTGCCTTGTTCCTTACTATTGTGCCTTCTTCATTCAGCTTATTCCTGAAGACCCATTTGGTACCTATGACATTCTTGTGTTCCAGTCTGGGTACCAAGGACCATGTTGCATTCTTCTGTATCTGGTCCAACTCCTTTTCCATTGCCTTTATCCAGTCTTCATCGGTAAGTGCCTCTCTAGCGGTTTTAGGCTCAAATTCTGAAATCATGCAAGAATTTTCTTTCACCTTTCTCCTTGTAAGTATTCTTGCATCTTTGTCTCCTATGATCTACTTCGGATCATGATGCAATCTTACATACCTAGGAATGACTATAGTAGGTTCTGCTTTCTTTTCCTCTTCTTCCGCTTCATCTTCTTCTTCACCCACTGAAACTTCTACCGGTATAGAAATGCTGAGGTCTTTCCAGTGTTTGTCACTTGTTTATTTCTTAATCGGTTCCTAGAAGGCTAAACCCAGTTCATCTTCCATTTGCTTGTTATCGGTTTCCTCAAGATTCTTAGGGGATTCATTAACCCTGACATTGATACTCTCAACAATCTTCTGAGTTCTATTGTTGTAGCATTTGAGAGCTTTTCTTTTAGTGAAATATCCCAGAAATATTCCTTCATCACACTTAGCATCAAACTTACTCAGGTGCTCACCTCTTTAGATATAGCATTTACTCCCAAACACTTTGAAATAACTCACATTGGGAGTTCTCCTATTCCAGTACTCATAGGGGGTTTTGTCTTTACCTTTCTTAATGAGTACCTGGTTCATGGTATAGACTACAGTGCTCACAACTTCTCTCTAGAATGTGTGAGTGACATTTCCTTGGATCAACATAGTTCTGGCCACTTCAACCATAGTCCTGTTGTTTCTTTCTGCTATGTCATTTTTTTGTTGTGTCCTTGGGCATTTTATCCTTCTACTGCTCTCCTTCTCCACCAATACCCTAAAGACTCTGAACTTTCCAAATTCTTTGGATTTGTCTTTCAAGAATGTGACCCACATCATTCTTGAGAAATCATTGGTAAGAATCATGAAGTACTGATCTCCCTAAATGCTTCTAGTTTTCATTAGACCACACAGATCAGTGTGCACTAGATCAAGTAAGTTCTCCATGGAAAAAGACTTACCTTTGAATGTTGAGGAAGACATCTTCCCAAGTAGGGATTCTCTACACAAGGCATTCTTTGGTTTGTTCTGCAAATGCAATCCTCTTACTACCTTGATCGTAGTAGCCTTTACAATATTGTTAAAACTTATATGACAAAGCCTCCTATGTCATATCCAACTGTCATCAAATTTCACCATTAGGAACTGACTAATCTTGGCATTCAGCTTAAATGGGTTTCCTCTAGTCTACTTATCAGTGGCAATAAGTTCAGCACTCTTTCCAATTATTCTATAGACTCCACCTTTGAATTTTAGTATGAGTCCTTTTTCATTCAATTGAGAAACACTCAAAATATTATGCTTACGGCCTTCCACCTAGTAGACATCATCCACACTACTCTTTCCATTTAGTGAGATGGATCCTCTTCCTTTCACCATGTAAGGTGCATCGTTGCCAACCCGGACAATACCACCATCATATTCTTCAAGAGAAACATAAACTTTCTCCGGTCTTCGGTCATGTGGTGAGAACACCCCCTATCAATGATCCACTCATTAGAGTTGTCAATATGTGAGACAAGGGCTTTCTCGTTAGACAACTCTTTCTTGACAACCACAAACACTATGTCCTCATTATCTTCATCCTCATATTCCTCACTGGTAACACCTCCATCCACTGCAACAAGACAATTTCTCCTACCTACTCCTTTATACTTCCTAAACCTCTCTAGTTTATCCTTATTATCATTGTTAGGACAGTTAACAGCTATATGTCCTATCTTATTGTAGGAAAAACACTTCAGAGGAAGATTACCTCTATATTTTCTGGTGCCTTTTGGAAGTCTCTTGGCAAGAAGAGCTTCAAACTCCATCAGAATCTCCTCATCATCCATATCTCTGCTTGGCTTGACCTCTTTTCCTTTCTTGGTCGATGCGGGGGAAGCAGCCACTCTAAAGGCTGACTCTGTCTTCTGAATACTACCATCATAGTCATTCAATTCATATGCAATTAACTTTGCAATAATAGAGTCTAAAGATACCTTGGTTTTGTCGATAGACCTTAGCTCCTGAATAGTGGCAACATTGATTGCATAGACCGGTAACAGTGATCTTAGAACTTTACTGACAACATTGGCATCATCAATTGTTCCACCAGTGCTCTTGATCTCTCCAACGACTGTCTTGACTCTTATGCCATACTGTTGAATGGTCTCTCCTTCAACCATCCTCATATCTTCAAACTTTCCTCTAAGACTTTCTTCCTTAGCCCGCTTGACATTTTCATCACCGCCATAAATGGATTCTAGTTTTTCCCATACTTCTTTTAGATTGTCCTTATCTTGTACATCAATGAACTCTACATCGGACAAGCTACTAATAAGGGCTTCCATGACTTGTCCATTTTCTTGTATCTCTCTTTTCTGATCATCGGATAGAGTGCAAGAGGGGATTACATAGGAATTCTCAACATAGTTCCAGTGTTGTGCACCCAAACTCTTGATGTATATCTTCATCCTGTCCTTCCATATTTTAAATTTGTCCCTGTTGAACTTAGGACCTTCCCTCTTCATCATTAAAACATGATCTTTTGCCTCAAGCGATTAATCTTATATCATTGAGGACCTGGATGTGCTTTGATACCAATTGATGAATAATGATGAACTACTAAGGTCCTAACTGGTACTGAGAGGGGGGTGAATCAATACACAAAAAAAACTGCTTCAACACTTTGTCATATCAAAACATAGCTAACCGGTTGTCTTCACCACTAAACTTAACCATAGCTATACCGCTTGAACAAAAATACTTTCAACAACATTCAATAGATCTCAAATCTTGATAACTACTTCACTAATATAATCATGCATGAGTTGTACCAATAATACTACAACCATTTAAGAATGCATGCATATCTAACTTAATAAAAAATACACAATCATCACATGAAAATCTCACAACCCATAACACACATATTTTTCACATGGAAACTCAAATGGAAAAAACCACAGTGGGAATGAATACCCACAAGCTGTTTGTGATCTCTTTTGAAGTCCACTCTGTTAAGAGCCTAGTCTGGTTAAAGACTTTACAATAAAGGTCCTGTTAGGGATCACCCAGTTAAGGGATGACTATATACCTTGTTAAAGGTTGAAACCATATTAGGAGTTACCTTGCTAGAGGATTTAAATGACTCAATAACCTTGAGCCACCTGGTTAGAGGATTTACAAAAAAGCCTGTTAAAGCTACCCGGTCAAGGGATTTACCTTCTGTTGAAATGGTTAGAAGACAACAGGTAAAACACTGATCTGATAACAACACTTCTTGCTAAGAAAGATCCTTTTCAGTTCCTCTCTTCTGTGATCACACTCTACAAATTCCTCACTATGGTTTGGCAAGTATCAAATCTCCAACACGCGGACACAAATACAAATTTTGCCAACCACTATAATAACAAAACTCATCAACCTTATAGACAACAACTAGGTCGGTAGCATAAACCCTAAACCCTAAATATTTCAAGTTTACACTTACAAGCGGTCCAATCCTAACCATCCAAACATATTACATAGAATGAAACGATCTAAAATAGATCTCAAGACATTCTACATCGTCCAATCTTCACTGCATTTGAAAATCAATAACCCATCACGCGCTCTTCACACATCGCTAAGAAAAAAGCTCATTCTCGAGGTAGGCATTCAATGCATTTAATCTTTACGGGCAAGAACCACAAATAAATTCTTCACATGAACACAGCTGATGTGGTATCTCGATCCTTATCCTTATTCCTTAATTAATAGGTCACAAAACATCATCGGTTGCACCACACAAGCCAAACCGGTAACCCTAGAGCTGAACTGAGACTACCAAGTGGTAGTCACACTTGTGAACCCTGACACCAGTCCACTTCATCCCAGTTGACCATAACTACCTCTGATCTTCATACCGGTTCATATCGGTTCACCTGGTTGAGCACTTATTGACATCAATGACAACATACATTATCACCACTTCATCATATGCCAACATATATATATACACAGATACATGTGTATATATACATAGATACATGTGTATATATATATACATGTATGTATACATATATATATATCTTATTATCATGAAATTTGATTACCTTACTTTTTTAAAATTATGTATATGTATACATATACATAATCATTAAATATTATGTATAAATATATATATATACATAATCTCTATGTTCATATTTTCATATATATATATATATATATATAAATGATAAGTGAATTAAATGCCAAACATAGTGGAAGATCATGCTTTAATTGCAAATAGTGATTGCATGTTAAATACAATGTATCATTGTCATCAAATGATGAATGCAAAGCGCAATTGTTATAACTAAACTGCAGTCAAGTATTATGTGACAGGCTTATTGCATGTTAAATAGAGTCGATGAGTGAAGTTGACTTCGCATAAAGTAAATACCGCTAAGACTTGCTAGTCACAACAAAGAGAGTGGTAATAAATGCAACTCATAGGAAACTATGAGTCAAGGATAAGTTGATATTAATGTCAACTCTTGCACTAAATAATGGGGATTTGATATGGTTATGGACTTTAGCGAGTAGATCTGGTAATAAACTTGATGCATGAATACATTGTTGTGTAGAGATATGTGGAGAATTTTGAGAGGAAATAAGTCTCATGGCCAAGTTAGCTATTAGACATGGCATGAGAGATTTGAACAATATTGTGAGTCACCCAAAAATATAGGAGACAAAATAGCTTGAGTTTAGCATAAAATGGAAACTTAGCTCACGATACAGGGGGGGGGGAGAAATACTAGAAATAAGAGAATTCGTACATAGGCAACGACATTCTTGTGAACTTGGAAGAGATAGAAGAAGTTTTTAGAGCATTTGAAAAGAGACGGAACGCAGTAAGAAGACTTCCATAGGTGGTTTTGCATCTAGTAATTCAAATATGAAGCTTGAATTCATAGGTAGGCTCTTAATCGAGCAATAGTTTCTATATATAGAGAAGAAAAGAATGGTATTATTTTTAAATTTGCTTGTTTAGATCAATATAAAAGAAAATAATCAAACTTAGATTTAGTTCAAGGCATTAGAAGTCATAATGATTTTATTTGAAATTTCATTTCAAAAAGCCATATAGGTATATGCATTAAGAAATATCATCTTATTTAATACTTGTTGAAGGAAATTATTGAATTTAGATAGCTAAGTATGAAAATCATTGAAAACATAGATCAAGATTGAATTAAATATGTTATTTAAAAGAATGTGTACTCACTTTTTAATCAATTATATGTAAAAATACATACATGTGTTACACCTTCTTATATTTAATACTTGTCTTTGATTTACTTTTAAAAATAGAAGTGAAAGATTGTCTCTTTTCATATATATATTTATTTATCCATGAAAGATTTCTTCCTGGCAGATATAATTGATTTTAACGAAAGATTGACTCTTTCTATTTCTATTCAATGAAAGATTGTCTTCTTTAACATTGTATTTTTATCATGCGAGAAATAGGAAGCTAGAATTAAAAAATGAAAGATTGTCTTCTATATATATATATATATATATATATATATTCTATATTCATATGAACAAAGATAGATAGGCTTGTGTTTGTGGAAAGTTACCTTCCAGGATGGGTGTCGAATGTGGAAAGTTACCTTCATAGAGAGAGAGTTTTCTTTTTCTAAACTATATTTTCTTTCTATGCATGGCATTATACTCGGTTGAGTAACCGATTGACCATTGAAATAGATGGATTTATTTATTTATCCACTCTACTATTAGATACTTTGGGTAGTCCCAAAGACAATGAGAGGGGTCAGTGTCTAACCGGTAGATGAAAGATTTAAACTTATTTGAAACTTTGTAACTCAAATTAATATACTGGTAAGAAAATAATAATGCAATAAAGAGAAACAAAAGAATAAGCATCAATGCACACCATACCACATATATTTTTGGCAAGGAAACCCAGTAAGGGAAAAACCTCGGTGGGATTTGTGACCCACGATATTTACTCACTGGCCAATATGAATAAATATCTCAGTACAATAGGGACCTGCACATGCAGGAGGGACAACTGCCTAGAGCTAACTACTCAACAACAAAATGGAGTCCCACTGACTACAATTGGATGGTTAAATCCAATAGCAATGTACTACTTCAAAATAGCATCTGCAATGTTGGATTCAGTATCAGTTTAAGCTCTATCTGCTACCATAACCAAAAACCTTGTTGGTAAATGATTCTGCTTTCATAGAATATTCTTCTCTCTGCTCTACTTTTATTCACTCTCAAAATAAATACATCAAAGTGCATAAAACAACTATCTGGTACCATAACCTATAACATCTCATATACCGCTTATTAGATTACCTAGTTACATTACAAAATGAACTACAAGATCTCATACATATATGAGTCTTTACAATACATCATGTTGGCTATACAAATATAATTACAATACAAAATAATATTATTTAGAATGTCGGTATGATCTTTGCCGATGTAGGTTGCTACCGATGTAAACCTTGTTGTAACTGGTGGTGCCGATAAGTGAAGTTTGTTGCCAATATAACGTGTGAACCATGTTGAACCCTATTACCAGTTTGTTGCCATCAATTACAACATCAACCATTCTCATCTGAGTGTATAATGCCAACATCTACCATATTCTTGATTGATCTTTCTTGTTTCTTTCTTGAACTAGAAAATTGAAAATGCATGTATCATTCTAGGCATGCACTAGATTCCATCTTGTGTATCGAAATCTTTTTGCTAAGCAATTCATGCGGAGTCAGGTATTCTTGATTGACAAAGAATTCTAGGGAAGTTTAAACTTCAAGGTTGGTTGGAAAAGCACCTGAATCTTGTTTTCGTCTTCATTCTAAAGATTGTATTGATGATAGCTTGGATTTCAGATCAATGGACATATCTCATCCTTTACTTTATATTTAATTTTGTAAGTTGAACTTAAGGCTTTAGAAAGGCCTAAATATTGTATGTAGATATGAATAGGATACTACTACATTTTCTTATTGAATAAAGAATCTTTATCTCTTTATAGAGATATCATGATTATTATGATATCATTGGAAACATCATTTAGAGCGATGAAAGGAAAAGTGTATCAAAATAGACTTATTAAAGTAATTACAAGTTTATTTAAGAATATAAAGAGAATTTCACTATATTATTGAATTTAGAATAAATTACGTCTTTACAAGCAAATATTTTCATGTGTACTTAAAATTGAATTTGAATTTTGAGGATTTCCAACCATGTCTTATATTGCAAATAGAAATTGCAGTTTTCCAATTATCTTGTAAAATTAGTAAACTCAAATCAAAATATAATTATCTTTTAAAACACATTCATTTTTCATCTACTTCTTCTATTAACTACTTAACAAGTGATGCACGTTAAGACCTAACAACACCCTTTATTCATCTCTTATCATAAAAGAATTTATAGAGATACAAATTGAATGACAAATAAGTGCAACTCTAAATCATATTCTATTGAAATGATCTTATTTAAGCATACAAAAAATATTTGCAATTGTTAGCTCATTGGCAGACACAAAATGGAACATTGTACATGGACAAACAACTATTGAAAAGTATAAAATCACAAATAAAATTCAAGTTATAGAAAAATCTTTTAGATCTTGAATGATTGAGTTGTCTATAAATTGAACCAAAGACAAATATAAACAAACTTTGAGTTATGTTTTATTGAACAAGTAGTTATCATGATTCTCATGTAGCACAAATACGACAATCATGTGACCCAAGTGGGTTTGGCCCAACTTGATTTATTTGAACCAAGTTGTTTTGAGCTCCTCTAACTATAAGAATACCATTGTTTCCTTATGTGTGTTGGGGGGATGAGCCAAAGTGGGTTAACCCAATTATGTTCAACTAAACCCACTTTATTCTAACATATTCATTGGCAACCTATATGACAAGTTTATGGCTCTTATTTCCTTTCTTTTTAAATTGAGAGTAAAATTATTTTTGTTTTCACCACTTATAATGTAGTTTTACAAGTGTGATTTTTATTTTGATAAAAATAAAATATGTTCTTTTCTAGATCTCATATGCCTAGATTCTAAACATGTAACTTTGTTAAATTTTTCTATTTACTAAGTTTATTTTTAAAATTTGATAATAAGTGGACCATTATCATGAGAGTTGAAGTCGATTTCATTCACAAAAAAGTAAAATTTATTTCAAAATTTTGAAAAAAATCATTGTATTAGAGGAGAGTCCTACTCTAGCTAAGCTTCCATAAACAAAATTTAAATTTTTTTATGTCCAATAAAAGTGTTTTATTTTTTAGACATGCACCTTTAAACATTTATTATAAAATTGATGAATTTTTTCAATATATAGCTTTCAAAGTCATAGTAAGGAAGAAAATGGGAAAAAAAAAATGCTATTAATTTACTGCACCCTTGAGCATTTAATTTATGACCCCTTTTGAGTGAGTCTAGGATCATTATTTGCAAAACTATACCTCTAAGAAGCCATAAAAATACATTAAAAAATATAGTTAAGCAATTTCACATGAAAATTTGAATAGGTTATTAGCATAATTTAGAGAATATGTAAGAATAGAATTTGTAACAAATTTAATGTAGTTTGTAGGCTACTCATTTATTTTTTTGAAAAAAATAAATTTATTTGGTGAAACCTTAAAATTTAGATGCACATATTTTTGCAATATTTTTGAAAGTAAATAATTAGTTATGATTTTTTTAGTAGGAATTTTAAAACTAGAAAAAAACTCATTTTTTTGGCCACCCTAACTTGGTAAAAAAAATTATGAAATTCAAAAAAGAAATTAGAAATTAAATTAAAATATCAAAATTTCATTAATTTTCATCATTTCAAAGTTTAAAAAATGTATATCTTTTAAAAGGTAAAAGTCATTTTTTTTAATATCTATAAAATAGTGACACAAGTTTGTGCTTTTTATCCAATCACAAACTTCACAAGCCAATGATTAATTCCCAACACAACACCTCTATTACCCTTTGATTGATCAACTGGAGAAAAGGAGCTTCATTCAAAATGCTTTGAAGGGTGAGTTGAAGAAGTAATCTAGTAATTTTAGCTTCTTGTAGAAAAAGAACATTTGACTGGTGATGAGAATGAAACATGTTCCTAGAATTCGTATTTTATAAAAAAAATTGGCAAACCCCTTACATTTTATTATGACTTTGCAATACATTGAGAGATAGAGATTGTATCTAACACCTCTAACTCAAGCACATATAACTAATTCTCAAAGAAAAATATTTGGTAAGAAAGAAGAGCCATATATCTCTTGAAAGATCCTTTAGATAAGACCTTGATTTGAATCTTGTATGCTTTAAAGAGGGTGGATGATGTCTCACAAAGAGGAGAGAGATGTTCTTTGGGCCTCAGTTCATCCAATTAGAGACTAAAGATCTTTTTTATGGGTTTAATAAAATACCAACCATCTTCCATGATGACCTATTTGTAGAAATATGAATTAGAGGAAGGAGATGTGGCAATAGAGCCAAAGGTATGGGACTAAGTTAGAAGGGTTTGTGAAGAGATGATTTATGGTATTAAGTGTATTGTTGGGGGAGGAGGAAGTAGAGATAGGATGGGAGATTAACGATGGGGAGGAAGAAGAGGGTTGAGTAGGGATCATAGTATTCAAGGTTGTAAGAGAATTATTTGAGTCACTGAAGGGGGCGAGGACTTAGTGATCCATAAAGATTGATAAAATTGATGAATAATGATGAGAAACTAAGGTTCTAACGAGTACTAAGAGGGGGGGGTGAATTAGTACCCACAAAAACTCTTGAACACTTTAACTTATTAAAACCCAGTTGACCGGTTGTCTTCACCATTGAACTTAACCATAGCTATATTGGTTAAGCATAGATACTTTAGACAGCTAAACCGGTTAAACAAAAGAACTTAAGACCTCATTCAACAGACCTCAAGTCTTGATGACTACTTCATCGATAAAATCATGCATGAGTTGTATTAGCAATACCACAACCGTTTAACACTGCATGCATATCTAACTTAATCAGAAACACACAATCATCACATGAAAAACTCACAACCCATAACACAGAGATTTTTCACGTGGAAACCCAAATGGGAAGAACCACAGCGGGGATGAATACCCACAAGCTTGTTTTGAACTCTTTTGAAGTCCGCTCTATTAGGAGCCTAGTCTGGTTAAAGACTTTACAATAAGGTTCTGCTAGGAACCGATCCTGTTAGGGATCACCCAGTTAAGGGATGGCTATAAACCCTATTAAAGGTTGAAACCTTGTTAAAGGTTACCTCGCTAGAGGATTTAAAGAACTCAATGAACTTGAGTCACCAGGTTAGAGGATTTGCAACAAGCCTATTAAAGCTACCCGATCAAGGGATTTTCCTTTTGTTGAAATGGTTAGATGTCAATAGGTAAAGCTTTGATCTGATACCAACACTACTTGCTAAGGCAGATCCATTTCATCTCCTCTCCACTTCAATCACACTCTGTAGGTTCCACCCTCTGGTTTGGCAAGTATCTCAATATGCAGACACAAACACAACATTTGCCAACACTAATAATATCAAAACTCATCGACCTTATAGACAAAAATTAGGTCGGTAACATAAACCCTAAACCCTAAGTATTTTGGGTTTACAATTTCAAGTGGTCCAAATCTGACCGTCTAAACAGATCTCAAGTCACTTTGCATCGTCAGATCTTCACCACATCTAGAAAATAGTAACCCATCACATACTCTTCATACATGCTCAAAAAATCATGCATTCCTGAGGTAGCATTCAATGCATTCAATCTCCATGTGCAAAATCCTCAAGGAAATCCTCCACGTGCACACAACTGACATGGCATCCTGATCCTTATCCTTAAAGAACTCAAAACACCATCGGTTGCACCACACCAGCCACACCAAAAACCCTAGAGCTGAACAGGGACTACCAACCGGTAGTCTCGCTTAGTGAACCCTAACACTGGTCCACTCCATCCTGGTTGATCAAAACCGCTTCCAATATTCATACCAGTGCATATCAGTCTACCTTCTTGAGCACTTTATTGACATCAATGACAACATACATTGTCACCGCTTCATCATATGCCAACAATCTGCCCCTTTGGCATTGATTGCAATACTTAGTATATCATAGCTCAGTAACATATATCGGTTGACATATACTAGTTCAATTTCAAACTATAAGCATCACCACCAACTGGACTGGTCAATGTGCACTTTGCCATATATCTTCTCCCCCATATCTTCATCATCAGATATCTTCTCCCCCTTTGATAGCAATGCCAAAGTGGAGGCACAAGCTCCCAAGATCCACTATGTTGCTCCCCCTATGGAGTAGCATATTTCAACACATCAATCCTATAAGATCTGACATAGTAGTACCCAACTGATATGGAGCACACAACTTTAGTTTACTTCATGAAGGGGCAGAACCCCTAATTCACCTCTCAAATAGGTAAATGTAGCCTTCGGCAAGGGCTTAGTGAATATGTCTGCTAGCTGCTCCTTACTGGAAACATGTTCTAATGCAACCTCATTATTCTGAACCTTTTCTCTCAAGAAGTGATACTTGAGCTCAATGTGCTTTGTCCTAGCATGCAATACCGTATTTTTGGAAATATTGATTGCACTAGTTTAGATATAGGTACTTTGAAGCCATTCGGTACATGCTTCATCCAGATTGTCTGAGTGTAGTTCATAAAAGCTGCCACATATTCTACTTCAAATGTAGACTGGGAAATGCAACTCTGCTTCTTTCTTGTCCAAGATACTAGTCTTCCACTAAGGAAGAATGCTCCATCAGTTGTGCTCATCTGTTTGTCCACATTACCTACCCAATCTGCATTGATAAACACTTTGAGATCAAAGTCGCCATTGTATGGATACCACAATCCATAGTCAACTGTCCCTTTCAGGTATCTAAGAATCCTCTTTACCACTACCAAGTGGGATTCTCTTGGACTCTTCTAAAAATGGGCTACTATGCCCACTGCATGAGCAATATCTAGTTTGTTGTGCACCACATAGTGCAGCTTACTGATCACTGACTGGTACTCCTTCTCATTCACCAACGCTGAGTCATCCTCCTTAGCCAGTTTGCAGCTGGTCACCATCGGCGTTCCAACTAGTTTTCTCTCCTCCATGCCAAAGGTCTTCAATACCTCTTTGATATACTTGGACTGGGTAATGAAGATTCCTTCTTTCATCTATTGAATCTATAGACCAATGAAGAACTTTATCTCTCCAATGAGAGACATCTCAAACTCTTTCTTCATTTCATCTGCAAATGCATGACTCATTTCATCATCTCCTCAGAGGATTATGTCATATAAAAATACTTCACAGATCAGTATCTGATCACCTTCAGATTTCAGGTATATGTTGTTGTCCTCACTTGTTCTCTGAAATCCTATTTTCACAAGATGAGAGTGTAACCATTCATACCATGCCCTTGGTGCCTATTTCAATCCATACAGGGCCTTGTGTAATCTACACACCATGTTTCTATCTTCTGACAATGAAAACCCATCTGGTTGCTCAATATACACTTCTTCTTCTAGGATTCCATTCAAGAAGGCAGATTTTACATCCGTCTAGTATACCTTAAATCTCTTGAATGTTGCAAATGCAAGTAGCATTCAGACACCTTCTAGTCTGGCCACTGGGGCAAAGGTTTCTCCATAGTCTTACCCTCTGCTTGATCATATCCCTTGCATACAAGTCTTGCCTTGTTCCTTACCACTGTTCCTTCTTCATTCAGCTTATTCCTGAAGACCCATTTGGTACCAATTACATTTTTATGTTCTGGTCTTGGTACCAAGGACCATGTTGCATTCTTTTCTATCTAGTCTAGCTCCTCTTCCATTGCCTTTATCTAGTCTTCATCGATAAGTGCCTCTCTAGTGGTCTTGGTATAGGAACATTGAGATCTTTCTGGTGTTTGCAACTTGTTTCCTTCTTAATCGGTTCCCAGAAGACTACTCTTGGTTCATCTTCCGCTTTCTTGCTACAGGTTTCCTCAGGCTCCTCAGGGGATTCATCAACCCTAACATTGATACTCTCAACAATTTTTTGAGTCCTGTTGTTGTATCATTTCAGAGCTTTACTTTTAGTAGAATATCCCAGAAATATTCCTTCACCACGTTTAGCATCAAACTTGCTCAAATCCTCACCTCTCCTAATATAGCACTTACTACCAAACACTTTAAAATAACTCACATTAGGAGTTCTCCCGTTCTAGTACTCATAAGGGGTTTTGTCTTTATCTTTCTTGATGAGTACCCGGTTCATAGTATAGATTGCAGTGCTCACCGCTTCTCTCCAAAAAGTGTGAGCTATCTTTCCTTGGATCATCATAGTTCTTGTCGCTTCTACTATGGTCCTGTTATTCCTCTTCGCTATTTAATTCTATTGTGGTGTCCTTGGGGCAGACAACTTCCTCTTGATGTCATTCTCTTCACAGTACTTGTTGAATTTCACCAAAAGTGAATTCACCTCCTTGATCGGTTCTAAGGCATTTTATCCTTCTGCCGCTTTCCTTCTCAACCAATGCTCTAAAAGCTTTGAACTTTCCAAACGCCTCAAACTTGTCTTTCAAGAATGTGACCCACACCATTCTTGAGCAGTCATCAGTAAGAATCATGAAATATTGATCTCCCTGAATAATTCTTGTTTACATCGGATCACACAAATTGGTGTCCACAAGATCAAGTAAGTTCTATACTGAAAAAGACTTACCTTTGAATCTTGAGGAAGACATCTTCCCAAGTTAACATTCTCTGCACACAACATTCTTTGGTTTGTTCAGCAAAGGCAATCCTCTTACTGCCTTGATTTTACTTGCCTTTACAACATTGTGAAAATTCATATGACAAATTCTCCTATGCCATATCCAACTGTCATCAAATTTTTCCATCAGGCACTGACTAATCTTGGCATTCAGCTGAAACAAGTTTCCTCTAGTCTGCTTACTGGTGGCAATAAGTTCACCACTCTTTCCAATTATTCTACAAACTCCACCTTTGAACAATAGAATGAGTCCTTTGTCATTCAACTGAGCAACACTCAAAAGGTTGTGCTTAAGCCCTTCCACCCAGTAGACATCATCCGCACTGCTCTTTCCATTCAATGAGATGGATCCTTTTCCTTTCACCATGCAAGGTGCATCGTTGTCAGACCGGACAACACCTCCATCATATTCTTCCTGAGTCAGAAACTTTCTCTGGTCACCAGTCATGTGGTGAGAACACCCACTATCAATGATCCACTCACTAGAGTTACATCAATGTGAGAGACAGGGGCTTTATGATCAGACATCTCTTTCTTTATAGCTACAAACACTATGTCCTCATTCTCTTCATCCTTAGATTCTTCATCAGTAACACCTTCATCTACTGCAACAAGAAAATTTCTCCTACCTCCTCATTTATACTTTCTAAACCTTTCCAGTTTATCCTTACTATCATTGTTAGGACAGTTAACAACTATATCTCCTATCTTATTGTAGGAAAAACACTTCAGAGGAAGCCTACCTTTGAATTTACCAGTGCCTTTCGGAAGTCTCTTAGCAAGAAGAGCTTCAAACTCTATTAGAATCTCCTCATCGACCATATCTTTGCTTGGCTTGGATTCATAGCTGGTACTGATCTCTTTTCCTTTCTTGGTCAGTAGAGTGGAAGCAGATGCTCTAAAGGCAGACTTGGTCATCTGAACACTACCATCATAGCTATTTAATTTATATGCAATTAGTTTAGCAATAATAGAGTCTAAGGATACCTTTGTTTTGTCGATAGACCTTAGCTCCTGAATAGCGGAAACCCTGATTGCATAGACCAGTAAGAATGATATCAGAACTTTGCTGACAACAGTGACATCATCAATCATTCCACCAATGCTCTTGATTTCTCCAACCACTGTATTGATTCTTATGCTATACTACTGAATGGTCTCTCCTTCAATCATCTCATATCTACAAACTTTCCTCTAAGGCTTTCTTCCTTAGCTTGCTTGACATGTTCATCACCATCATAGATGGATTCCAGTTTGTCCCATACATCCTTAGGATTGTCCTTATCTTGTACATCAATGAACTCAATATCGAACAAGCTGCTAATAAGGGCTTCCATGACTTGCCCATTTTCTTGAATCTCTCTTTTTTGATCATTGGTCAAAGTGTAGTGGGGATTACATAGGCATTCTCAACATAGCTCTAGTGTTGAGCACCCAAACTCTTGATATAAATCTTCATCCTGTCCTTCGATATTGTAAAGTTGTCCCTATTGAACTTAGGACCTTCCCTCCTTATCATCACAACATGATTGTTTGCCTCAAGCGGTTAATCTTATATCACCAAGGAGCTGGAGTTGCTTTCATACCAATTGATAAATAATGATGAGAAACTAAGTTTCTAACTGGTACTAAGAGGGGGGGTGAATCATTACCCACAAAAACTCCTGAACACTTTAACTTATTAAAACCTAGCTGACCAGTTGTCTTCACCATTGAACTTAACCATAGCTATATTGGTTAAGTACATATACTTCAGATAGCTAAACTGGTTAAACAAAAGAACTTAAGACCTCACTCAACAAACCTCAAGTCTTGATGAATACTTCACCGATACAATCATGCATAAGTTGTATCAACAATACCACAAACATTTAACACTGCATGCATATCTAACTTAATAAAAAACACACAATCATCACATGAAAAACTCATAACCCATAACATAGAGATTTTTCACGTGGAAACCCAAATGGGAGAAACCACGGTGGGGATGAATACCCACAAGCTTTTTTTGAACTCTTTTGAAGTCTTCTCTATTAGGAGCCTAGTCCGATTAAAGACTTTACAATAAGGTTCTATTAGGAACTGATCCTGTTAGGGATCACCCGGTTAAGGGATGGCTATAAACCCTATTAAAGGTTACCTCGCTAGAGGATTTAAAGAACTCAATGAACTTGAGTCACCTGTTTAGAGGATTTGCAACAAGCCTGTTAACGCTACCCGGTCAAGGGATTTTCCTTGTGTTGAAATGGTTAGAAGTCAACAGGTAAAGCTTTGATCTGATAACAAAACTACTTGCTAAGGTAGATCCTTTTCAACTCCTCCCCTCTGGAATCACACTCTGCAGGTTCCACACTCTGGTTTGGCAAGTATCTCAACATGCACACACAAACACAACATCTACCAACACTAACAATATCAAAACTCATCGACCTTATAGACAAAAAATAGGTTGGTAACATAAACCCTAAACCCTAAGTATTTTAGGTTTACAATTTCAAGTGGTCCAAATCTAACCGTCCAAACACATTACATAGAATGAAATGATCTAAATATATCTCAAGTTACTTTGCATCATCTAATCTTCACCGCATTTGGAAAATGGTAATCCATCACACATTCTTCATACACCGCTTAGAAAAATCATGCATTCTCGAGGTAGGCATTCAATGCATTTGATCTCCACGCTCAAAATCCTCAAGGAAATCCTTCACGTGCACACAACTGATGTGGCATCCTGATCCTTATCCTTAAAGAACTTAAAACACCATTAGTTGCACCACACCAACCACACTGAAAACCCTAGAGCTTAACAGGGACTACCAACCAGTAGTCACGCTTAGTAAACCTTGACACTAGTCCACTCCATCTCGGTTGATCAAAACCGCTTCCAATCTTCATACCGGTGTACCTGCTTGAGCACTTTATTGACATCAATGACAACATACATTGTCACCGCTTCATCATATGCCAACAAAACCTCTAATGCACTCATCCCAACCACTTACAATAGTTATCAACACAAATAAGTCATGTGCATGTCAAAAGGAAACAAGTTGAAAAGAAACATAAATATCAAGCATCATGTAAAATGCCAACACTAAAAAATTCCCCTTCAAATAGGAAAAGTTCCAATTAAAATGAGTTGTAATCACCCTATATCACTATAGATTTTTATAATGCCACCACACTGGATGCGAGCTCCAACAATCAATATGAAGCATTTAAAACACATACACCACGTTTGACACAATAGAAACCTTTATAACTAAAATGGATATAGTCACAAGATGGACTAAAAACATTATACAAATGACAAAAATATTCACTTTGGTTAAAAAAATATATGACGTCCGTCTTGCTTCACATCCATAAAAATGAAAGATCAATTGACAAAGTGGAAAACCTAATGACAAAAACTTTGTATTCCACACTATATATTTATTGATGAAAACACTATTTTTTTAGTAAGTGTGGTTCTAGAGTCACTATGGCATTAATGTCAAATCCATCACAAGTGAATATATGCTCATTTTGAAGGTATAAAACCTATTTTTGACTTTGCCCTATGAGATGAAATGATTCACACCCACACATTATATGCCTCAACCCTGCTAACACCCACACTCACTAAAATATATTATTTGTTTGACTACAATTATTCCCAACAAGAATTACTTACGTACTCTTCAAATCAGAAATTATTTTTTTGTGATAATAATCATTCATTTAGAAAAAAATGTCTTACATATCCTAATTAAAAATTGAAGGGCATTTCATTTTCTTGAAAGATGAGTGAAGTGGCAATCCCATCAATATCAGGGAGACACGGTTACATTTGCATTGGAATCCAATGTTTTAATATATTACTTGTTTGACCACAATTACTCCCAACAAGAATACATTGTATTCTTTCAATCTTTTCCATTATAATGGTCTGTTCAAATCATAAATTAAAGATTTTTGATAAGAAAGAAAGTCTTACAAATCCCAATCAAAAATTGAAGGGAATTTCATTTCTAGGAAAATAAGTGAAGTGGTGATCCCATCAATACAACTTAGGTGGATGGAATTGTTCACATGCATTTGCAGAGGAAGGGAAGAAAACAGTAATTGTCATATCAAAGGCATAATCATCAGAAACCTTCTTTGTAGAAGGCATTGGAATCGAACGTTTTCACTTTTAAAAGAAGAGAAGGCCTCAAGTTAAGGATCATTTATCTCTTTCCGCCTATAATGGAAACTTTAAAAATCTTGTCTGGGAAGGATGGCTGGTTAAGAATCGAGTGTTTTCACTTTTACTTTTGAAGGAAGACAGGCCACAAGTTAAGGATCATTTACTCCTTTCCAATCTATATTGGAAACTTTGAAATTCTATTTTGGACAGGATGGCCCTCGACATCTTTTAGCATTGTCTTATCCAGGGCTTATTTTTTTTTGGTAGTCTTTTTGTTTTTCGTTCAAGATCTTTCACTCTATACTATTTTAGTGGTGTAAATATATAGTTTTATATTGAATAAAAGCTTATTAAATATTCATTTAGATATGAAAGAATCATTTTTTGAGTTAATGTTTACAATTAAAAATAAAATAACTTAATATGAAAATGACAACACATAGAGGTTTCAAAGTTGAATATTTTTGTCATAATATTTGTTGAATGTTGTGTACAATAGAAAAATGTTAAATGGGTTTTATTTTGGACAAAACTTTATGGTTAAGTATGTTTTAGTTATACTACTATGGGGAAGGGCGACCTCTCGATGAGTTATGATGAATCATTATTATAAGTATAACCTAGATGCAATAAATGGTAAGTGGATAATTCATGTTCATGAGAGATGGGCTCTTGTGAAGCACTACTCATGATAAAGAAATTGAGCCAATAAACTTATATCAATTAAATAATTGAGAACAAATACAACAAATGAACAAACCCATAAAATGCAAACCATTGCACTAGATATATGCAAATGAAGCCTCATAGTAAATAAATCCTACCCCAAAGAAACGTAGGTTTGTTTATTATCAAAAGGTAAAGTATAATAATACAATCCATGTTGGCATTTCAATAAGTTTGTTGTTATGATGATATTGAGAAGGTTGTTGGAGATTGATGATATAATTGATAAAGGATGATTACTATCTTAATAATATTATTTTGTCATTGATGTCAAGCAATTGATTTGCTGATTCAGTATGATGTTGCCATATCTTAAAGAGTATGTTTTGATGAGTTTAAAGATGTCGGTAAGTGACAGAGAAAGAATGTGAAAATGAAGGGGAGTAATAAGTTATTCAATGGGAAACTATTACCAAGTTAGACAGTGATGAGATTATGTTATTTTAATTGTTTTGATATCCTATATATGTGTATTCGATGACTGAATAAGAAGGAGAAAAGACTTCATGCAACAGAATGAGTAAAGGTTTGATACTATTCTATTTTACCGAGCAAGGAGCTAGTTGGTAAACACCAAGGTTATAGGTATCAGTTAAAGAAGGAAGAAGTCACCGAGTGTCGTCAACAAGAAAAACTACCAAGACATTGACCGAGAGAAATACAGAATGTTAACCAAGTAAAGTTTAGTATTAACCAAGTATCAACCTAGCAGTAACAGAATGCATTGGATGAATAAATACATTATTAAATGAAGGATGCCAATGAGCTGGAGATTTATAGAAGACTGGAATGTTGTGCAAGAAGATTGTTAAGGATCAATGGTAATGAAAATTAAAGAGTTAGATCTACAACACAGATTGAATGGTCATGACTGAGCACAAGTACCAAGGAAGGAATACAAGTTTCAAGGCAAGATAAAACATTTTTCAGTTCGAAGGATTCAATGAACCTAGTCAAGTTTGAAGATCTGATGGCTAAGATTAATCTTGGGAAATGTGATTAAGGAGATTAAACAATTAGGAATTGCTTATAAATAAGGAAAATTTGATGAACAAAGTATGCAGGCAAATAGAAAAATAGTGATGTTGCAGAAGTGATTACTGATTACAGAAGATTAAAGATCTGATTGGAGAATAGATTGGGAAGCCCAGCAAGGAGGAAGATAAGTCTTATGACAAGATTATTTTGAGCACATAGAGTCTGCTTTAACATTTCAAATGTGAAGTTGCAGATATATTTTAGTACTTTTATTTATTTTTGTAAGTGATAGGAAATCTCTTAACCAAGTGGACCTAACAATCTTCTTTGTAAATCCTCTAGCAAGGTAACATTCCAATTGAGTGTTTGAAATCCTTTGACAGGGTCACTTCTAACAAAGTGCAAGATTCTGATAGATTTGAGGGAAATCCCTTGACTGGGTCACATCTAGCAATGTGTTTATGTAATATTTAACAAGATTGGCTTTTAACCGAGCATACTCTAGAAGAGTATATTTTCTTTGTGGGTCTGAAATGCCATAGTGGTTTTTCCCTATTAGGGTTTCCATGTTAAATCTAGTGCTAAATGTGTTTTGATGTTTCAAGTTATCAGTTTATGAGTTTGAATGATTTAAAGTCATAGTTGCATATCAAGTAAGTTCTACTGAGGTTGAATCTGGTGAATATGTTGTATTGTTAGTTTACCTGATTCAGCCCCCCCTCTCATTAAACTAACAATTGGTATCAGAGCTAGAAATCCGAAAGAAAAGTTTAAAGAACTTGAGGCAAGATCTGAAGATGTATAAAAGGGATGAACCAAAGTTGAACAAGTTAGGTTTCTCCACATGACAGAAAAGAATGAAGTTGCACTTATTAGGAATTGGAGAATATGCAACATATTATCTGGAGAATGATTACACTGCACCTAGCACCTACCCTATGACAATGGAAGAGATAAAGGCAAATCATGAACATATTCAAGCAATGATTAGAATAACATTAGCATTGACCGACTCAAATTTTAATGATCTAGAAGGTTGTAATGATGCTAAAGCTATGTGGGATAAGCTTATATCTGTGTATGGTGGTGATGAACATGTTCAAAGAGTAAAAGTAGATAGTCTAAGAGGACAACTTGAATCCATGAGAATGAATGAAGGTGAGAATATAATCCAATATAGGACAAGGTTAAAGGAAACTGTCAATCAAATCAAAGGAGCTGGAGGAACTATTGAAGAAAAGGATGTAACAAGTAAGTTGTTGAGAACACTTCTACCTACCTATGTCATTTGAGTCTTTGTAATTAATGAATTAAGGTCTGTACCAAACATGCCAGTCTCTTTGGATGCTACTATCGGTAAGCTACATGCTTTTGAGTTAAGTAATTTTGATAACAGTGGGTCTTCGATAAACAAAGTTGAATCTGCATTCAGTTCTTTTCATCTTGGTGAATCTAATGATTACAATGATAGAATGTATAAGTATGTTGAAGGAAATCATAGTGGAGCAAGTGAGAGATTTCGCAAAAACATGGAAGAATTACACAAACTATATGAGGAAATCAGAAAGCAAGAAGAGTTTGAAGCACTATTGGCCAGAAGGTTACCGAGAGGCAAAGGTAAGTATAGAGGAAAGTTACCTTTAAAATGTTCTAACTGTGATAAAATTGGACATATGGCTTTTAACTATCCTAACAAAGAATCTAGTGAAAAGAGAGAATACCGAGATGACAAACAAAAAGACAACCAATACAGAGGGCATTGAGACTTCAGAAGGAGAGATAGAAAGACATGCCTAGTAGCTGATGAGGAATCCAATGATGATAAATCTGATGGTACTGAGATAGAGGAAGTTGTATATGTGGCTATCAAAGATGTATCAGATGAAGAAAGGTATGAAGAAAAAGCCTTAATATCACACATAAATAATAATGGTTCTTGGATCATAGATAGTGGATGCTCACATCACATGACAGGTGATAAACACAAGTTTGTTAATTTAGAAGATTATGATGGAGGTTATGTAAGATTTGGTAATGATGCACCATGTCCTGTGAAAGGTAAAGGATCTATCATACTTCTTGATAATGCTAAATGTGATGATGTATATTGGGTTGAAGGTCTGAAATACAATTTGTTGAGTGTAGCACAGCTAAACAATATAGGATACCGAATAGAATTTCAGAAAAGAAAGTTGTGCTAGAATATGTTAGCACAAAGGAACAAATAGAAGACATCTTAACAAAGCCACTACCAAGGGACACTTTTGAGTATCTCAGAAGTAAGTTAGGGGTCCTACCCCTATCTAGTACTCACTCACAGAGTTTGGTGAAAGCATCAATTCTATGACTCTATAGAATACTATTTGTGAGTTGATGCTGATTTACACACTTTAGGAGGTTGTCTAAAGTTGTGCAGGAAATAGTGAATTAATTCAAGATGCTCTGACCGAAAATGAGATGATACATTTGTATATGTTTTAACAAATAAGGAAATCACTTCACAGTGGAAGTAGTCATGAATCAGTTTTACTTTTGGCATTGTTGTCAAAGGGGGAGAAGACTAATGACAGGGGGAGAAGACTACAAGAGAAGTTTACAGCTCCAGGATAATAGGAGAAGAATTACAGCAGTTTGAATCAATTGGAATTAATCATGTTGGTATTGCCATCAATACCAAAGGGGGAGATTGTTGGCATTTCAATAAGTTTGTTGTTATGATGATATTGAGAAGGTTGTTGGAGATTGATGATATAATTGATAAAGGATGATTACTGTCTTAATAATATTATTTTGTCATTGATGTCAACCAATTGATTTTCTGATTTAGTATGATGTTGCCATATCTTAAAGAGTATGTTTTGATGAGTATAAAGATGTCGGTAAGTGACATAGAAAGAATGTGAAAATGAAGGGGAATAATAAGTTATTCAATGGGCAACTATTACTGAGCTAGACAATGATGAGATTATGATATTTTGATTGCTTTGATATCCTATATATGTGTATTCGATGACTGAATAAAAAGGAGAAAAGATTTCATGCAACATAATGAGTAAAGGTTTGATACTGTTCTATTTTATCGAGCAAGGAGCTAGTCAGTAAACACCAAGGTTATAGTTATCGGTTGAAGAAGGAAGAAGTCACCGAGTGTCGTCAACAAGCAAAACTACCAAGATAGTGACCGAGACTGTGAGGCCTCACCTCGACTCAGTCTGACATTCAGTGGATTTTATATTTAGACTATTATGGATACTTTATTTTGATGCATTTTGAGACTTAGAACTTATATGATTTCAGGTTTTGGATAACATTGCTATGATTTGATGAATTTACTTATATGCTTTATGAGATAGTACACTACATGATTGTTAGATAGGATGATATTGCAATGATAGATGTCGTTATTGAATTTGCAGGACTTTACTATGAATATAGTACTATGATGTATGGTTAAGTCTATGTGAATTGGGATGAAATTGCGTATGAGAATTTGCTTGATAAAAGATGTATTTATTTTGTGCAGATGAAAATTTTATGCAAGTGATGATGTGTATTGTTAAATTATTGAATTATATTATATATGGATATTTGGAAGTACTAATGTGTAAATTGAGATGCGCAGTAAATTTACCATGTGACCATGGAAAATTACGGAGAACCAAACCTAGACTTATGTATGTTCGTAAGCCAGGGGTTGTCTATTTGGAGAGACAACACCCCGTTTGTGTTGTATTTTATTCGTAACAGTATATGCTGCATGAGTGTTAAGTGTTATTTAAATTTAATGTGTAAAAACCACAAGATACAATTCCATGTTTTAATTTGTAAAAGTGTTTTATTTGTGTCACTTGACTCATGTGTGGATTTAAATTTAAATGTTTTATTTTTGTCTCTTGGTGGGAAAGTGTTTAACTATAGTTTTTCTTAAATAATATAATGTGTTGTCATAAATACTTTGGGAATATAATATTTGGGGTGGTCAACATATGTTTGACCCGAAAATAAACTTCAGAGGGGTTTAAAATGGGTTAAATGAACACCTAGGGGTAGTTTAATAGGATTTCCTAAAGCCCATAAGGTATACCTAGGGGTTAGGGGTAATTTTAGGCAAGTTTCTACTTTTTAATGATCTTTTTAACGCTTTAAAAATTGGCTTTTTTGAGTTGTGCGAAAATTGAAAATTATAAGTTTAAATCTAATTGAGATTTTTCCTTTTGGAATGAGAGTCTTTTTGCATTCTGCTTTTCTTTCCTTTTTGGTTTTTAGAAACTTGTGAGAACTGAGAGAAGGAGCTTCTTAAGCAAGATTTTGAGAAATTGGAGGGTAATCACCCACTCTCCATTTTTGGAGACAAGAGAAATTTTGAAAAGAAAAAGAATAGTTTTGGAATAGAAAATTTAACTAAGGGTAGAAGAAAGAAGATTCGTGGATTGGGCAGCTCTTCCTCAAATATCAAAACTACCATTGGGCAGATTAAGGTTAGTTTGATTGTCCATTAAAATGGTTATTTACTTGCATGTGATTGAGTATATGATTGGTGAAAGAAATCTATGTTTTTATATGTCTTGTTTTAGAATTTCATTTGAAAATCTTGCATTATGTTTTGTTGTGTTTTGGGAGTTTTCTCAAGACCTCTTACTCTTGGGAGAGAAGAGGATCTTGTGGGTGGTAGCAGTGACAACCCTCGAGTGAGAGACTCTCGTTTGAGAGCGATCACAAGGGATCTATGTGTGACCCTTGCTGCATGGCCTGTTTGTGCAATGGGGGTCATGAGGAGGGATATAAGGCTAGAATGCCTTTGGGGGGCATAAGGAATATGGGGTTGAGATTCTTGATGTATTTATTGTGCCATGAGGTGGCTACTTGTTTTTTGCATAATTGCAGTTCTCCTCGGGGTATTGGTCCACTACCACCCTTGAAAAGATCATCACCAAAGTGTGGTGCTGTGAAGCCAAGTTGGGAGTGTGTTTGAATATCTATATGTATTTTGCCTTCTATGTGTTTTCCTGTTTGTTACCCGTCTAGGAATTGGTTCTCCGAGCTCGGGGGTGGCTACCAGTTAGCCTAGGCTAGGAGGTGAGCACTCCGTGGTCATTTTGTGTTTTATTATGCAGGAAAGTCAGGAGAAGAGAATAGGAACTGTGAAAAGATGCAGAAGATTATTGTTGAAGATACTTAAATCCATTTGCAGTTATTTGTTTAAATTTGATAGTAGAAAAATACCCTCATTCGTTGAATGAGAGGCAAGTTGTAATTTTGAGATAAGACATGAGATTTAATATTGTAGATTATTAAAGGAACATCATGTGATTTTTGTAGAATATCGATAGAGTTGTAAAAAGCCTGATATGTTTCTATTTCTATTTTGAAAAGTAAAGGGTTTGCTTTGATTTGCTTGCAAAAGCTTCTGTTGTTATATGAAAAAAAAAAAAGAAAATCAGTTTTATAAAATCTGAATTACCCTTTTTAGCTGAGAATCTATCTCCATTTTAATTGCAGAAAATCAATGAATGTATTTATCATAGAAAAGTATATTGTATTTCTAATAGTATTTCCTAAATTGTATTTCTAAATTGTATTTCTAAATAGTGTTGATAAAAAAGCTTAGCAATAGATTTACTTCATTCTTTTTATCAGCAAATAAAATAAAATAAAAAATAAAAGAGGAGCCTGAGCTTACATGTCAAATATATATATATATATATATATATATATATATATATATATATATATATATATGTGCACATGTAATTGGATTTAACACAATGTTATTCCTTTGTTATTTTGTTTTTAAAAAAATTGCATGTAAAACTTATTGAAAAAAAAATATATATATTTATATATTTACACAGTTATAATTTTTATATTTATAAATTTATATATATATATATATATATATATATATATATATATATATAAATATATATATATATATATATATATATATATATATATATATATATATATATGTGCACATGTAATTGGATTTAACACAATGTTATTCCTTTGTTATTTTGTTTTTAAAAAAATTGCATGTAAAACTTATTGAAAAAAATATATATATATTTATATATTTACACAGTTATAATTTTTATATTTATAAATTTATATAAATATAAATATATATATATATATATATATATATATATATATATTTATATAAAATATATTTTAAAAAAAAAAAAAAATTTAAAAAGAGGGTTTTTGGAGGCACGCGGACCCCACTGTGTGTGCACACAGTGTGGGCCGTGCGGCTTTCACTGTGCGAACACACAACGTGGGCCGCTTCGGTTCCCACTGTGTGGACACACAGTGTCTGCTGCAGCCGCCACTGTGTGGACACACAATGGTGTGAGCCGCCAGCTGCTCCCACTGTGTGGACACACAGTGGTGTCGCGCCGCCACTGTGTGCACACACAGTGGCACCCTCGGCCGTCGCCCCTTCGTGAAAACAAAACCTGCATCAAAAAAAAAATGGCTGCCGCCATGGGGGTTTTGACCTTGTGGTAGATAAATGGTAGTCAAGAAAAAAAAGAGATTAAACCCTAGCCCGGGTAGGGCTAGGGTAAGTAAAATAATATGTTTTAAATTAATTTAATTAGAGCCATTTTATATAGAAAAAAAAAGAAATCCCTAATTAGGGTTGAAAGGCATATTGACTATTATTTTGGAAAGACATTTTTTTTAAAAGGATATATATATCTATATATATATATATATATATATATATATATATATATATATATATATATATATATATATATATATATATATATATATATATATATATATATATATATATATATATATACTGGTTATATTTTTGGTGTAAGTATTTAATAGAGGTTTAAATATTTAAATACCTCTGTATGAATACCAAATAGAAAGTAAAAGGAAAGTGAATTATATAAATTTAAGATTTTAAGCCTAGCCTTATAATTTTATATGTATTTAATGTGATTATGCCCTAGTTAATTTAATTAGAGCATTAAAATGTTAAATTGGATTTTTAAAAGGAGAAATTTAAACCCATTCCATTTGAGGTTAGAATGGATAATTTTTAATTGGCATTCTAAAGGCGAGTAATAGCTACTCGTAAATAACTTTACCCTTGTAGATTTAATTATCCAAATTAAATGACACTAAAAATGATTATTATAATCATCTAAATAAAATGGATGTTTAGACTACATGGTCTTATTGGAGATTGAAGTAATCTTCCTCTCCTACTTCTTTAACGTGATTGATTTTAATAAAATTTAATGACTAGGTATCTCGTGGAGATAAAATTAGACCAGTTAGATTTCCGCAAATAAGTCTAGACAATAATTAATGCTTGGTTCATTTCAGAATTAGCTCGAATATATATATGGCAAATTCATTAACTCTTATTGCATGAGCGAACTTGTAAATTAATTAGTATTTAAAAAAATAAAAAAATTGTTCCCTTTTGCCCTAAATTTTGGGCATGACAGAGACAAATACAGAATGTTAACCGAGTAAAGTTCAGTATTAACCAAGTATCAACCTAGTAGTAACAGAATGTATTGGATGAATAAATACATTATTAAATGAAGGATGCCAATGAGCTGGAGATTTATAGAAGATTGGAATGTCATGCAAGAAGTTTGTTAAGGATCAACGGCAATGAAAATTCAAGAGTTAGATCTACAGCACAGATTGAATGGTCATGACTAAGCACAAGTACCAATGAAGGAATAAAAGTTTCAAGGCAAGATAAAACATTTTTCAGTTTGAAGGATTCAATGAACCTAGTCAAGTTTGAAAATCTAATGGCTAAGATTAATCATGGGAAATGTGATTAAGGAGATTAAGCGGTTAGGAATTGCTTATAAATAAGGAAAAGTTGATGAACAAAGTATGCAGGCAAATAGAAGAACAGTGATGCTACAGAAGTGATTATTGAGTACAGAAGATTAAAGATCTAATTGAAGAACAGATTGAGAAGCCCAACAAGGAGGAAGATAAGTCTTATGACAAGATTATTTTGAGCACATAGAGTCTTCTTTAACATTTCAGATGTGAAGTTGCAAATATATTTTAGTACTGTTATTTATTTTTGTAAGTGACAGGAAATCTCTTAATCGAGTGGACCAAATAGTCTTATTTGTAAATCCTCTAGCAAGGTAACATTCTAATTGAGTGTCTGAAATCCTTTGACAAGGTCACTTCTAACAAAGTGCAAGATTCTGATAGATCTGATGGAAATCCCTTGACCGGGTCACATCTAGCAATGTGTTTATGTAATCTTTAACAAGATTGGCTTTTAACTGAGCATACTCTAGAAGAGTATATTTTCTTTGTGGGTCCGAAATCCCACAGTGGTTTTTCCCTATTAGGGTTTCTACGTTAAATATGGTGTTAACTGTGTTTTGATGTTTCAAGTTTATCAATTTATGAGTTTGAATGATTTACAGTCATAGTTGCATATCAAGTAAGTTCTACCGAGGTTGAATCTGATGAATATGTTGTATTGTTAGTTTATCTGATTCACCCCCCCCTCTCATTAAACTAACAATCCATTATGCCACATATCCAATATATAGGAAATTGAAAACAAGATACCATAAAGTGCTATCCATAACCATGAGCCATGAATAAAACCTAACACCCTTATGATCATGTCCAAGCATCTTGGAATAGTATGTAATTTCTCTTACACATCTTATTCACCCTTTTCATGTCGACCAAGTGTCCAATCCTAGACACTCTACAAGGGCACTGCTTACCTTGTCATAGCACCAAATATAAAAGGTCTTCCAACTTGCAATCTTAGTCGATTATTTGTAATCCCCCAATTAAATTCCTTTACACAATATCTCAAGTATTGCAAAGATTGAAGTTAAAAACATAAAAACAACAAGCTAAAATCATTGGATTGAGGTATACACCTGAATCTAAGAAATATAAGCATATTCAGACCTGATCCTCAAAAAATGTTCCAAAAATGTCAAGATTGTAGAAAAATTTGTCCTAGTCCTCTGAACTTTTCGCACACCAAAGGGATTTGATTTGTCTCTGCAAATAATGTTGATTCGGAAGATCGCAGCTTCGTACCTATTTCCTGCACACAAAAAAAAAAGGAAAATAGGTTGGGAATAGGGGTTTGCCTAAGTCAAACCCAAGTTTAGGAATTAATCTTGATTGAAATATTGCAAATAGTAAAATAAATAATGGAAGGATATACCCCAAATTTGCATTGACTGATAATGATGCTTTGCTTCTTGAATGTAATTACATATGTTTTATGAAATGTCATGCACATGACAAAACCCTAATCACAAACACATGCTTGCATATGATTGATGTAATATTGCTCCAAAATTGATGAATGAAGAAAGAAGCCTTGAAGACCTCTAGAAATTCTTGATGATGATTACTTCAATTCTTGAATGCTTAATGATTATAATTTTGCCCTTCTATCCTTGCCTCATTGTTTTTATATATCTCTCCAATGAGAGGGGAAAACCTCCTTATTAATTCAACATTTTAGAAATTTTATCAAATCATATTCCATGATTGCAATGTTTTATATCATAAATTTTTGTTTTCTATATTCATATTGTTGATCACACAGGCAAATGATCAATTAACATTATAAAAGGACATCCACAAAATATAACGAATACAAAATAATGAACTAAGTACACATTTATTGGATCGAATATCAACATTTATATTTATCAAAAAAAGGCATGTCTACCAAGTCAATACATGTATTACAAAAATGTGGCACATACCATGTCCAAATCGATATACAATAAAAATGTACAATATATCTACATGTATTGGTTATTCTCTGACCAAAACTATGTTAGAATCAATGGCAGCCCCAAAGACACTGAGAGGGGGGGTGAATCAATGTTTGACCGGTTTACAAAATATTTAAACTTGTTTTTAACTTTGCATCCCAAAATAGTGTACCGATAAATAAGAATTAATACAGCAAATAAGAAAAACAGAGACAACATAGAAAACACACCATAACACAAGATGTTTAATGAGGAAACCTAGTGTGGGAAAAACCTTGGTGGGATTTGTGACCCACAATATTTACTCACTGCCCAATGAATAAATACTACTTACAATAGGGGCCTGCACATGCAAGGAGGCCAACTACATAGAGCTCACTGCTCAATAAAAGTCACATTGACTACAAAATCAATTATTAAATCCAATATGATGTATTGCTCAAAATGGCATCTCTTATGCCAGGTCCAATACCCATTTAAGTTTTGATAGATACCTCTAACAAAAACCTTGTTGTCACTTAAAATCACCTCTTATAATATTTGCCTATTACATATCATATATCCATCATCATATATCTTCTCTATCAATCATCTATCAGAATGACTTATGAGATCTCATACTTACATGATTCTATTACTATGTACCATGTCATCTTATAAAAGATAAATACATTAAAATACAATAAACAAAAGTTTATTCCATGTCATCCTGAGTGCACCTATGCATTGTTGTCAATGTAATCTGGATGCCGGTGAAGTGCCTGCTAGTGTTGGTGTCTGCCAGTGTATGTAGAAATCTATTGCTGGTGGTTTGCTAGTTGGTTACCGATTGGTTTCCAGTTGGTTGCCAATTAGTTGCCAGTTGGTTTCCATCAATGACAACATCAAATATTCTCATAAGAGTGTAGAATTCCAACAATCTCCCCCTTTGGCATTGATGGTATCACTCATGAGAAAAATCCAAAAAGGTGTGCTCCCCCTGAGAAAGTGATTTCCTCTGTACAAGCAATTTTCTCTCCACTAGTCCCCCTTTGACATCAATGACAAAGGTTGTCAAAAATAGTCAAATGAGTGCAAAAATTTCACCTCAAGGTTTGTAACCGGTTGGTTACAATCTAAAAAATATCTCCCAAAACTAAATTTAGACTCTGCATAAACTTTTTGTTGTCATTCAAAGTTGCCTCAGTCTATTGGATCATGTCGGTGAGATAATGCATGTGTTCCTTTGGTGATCGCTCTCCTTGATCTAATGCCTTAGTTATATCAATTTTTTGAGTAATGATATTGTCCAACTTAGGACCCAGTTTATTTTTAAGTTCTCGAGCATTGGACCTTATCCTTGCCTTCTCTTTCTCAAGTTTCTCTAGCTTCTCCTCAAAAGTTGCCGTTTTCTGCTCAAAAATTGTTATATGTTCGGATGAACCAATTATATTATCTGCTATGACATCAATTTCTCTCTATCTTTTTTTAATCTCCTCATCTATGTCCTCTGTCAAAAGGTGAGGTTTGCATGTTTCCCTATATAGCTCCTTGTATTCCAAAACTGTAGAGTTGAGTACCAGTAATAATGTATTTAGATGTTTTGTACATTTCTTGATGGTGTCATCAAATAATTTTTTTTCTTTCTGTCAACTATCTCCTTAATGATGTCCTCATTCACCTTATCAATAGTTATTACATTATCAGTAATAAATTTGGACAATGTGTCCAATTTACCCAAAGAATCAGTAATGTGATCTATTTTACAATCTCGTGCAATCATCTTAAGAATAGGTAATGTATTATCAATTGACTTATAGGTCAATGCATTGCAATCTGTTATCTTCTTAATTGAATCCAAAAGTATCTCTATAACATTGGTAGGTCTGAATTCACCTTTAGATGTGCCGGATGTCAAACCAATCATTTTTATTACCTCTTTGTTTCTATCAGATGTGTCCATTTTGCTTGTATTTTCTTGTGGTGGATCTATCTATTTTTGCATCTCAACCTTAAGTGGTCTCTCAGACTGTTTTGATGTCTCTATAACTATTGATTTTACAGTCTCTATGTGCACCTGTACCTTAGTTTTTCTGAAGGTTTAACTGTCAGTTTCTCTGTCTCCGGTGGCGTTGTGCTAGTACCTTTTTCTTCTGTAGGCTTTATAGTCTGTGTTGGTTGCTCTATTTGAGTTGGTATCTCAGTTTCAACATTTTGTACCCGTTCCTCTGATATCTTGCTATTGTCAACATTGTCTGTCATAACTTTAAAGGTTTCCTTATCCATAACAATGTTTACCGCTTGAGTATCCACATTCATTGTAAAGAGTATCTCTGACTCAGGGTTGGTATCATCATGTATTATACCTTCAGTGCCAATAACCGCTCGATCCTCTGAGTGTACTAGTTATGTATCCAAAGTTGGTGATGGAAGATTTTCAGTAATCTTAATGTTTGGAACACCACCAATTTTTCCTTTACTTTTGTACTTGTCCTTTTGATAAACTTTGAATGTTTTCTTCGGTCTGCTCCTTTCCTCTTTTTTTTATTTATCTACAAAGAATATATCCCATTTATCCGCAGTCTTTTCTGCAATTTCCTTCACTCTTCTAGCCATCAGGCTCACTTGTCGGTGCCCACTTGCAAATACTGATCGGTTAGCCTCTGAAATAAGTTCATCTATTTCTTCCTTGGAGTTAATTGGGTGTGTAGACACTTAAAAATAATTATTTTTAATTCTTCACATAATTAATTAATTGATTAATTATGTTAATTAAAATTCTTCTCAATATTAATTAAATATAATTAATATTGTCACTATAGCATATGATTGATTTATTTAATAAATCAATCCCTTTCTTTATTCTTCTAAAAAATCAAATCCTCACAAATCTTCTTCTTAGGTAATTAATTTCAATTAATTAGTTAACCTACATGATTCCTACAAATCATTTTCTTAATTCATCATTAACCTAATAAATTCTTCTAGAAACTCCCTAAACTCATTTAACATTATTCTTCTAAATTTTTACTCGCTCCACTCATTCTCTCTCCTAGTCAAATTCTCCTACAAATATAAATCCCACCTAACATTTCCTCTAATCCCCCTCCTAATGAGTCGTTAATGGCTAATCATCATGTTTAGCCACAAAGTCAACTCATTGTCCTTTCATCCAGCCACTAGCTTTAAATGCTCTTTTTCTAGATGAATGTAAGATTTTCGAAATATCACATTCCTCTAGACATTTCCTTCTCCCAAGGAATTTTTAATTCCTTTTTATTCTTCTAATCCCCATAATATCCATTTTTGGAGAATTTTTAATTCCTCCAATGCATCTTGTAGAGTGTGGAGATACGAAATGACTTTAGGGCATATTTCTTGGTCTCTACACCCTCTCTTGGAGCTTGTGTGAGCTCACAAGTAAATCTTAGCCCTTCATCTCAAATTGATCCTAGCCATCTATTTTCCTCTCCTCTTCCTATAAAATAGGGTTCCATCCCTTCATTCAAAAACATCTTGAAATCCAGTAAGCTTATGCTGCCCTTTTGAGCCCAGGAAATCATCTTGGCAACTTGATCATCTCATCCTTATCATTCATCCTTGTCATTTGTGCACAATATTGGAGAGTCATCCACATCCAGCAATCAAAGGAGCACATCAAGTGGAGCATTATCAAGGGGTGCCTTCACTTCATCTAGCTCAATCTGAAGGAGAAGGTAAAATAGTAAGGTGAAATGGTCTTTTAATGATATTTTAGCATTTTGTATGTTTATTTCGTTATGTTTTGATCAGTTTACCTTTCAAATCTGTTTTCCCCTCTTCATTTTGGCACGCCTAGTGGAACTCACATCCTTGAGAACTAATGTTGTTTTTTTTTAGGTTTTTGTGAGTTGTGAGACGCAGGTTCTAGGATAGAACGATAGCAGAAAAATATATATATATATATATCTTTTTCGCAGGTTCCAGAATCGCGGCTCTGCATTTCTGCGTGACAACTCCTCCTTATTCTGTTATGTTTCTATTTTTTTTTATGTTTCTGTTTCTGTTGCAGCACGACATCTCTATTATCTGATTTGTTATTTGATTTGTTGTCTGTTCTATTTTAGTATAATCTGTGAAAGTAGGAGAGTATGCTCTTGTCTGTATAGACAATCAAAAATCCAGACCTTTCACTTGTTTATTCTGTTTAGCACGACTGTATGCTCTGACCGTAGGAAAGTGTGAAAATAGGAGAGTATACTCTTGTCTATGTAGACAATCAGAAATCCAGACATTTGACACTTTTCTATCTGTGTAGTGCTACTGTCTGCTCTGTTAATCTGTCTGAAAATTTTAGGCGCTAACTATAGTCTACATTTAATTAATTTATTTCCTATTATCTGCTCTGTTTAAATATAATCTGTCCGCCTATAGGAAAGTGTGAAAGTAGGAGAGTATGCTCTTGTCTATCTAGACAATCAGAAATCCGGACCTTTGACATTTTTATTTTATTCTGTTTAGTGCAACAATTTGCTCTGTTAAATCTAGGTTTTATGTCTGCTCTGTTAAATCTAGGGTTTTTGTTCCATTAAATTTAGGGTTTATGTTCTGTTAAATTTAGGGTTTCTGTTCTGTTAAATTTAGGGTTTCTATTCCATTAAATCTAGGGTTAATTTTTTTTTAAAAAAAATAAAAATTTTCTATTTTTTCGCCATATCTTCTTTATCTTGGCTCCATTTTCCTCCAAATGTCACCAGATTCTCCGCATTGCCATTTTTAACATTTTCTTCCTTGGGGGCCTTATCTCAAAAATCCACTTTTTGAAGCCCAAAATCCCATATTCCTCTAATTTTAGGGTTTGCCATAACTTCTTCCCCTTTTATCCAAGCACCTCCAAATTTCTCCCATATTATCCATCTCCAACTTTTGCTTCTTTGCCCCTCTTTGACAAATTTTCCCATTCCTTCATCTCTCTTCCAAAATCCCTATTTTTTGCTTGCCTATCCCTTGGAAAGTGGCAAAAACCTAGTCAAACCCCATTTACCCATTAAGCTTTCTTCAAATCCACATTTGTCATTAGTAAAAAAGTTTTTATTCATGTTTTTCTATTCATTCCCAAAAAATCAAAAAAATAATATTTTTGTCATTTTGTTGTTTTTTGCAGGACGCTTATTGAAGACTATTTTTTCAAACTACTAATCAAGTTGTTTTGCAAGATGCTTTTAGAAGACTCCATTTTTCAAACTACTAATCAAGTGGTTTTGTAGGTTGCCTTGCTGATTCAACCAAATATTGTGCATTTATTTAAATTAGGCACCTAGATATTAATTAAAATGGAATGAATCATTGTCTTATGTGTCTTTAAGAAAAGCGTAAAGGTAGGAAAGTATGCTCTCGCCTTACTAGACGATCAGAAATCCAGACCCTCCAACCTTTTCTTGTTTGATTGTGTGTTTACCTCTAGTGGGCCTGCCCTCCCAACTTGCTCTTTTAGAAGGTAAGAGGGGAACGACCCAAGTGAGTACACCCGAACCTGGGGTTCCCAACTCACTATAATAAATAGGCCATTAACTACGAAAGGGTTAATGGTTGGGGCTATATGAGAGTTCACTCTCACATTGGGTGCAATCAAGCTTGCCTGACTACTAAGTTCTTGGTGCTTTTTTGGGCTATAGGCCTCAATTTCTCTTGCGCAACTTCGAAGGGTAGCTCCTAACGGGAAGACTTACTAAACACCTTGTTCATAGTGGCCAAAAACTCTCTAGTCATTGGGGCAGGAGGTCGGACCTCTGAAGCGGCCCATATTCTTATGGCCCTTAGTAGAGACACAAAGTTCACCATGAGGATTTTTCATGGGAATTGATGCTTGGCTGCCCCAAGAAGTGAGTGTCGTGGAGGGGAGCCAGTGGGGTCAAGCATCTAAGTGTTCACTCTGGGTAAGCATAGATGGGAAACCAATTGGGATTCAATGACTATTGTCCTTGCCAGCCTTAAGAATGTTGTATATGAGTATGAGTGTCTTTGAGATAATATGCATTTAATCATTGTGTTTTCTTTGTTTGATACATACTTGCCAAGAGTAGACTAAAAACACATCACTATCCCCAAAACCTTTGCAAAAATATTTGTCAAGACACAAACAAATTGTCCAAGTCATTACCCACACCAAGTCCAAAATTGCGTCAAAACTCCATCCGTCCCATTTTTCATAAGCCTAAGAGAGAAGCTAAGAGTTTATCCTCTACGTCAACATTCAAGTTTGTCCTTTGAAACACCTACTATTGTCCAAATCAGGGTGGTCATATCCCTTCATACAACTTGCCATTTAAATAGATCCTTCATGTTCATGCCAAAGACAACCTAGTCATCAAGTTTTCTTCTAAACCATCACTACCATACCTTCTTCATCAATCATCCTCAAATTTCTTAAGTCCTTTCATCCTCAAATTTCTTAAGTCCTTTCATCACAAATTTCTTAAGTCCTTTCATCCTCAAATTTCTTAAATCCTTTCATCACAAATTTCTTAAATCCTTTCTTTCATCACAAATTTCTTAAATCCTTTCATCCTCAAATTTCTTAAGTCCTTTCATCCCCAAATTTCTTAAGTCCTTTCATCAAAAATTTCTAAAATCCTTCCATCACAAATTTTCTAAGTCATTTCATCACAATTTTCCTAAGTCTTTTAATCACAAATATCATGTATGGTCACAACTCGATCCCAAAAGAAAAAGATGGCTGATCAACAATATGGCATGCCAGACATTGGTGTCCTATATGAAGATCCCATGCAAAATCATACACAAAGTGGGCAACCAAGCGATCAAGATCAAAGCCAAAATCTTGACGTGGTTAACCAAGATGAACTTTGTCCGGAAGTGCAAACTTTCCTAGCGGATTCTTATAACCAAGAGATGATAGAAAAGTTTATTAAACACAATCCCACTGCACTTTTGAAAACTCTTCTTGAACATGGAGCTCAACTTCCACCTAAATTTAATAGATCCGCTCTCGTCCAACAACCACAAGGAGACCTCGCTCCCACACAAAGTGCTGCACCTACTATTCAAACTCAATCAATTGCAGCCCCATCAATCATCCAAGCCCAATCAATGCTACCCACGACACCTCCCACCATGGTCTCCATCCCACCTTCTTCCTCCTTACCATCCATACCACTATCAAATCCAATCTCATCCATTCTCCAACAAACTTCTATACCATCTCCTTCTATTCAACCACATTTCTATTCCACAAACTTCGCTTTCTCCCAACAATGTCGCAAATTTTATCCAAACCGCATTCAATCCCATCACAACAATTGGTAGACTGCAAACAACTATCACACGAACCCCAGTGACATTGGTCATCACATCCCACGTTCCCACCTTCTCATCATATCAATATATTGGTGGTGGTGCACCTTCTTTAGTTCATCCAATTCTTGGGGCAGATACAATTCATCAATATCAAAGTCCACAACAAGACCTCATCAAAGAAATTCAAGACATGAAGAATATCATCAAAAACATGAAAGGAAAGCCTAATAAAAGGGAAGCTTACTCATTCGAAGAGTTTTGCCCTTGTCCTTACAACCCATCTATATCAGTTGCACCATATCCCCTGGGATTTGAGATCCCTAAATTCACCAAGTATGAAGGCAAAGGAGACCCCCGCGACCATGTCCAAGAATTCCACATCTTATGCCAAGAAGTCTCCTATAGTGACCTTTATCTTCACAGAGACACCCTGGCATGGTTCTCATCTTTACCATGAGGTTCCATTGTCTCTTTTCCAGACTTGGCAGAAAAATTTGTGGCCCACTATGCATACAACATGGGTAATGATGTTTCTATGATGGACCTATGTAATACAAAACAAAGGCTTGGAGAAACCTTCACCAATTTCCTACAAATATGGTGACATCTTATCAAAAAATTCTAGTGGGACATGCCAGAACAACATCAAATTGAACTATTTCAAAAGAACTTGGTGCCTGAACTTTCAAGACCTTTAAAAGCTCAATGTATCAAATCCTTCCAAAAATTGACCGATAAGGGCCTCACCCTCAAATGTGTCTTGTTGGAGGAAGGAACCTTGAAACATTACCATAAGTCATCACAAAGTTCTTCCTCTTATCATAACGACAAGCCAAAATTCTGGGCTAAAAATAAAAACGTAGTCAATGATGGTGTAACTGATGCAAAACGGGTCCAAACCGTGGCCACTCCCCCAAAATCCACCACCAATATTCATCAATTCAACAATCAAAACAATTCAAATAAATCTCAAAAACCTCACAACAATGTCTCAATCTAGGGATGACCACCTCGATCAAATAACAAGACTCCAAGAGATTTCACTCCTCTTGCTGAGCCTATTAAAGTAGTGTTTCAAAAACTTGTCCAAGCAGGTATAGTAGTTTTTCCAATCACTCGCCCATTTGATCCCAATCAACCTAAACCAAGATGGTATAATGAAAATGAGTATTGTGAATACCATCATATCAAGGGACATGATACACGAAAGTGTATGAAACTGAAGATCTACATACAAGATCTCATTGATAGAGGTGAGATTGAAGTAGCAAATGCAAAACTTGGTAATAAAAATGACAAACTCAAAATGTACCAGGAACCCTTCCCAAAGCATGATAAAGGAAAAGGCTCATCATCTAACGCAATGGATTATGACTACGCTAATCACGTAACCGGTTTTGATTTTTTATTAAGTCGCATTGAACCTGCAGACAATCATGTCAATGTCTTAACCATCCAAGGAGTTAATCCTCCTTCTTCCCAAAGCAGACCAAATTCGGCTAGAATAGTCATTCAAGGTGCCACGCCTTCCACCTCCCATTTCCA
Organism: Cryptomeria japonica; assembly: GCF_030272615.1. Lineage (NCBI taxonomy): Eukaryota > Viridiplantae > Streptophyta > Pinopsida > Cupressales > Cupressaceae > Cryptomeria > Cryptomeria japonica. The sequence continues at coordinate 10,931,217 of NC_081406.1, forward strand.
GAATGACTGCAATGCAACTACACACCAAGGAAGAGTCACCATCCAAGGAGTTCCTCCCCCATCAAACCCCCCACCCATGTCTTCCACCCGCTGATATGACCTCCTTGATCAACTTGGGAAGACACCCACACAGATATCCACTTTGGAACTTCTCAAGACTTCTCTGGTCCATAAAACATTTTTGGAACAAGCCCTTCTCCAATCACGCATTCCTGATAACATCAATGCCACCCAATTTCAAACCCTCATTGGAAACCTTGCTGCCCAGCAGCACATTGTATTTAACTCCAAAGATGCTCCCGCAGATGAGGACCATAACAAACCTTTGCACATTGAAGCTCTCATCCACAAGCATAAGGTCAAATGTATCCTGATAGACAGTGGATCCGGGCTTAACCTGTGTACATACAAATTGATAAAATAATTGGGACTTTCTGAGGATCTGATAGACACATTGGGAAGGATCACAATAAAGGCATATGATGATGCGGAAAGAATTTCAAAGGGCGTGATCACCTTACCTCTTCAAGTGGGCCCCATTACAATTGAAACCCCTTGCCAAGTACTCGATCTTGATCTCCCCTACAACATTCTCCTCAGGAGGCCATGGATTCATTCCTTGCAGGCCGTACCCTCCACCTATCACCAATGCATCAAATTCCCCTGTAATGGAAAAGTGATCACTGTCAAAGGTGATCCCCAACCTTTTCAATATTTCAAACTACTAGAGGGGAAGCATCTGTATCTTTGCCCACTAAATAGACCTTTGCCAACGCCTCCATCTGACACATCCTCCACATCATCCCAACCAAATAATCAAATCAAGATCTTGGACAATGGCTATGGAGAATACAAATTGGAGGACGTCTTATTAAAAGGCAACCTCCCTCTCTCTCCTAAGTCATTTGGCAAACCAAAAGAGCTAAAAAAGAACCCGAAACCAGTCATGCAATGCCAAAACACCACCTTCTAGCAATGGGGCCCACTTGATAATGAGAACCTTGAAGCAGATATCTCTTCATGGCTGTACCGGGAAGAGGATGATGATCCAACAAGAATATCCAAAGAACTGTACCCAAAAGCATTTTCCATAGCTGAAAAAATGGGTTACAAAGGACATGGTCTGGGACCAGAGGAGAAAGGAAGAAAAACACCCATAAATCCTATCTCCTACAGATATAATAGAGGCTTGGGGTACACCCTAGTGCCTAAGATTACTATCACCGATGCCCCTTCTAGTCCTTCTTCGGATATCAAAAGCGCCGATGAAGAGGAATTCCATGATATGCCTTATGAATACGAGAAAGATACCTTCTTTGACGCTTACATCAATACCATCACCCCCGTAACCCCACCCACTTCACATGAGCTACATCTTTTCCATCCTAAACTCATTGACTGGGGCCAATGAGATAAACCCAATTTAGATATTTGCGCTGACGATAATGCTCTCATTGCTCTCCTAACAGCGCAAAATATGGAAGACTATAATAGAATTGTGGGTATTCAACTACATGAAAAGGGATACTTTGGTAGTCAAGTCAATGCCCTTATCCACAAAAAAGATAATAAAAGAAAAAGATATGATTTCCTAGGTGAAAACCTCCCTGAGGCGCCTTTGGATGAACAAGAAATAAAAACAAAGGGCATATCTGAAAGTGAAAACCTAGAAAAGGCACTTGACGATGAGGGATTTGACCTCCCTACCATTGGTTACCTTCCATAGGACAAATCAAATTTGTTGATAGAAGAAATAGACAGCATCAACATGGGCACCAAAGTCATTCTAAAAAATGTGCTCATTGCCAAATCCCTCATCGAAATCAAGAAACAAGACTTCATCAACTTCCTTACAGAGGTTAAAATCAATTTTGCATGGTCCTATTCTGATATGCTAGGGTTGGATCCTGCCTTGGTGGTCCACAATCTAGCCGTCCACCTAGATGCAAAACCTATAAAACAAAAACTCCACAAAATGCTATTGCTAATGGATGGGTTTTCTGGATACAACCAAATCAGGATAGCAGATGAGGATCAGCATAAAACTGCATTCACAACACCATGGGGTACTTTCTATTATCGGGTCATGCCTTTTGGCCTTAAAAATGCTGGAGCTACATATCAATGGGCAATGACAACAATTTTTCATGACCTCTTGCACAAAATTATGGAGGACTACGTGGATGATCTGCTAGGCAAATCCAAGACAAGACAAGAGCACATCCCTATTCTAAAATAGATCTTCGAAAGATTGGAAAAATACAAGCTGCGCCTAAATCCCAAAAAGTGTGTGTTTGGCGTCACATCGAGAAAACTACTAGGATTCATTGTTTCCCGCAGAGGCATCGAGGTTGATCCTGTAAAGGTAAAAGCTATTATGGAAATGCCTCCACCAAAAACTCTTAGACAACTACATAGTCTCTAGGGAAAACTCTAGTCTATGCTAAATAATAAGAGAAAATTAATTGCTAAAATTTTATCCACTTAAATATCTCTTGTCCAAAGCTGCTCTCACTAGCAGAACTGCCAAATGGGTCATGCTCTTAAGCGAGTTTGACATTGAATATGTGGACCGAAAGGCAATCAAGGGACAAGTCATTGCAGATCAGTTGGCTGAAGCTCCACTTCCAGGCGACCATCCTCTTCTCACAGAATTACTAGATGAGTTCATTATGACTGTTACCACATTCTCCACATGGAAATTGTATTTTGATGGCTCCTACACTCAAAATGGATCAGGGGCAGGAATATTATTGGTCACACCTCAAGGAGATGGCATCCCCAAATCATACAAGATAGCCTTTGCATGTACTAATAACATAGCAGAATACGAGGCCATCATCACAGGTTTACATCTGGCTATCCACTGGAAAATAAAGGAATTACAAGTCTATGGTGAATCCCAGCTCGTCATAAAACAAGTCAATGATGAATACTAGACAAAAGATGATAAACTCCTTCCCTACCATACCTGGTTGAAGATCTTAAGCAACATTTCATGGCAATCAGTTTGATCAAATCCCATGAACAAACAATAGGGTTGCAAATGCAATGGTCACCATTGGCTCCCTCCTTCAAATGCCAGCACATAGTCAGAAGTGTGAGTTCTTGGTCGACCAATTGTTTATACTGGCATATGACCTACCAAAGTCTAAAATGGTGTGTGTTCTCATTGGTCCCAAGTCCCCTTGGTACCAAGAAACCTTCTCTTTCCTCAAAGACAACACCATTCCCCCACACCTCACCAAAACCCAACAACAAACCTTCATCCATCGATGTGCCCGTTACACCATCCTTGCAGACACCTTGTTCAGAAGGCATTTTGATGGTTCCCTCCTAAGGTGTTTAGATAAACAAGAAGTAGAATGGGCATTACGCGAAGTACACAAGGGTATCTGTGGGGCTCACTCAAGTGGACTCACATTGGCTAAAAAACTTTTGAGAACATGATACTATTGGCCTAAAATGGATGAAGATGCATACAATTATGTGAAGAAATGCATCCCTTGCCAGTAGCATGGTGACAAGATTCATGCACCATCACAAGAATTGCAACCATTCATTACACCATGGCCCTTCTCACAGTGGGGGCTCGATCTCATTGGAAAAATCCACCCTTCATCTTCTAATGGACATAAATTCATTATCACCGCCACTGAATACTTCACCAAGTGTGTAGAGGCTATCCCTCTTACTTTCACCACCGGCAAGCAAATATCCAAATTCATCCTGAACTACCTAATCTACTGATATGGCATCCCAAAAGTTATCATCACAAATAATGGTAAACAATTTAAAAAATAGGATGTCAAAGAAATCTCCTAAAAATTCAACATCCAACATCACTTCTCCGCTCCATATTATCCCCAAGGCAATGGCCAAGTTGAGGCTTTTAATAAAACCCTAATAAAAATCCATTAAAAGATAGTCAATGAAGCGGGCCATGATTGGCACCTCCAAATCCATCCTGCATTGTGGGCCTACCGCACCTCCATCCGCACCCCCACAGGTGCCACTCCTTATTCCCTAGTATTTAGTTCCGAAGCTATCCTTCCCCTTGAGATTGAGATCCCCTCTCTAAGGGTATCACTGCAAAACATCCTACCAGAGGAAGAATATAGAATTTCCCACTTACAAGAGCTAGAATTGTTAGATGAAAGGTGCCTCAAGGCCTTGAATCATCTCTAGGTATATCAAAACCGTCTATGCATGAGTTATCATAAAAAAGTTAGAACCCAAGAATTCGAAGTTGGTGATCTTGTCCTCATGGAGAATCAGAAAAATCTACAAGAAAGAGAAAAAAAAAGGCAAGTTTGAGCCTAATTGGCTTGGACCATATGTAATCATAGGGAAATATGGATTAGGAGCTTATCAGTTGGCTACTCCTGAAGGTGATCCTTTGGATGATTCGATGAATATCATACACCTCAAAAGTTTTTATGCTTAGTCCTCAGAAAGTCTTAAATTGTCAAAAAAATAAAAAAATGAAAAAAAAAGATCTTGAAAAAATCGTCACTTTGGTGCAAACCTAGCAAACAGACACCTTATGATACAAAAAAATTAAGAAAAAAAAAAAATATAGAAAAAGAAAGAAAAACAATTCGTGGTGCTATGGGCAAGTATCTTGGTGAAAACCTCTATGCAGGTGCCAAGGTAAATAGCCGGATCCACTGTCTATCATGTCGATACTACAAATCATCTGCCATCCAGCCCACCCATGCACAACATTCCTTCTTTTTCGCCTCCCAATAAAACATGTGTATGATGATGAGTCTTCGCCTGAGTCATGAACAAGAAATGTCCCAGTGAAACTGAGCTTTTATGCCTCTGTATAAGCTTCAAGAAGGCTTGAGAAATAATCCCAAGTCCATCCTAGTTCTACTCTTGGCAAGAGGTATCATTTGGTCACAAGGAAGAGACTTGTTAGATTTTGTTAGATCTTTTCATATAGGCTTGCATCTTTTGCCCTACGACTACCACTATTTACGACTACGTGGGTTCTTCCATATCCAGTTATGTTATGATAGGTACATACTGGGGCATATTTCATAGTATGGCATGTTTTGGATCCTTCTTGTATAAATTGGTGACCTGGTACTAGTGTTTATCAACACTTACCTTCTCATGTACAAGAGGTATCAGTGTGTTTGAGGGTTTCCTTGCACGAAACCACAACTTTGTATTAGTGTTTCTTAACACTTGCATTTTTGTGTGCAAGAAATTCCCATTTGTCTGCAGAGTCAGTCCACAACCTGGGTTTCTCATGGCATCCTGATTTCTATAATCAGTGGTGCAAGTCACTCAGGGCAACATCAAACTAGGTTGGCTCTCCACATTTATTGTGCACAAAATCTCACCATCATTCCATCAAATCCTAAACTCAATAATCCCATGGAGTTCTCAATTACCCCCATTTTCCTTTGCGGTCTCACATCTCGTATTCTTCTTTCCAAATACCTCGCGACTGCTTCATATTTCTTCCTCATTTATCCCTTCCACCCTAATTTTTCTTCCTCTATTTTTTTTTTCCCTCACATAATCAATTCTGATTCTAATCATGTCTTATATAGGATGAATCCTCCCTAAAACCAGATGTTGTGATCGATCATGTCTTATGCAGGATGAATCCTTCCTGAAACTAGACACTTTGATCATGTCTTATACAGGATGAATCATTCCTGAAACCAGACACTTTGATCATCTTTGTCTTATACAGGATGAATCCTTCCTGAAACTAGACGTTGTGATCTGATCATGTCTTATACATGATGAATCCTTCCTAAAACCAGACGCTCTGATAATGTCTTATACAGGATGAATCCTTCCTGAAACTAGACGTTCGTTGTGATCAATCATGTCTTATACAGAATGAATCCTTCCTGAAACCAGACGTTGTGATCGATCATGTCTTATACAGATGAATCCTTCATGAAACCAAACGCTCTAATCATGTCTTATACAGGATGAATCCTTCCTAAAACTAGATGTTTGTTGTGATCGATCATGTCTTATATAGGATGAATCCTTCCTGAAACCAGACGTTGTGATCGATCATGTCTTATACAGGATGAATCCTTCCTGAAACTAGACACTCTTATCATGTCTTATACAGGATGAATCCTTCCTGAAACCAGACGTTATGATAAATCATGTCTTATACAGGATGAATCCTTCCTGAAACCAGCCACTTTGATCATCTTTGTCTTATACAAGGTGAATTATTCCTGAAACCAGACTGAATCTAGATCTTATCAATCGAATCGACCAAAAATTTTCAATCTTACCAACCTAAGAAATCAAGCTAATCAAAGAACTTTCTTTTTCATCACATCAAACCTATCGGGACATCAATTTCACAAAACTCTAAAGATCAAATACCTCAATTGATCTCCCAAGGGGGAATCACCATACACTAATCTATTAATCAAGAGCTAGGGCATCCTATCAAACCAATATCAACATCAAAACAAGATTATCCTTTGAATCAATGCGTCATCACACCTCGCTTCAAAGAGGGGCAAAATGTAGACACTTAAAAATAATTATTTTAATTATTTTTAATTTCTCACGTAATTAATTAATTAATTAATTATGTTAATTAATATTATTCTCAATATTAATTAAATATAATTAATATTGTCACTATAGCATATGATTGATTTATTTAATAAATCAATCCCTTTCTTTATTCTTCTAAACAATAAAATCCCCACAAATCTTCCTCTTAGCTAATTAATTTCAATTAATTAGTTAACCTACATGATTCCTACAAATCATTTTCTTAATTCATCAACCTAATAAATTCTTCTAGAAACTCCCTAAACTCATTTAACATTATTCTTCTAATTTTTTATTCCCTCCACTCATTCTCTCTCCTAGTCAAATTCTCCTACAAATATAAATCCCACCTAACATTTCCTCTAATCCCCCTCCTAATGAGTCGTTAATGGCTAATCATCATGATTAGCCACACAGTCAACTCATTGTCCTTTCATCCAACCACTAGCTTTAAATGTTCTTTTTCTAGATGAATGTAAGATTTTTGAAATCTCACATTCCTCTAGACATTTCCTTCTCCCAAGGAATTTTTAATTCCTTTTTATTCTTCTAATTCCCATAATATCCATTTTTGGAGAATTTTTAATTCCTCCAATGCATCTTATAGAGTGTGGAGATACAAAATGCCTTTAGGGCATATTTCTTGGTCTCCACACCCTCTCTTGGAGCTTGTGTGAGCTCACAAGTAAATCTTAACCCTTCATCTCGAATTCATCCTAGCCATCCGTTTTCCTCTCCTCTTCCTATAAAATAGGGTTCCATCCCTTCATTCAAAAACATCTTGAAATCCAGTAAGCTTATGCTGCCTTTTTGAGCCCAGGAAATCATCTTGGCAACTTGATCATCTCATCCTTATCATTCATCCTTATCATTTGTGCACAATATTAGAGAGCCATCCACATCCAGCAATCAAAGGAGCACATCAAGTGGAGCATTATCAAGGGGCGCCTTCACTTCATCAAGCTCAATCTGTAGGAGAAGGTAAAATAGCAAGGTGAAATGGTCTTTTAAAGATATTTTAGCATTCTGCATGTTTATTTCGTTATGTTTTGATCAGTTTACCTTTCAAATCTGTTTCCCCCTCTTCAGGGTGAACAACCAAGAGTGCTTCAACTTTCAATCTCTTATCCAATTCCATGACTGATAGCCTTTTAGCTTCTAATCTCATGTAGAGATTATTTGGTAGCTCATCAATGACTTCAATCAAGACTTTCTTATAAATGTCGAAGTGAAGAACAATGCTTTCTTCAATGGTTTCCCTATCGATGTTATTGAAAGAATGATATAATTTGTTAACATTGGGCAGATTTCCTTCATGTGTAACTTCGTTAAGTAGATCATTCAATGAAAGGGTAACCGGTGTTTGTTTTCTCTTTGGAGTAAGTTTTTTCTGTGGTTCCCTGACTACCTGTTGTTTCTTCCTCAATGTTCTTGTTTTCTTTAGAGTAGGAGAAAGTACTGGTGAGGCTTTCCTTTTCCTTTCCACTCTTTTGAACTTAGCAACCTTCCCACTGTCACTATCAGAAGATGTATCAACCGGTGAAATATGTGCCTCCAGTTGAAGTCCTTCAAGCTCACTAGCCGATATGCCTCTAAGGTTCATGACATTTTCTTTGATCTCCTGTTCTTTCTTGGATGCATCTCTAATAAATTTGTCTCTTTTCTTCTTATTTTTCTCCATTGATACTTTATTTTCTATGGTATCAGCACTACCAAATATCTTTTCAAATGGCTCTCTTGGTGTTTCAAGAAGGGTTTTGGCATATGTTTCTAGAACATGTAGATCAACCTCATAACCCATTTCAGTAACCCAAATAGTTCTAGGGCTTACTGCTTCCATCTAGGTTTCATCTCTTTTAATGACAAAACAAATTTGCTTATCATATTTGTCAATTATGCTCTATGGAAGTCTTTCCCTTGCTCTCATCTTAGATTGGAAATATTTAAAGTAATTTATTATATTGTTGTCTTTGTCAATCCCCATGCCAGTAAAAGCTTCCAGTAGTTGTTTTCCTACCGGTATATCATAACCAAAATCTTTGTGTCCAGTACTGAGAATCTCCTTAGTAAAATATAACATCAAACATACCAAAAGATTTCCAAAGTGGAAAGTACCTTTCTTGTCTCCCTTGATCTTTTTCAGATTATCAATAAGCTCATCTTTCAACCATTCACACACATCTATCTTAGCATTGTTGTTTATCATTTCATATGCACTATAGATGCAAAGACTAGAAACTGAATTGAGTTTGTTAGCATGTGTGGCTTTGTATCCAAGAACCATACTGATATATCTCACATTTATGTCCTTAATGTCATTCACTCTAAGTGATCTATTGTCAGATGTTGCTCTGGTTAGGCTTGTTACTATTTTGTTGGGAATCTTCTTTGTCTTATCAGGCCTACTACCAGTTGAAGGTAAACCAGTCACTGCCCTAATTGCTTGTCAGGTTATTTTGCAAACAAAATCTAACCATATGAATTCTCCACATACCCTGCTTAACACAATCTATACCACTTCCTCTGAAAATTCAGGAATGTTCAATATTTCTACAAAACCTAAAGTTTCCACAATCTTGTGCTCGGGTTTGATAATTCCTTGTTCATCACAAATGAACTTGTTAAACATTCTCACTAACTCCTTAGATCCTAGGTTTTCTATGTTGTAGTGTATGCAAATTCTAGGGTCTTCTATGAATGCTACACCCTTTGGTAGTTTCAAAAAATCTCCTACAGAGTCATCTTGTTTCACAATCTCAGGAATTATTTTGAAAACAGGTCTAGGGTGTTGTACATTCTCCACAATGGTAGGGTTAGGAACAAACTTAGGAACAAAAGATGAAGTAGCCATTATGAAAATACCTCTTATTCGAATGATTGTTAAATGCCTGAAAGTTACTTCTCAAATTCACCTTTGAATGCCTTTGCTCAATTTCACGCTAACAACAAGTTTGAATGCTTGGTGAGTTTGAAATGAGGGTTTCCCAGTGCTTTATAAACAATAAATTTCTTTAAAACATCATTAAATGCTCATCGGTTAAGCGAAAACTTAACACTCCTACCAGTAAAGAAGAAATGTATCTTCTCACCATCAACTGAGGGTAGAATGCATGTTTTCAATTCAATGGCATACCTGCAAAGGATTATTCCTCAGTTAGATGAAGAGTCTCCTATTGGTGGAGGGTTACTCTATTCTATCGGTGCAGAGATCGTTTCATCAACTTTCTGATCTCTCTTCTTAATCCACTGTTTGGAAAATTCTTTCTTTACTTCTTCTACCTTCTCTTTTCCCTTCAAGCTAGCTCATATATTGTTTGTCGGTGCATTCTTGCTTCTACAAAATTTTGCAATATGTCTAGTCTTGTTACATGCATAACAAGTTACATTATTCCTCTGAATAGCCTTTCCATATCCTTGATCGGTTTGTGATCTGCACTAATTAGATAGATGTCCAAATCTTCCACAAACATAGTATCTCACATTCATTTTGTAATTTTCTAAATTCTGACCAACTTTGTTCCATTTGGAACATTAACTGGTGGGTGGTTCATTCTAATAATTTCTAGATCTACATTGATTTGCTCTATGACCAAACTTATTGCAATTGAAACATTTCCCATTAAATTTGTAAGCATTAGGTTGTCTTACTGGTTTGTTCTGATCTTGATTATTTGCAGTACCTAAACTTTCTCCAACTTCAAATCCAAGTCCATTTGTATCTCCATTAGGTTTCTAACTTTTTCAGCATGTCATCAAGCTTTCTTGAACTTTTCTTGAATTTGTCTTTGTATTCATTTGCAGTGATCAACTCATTTTCCAGAATTCCAACTTCTCTCAGAAGTTCATCCTTATCATTTTTCATGTGAATCAGTTCTATCTTTAGCATATCATTTTCATGACTAAGTCTCAGATTTTCATTTCTAGCATGATTAAGTCTCCTAGCCAACTCTTCTTCATTATTCTTTATGTCTTCAATATCCTTGCATAGCCTCATAGTCATATCTCGCATTTCATTCTTCATGTTATTGTTCTCTTGTCTCAGCTTGTCTGCAATATCTCTAAGGGCTTCCTTTTCATCATCATCATTCTGCATTTTCTCATGAATTTCTTTTCTTTTACTTTGTGCTATAGAAAAGTTCTCTTGAAGTCCTTTTATGAATTCCTGTGTAGTCCTCAGATCATCTTCAAGTTTGATATTCTTTAATTTTTCTGCATCATAATATTCGAGAGCTCCTTCCAACTGTTTTCTTAAGTTCTCTATCTATACTGGTGTCAGAATCTTCCTCAAGCTGTCAGGATTTTGCAAAAAGAGGACCAAGCTTTGATACTAATTGTTAGAATCAATGACAGTCCCAAAGACACTGAGAGGGAGGGGGTGAATCAATGTCTAACCGGTTTACAAAATATTTAAACTTATTTTTAACTTTGCATCCCAAAATAGTGTACTAGTAAATAAGAATTAATACAACAAATAAGAATAATAGAGACACCATAGAAAACACACCATAACACAAGATGTTTAACAAGGAAACATGGTGTGGGAAAAACCTCCATGGGATTTGTGACCCACAATATTTATTCACTGGCCAATGAATAAATACTACTTACAATAGGGGCCTACACATGCAAGGAGGCCAACTGCCTAGAACTCACTTCTCAATAAAAGTCACATTGACTACAAAATGGATTATTAAATCCAATACAATGTACTGCTCAAAATAGCATCTCCTATGCCAGGTTCAATACCAGTTTAAGTTCTAATAGATACCTCTAACAAAAACCTTGCTGTCACTTGAAATCACCTCTTACAATATTTGCCTATTACATATCATATATCCATCATCATATATCTTCTCTATCAATCATCTATCAAAATGACTTATGAGATCTCATACTTATATGAGTCTATTAAAATGTACCATGTCATCTTACAAAAGATAATTACATTAAAATACAATAAACAAAAGTTTATTCCATGTCGGCCTAAGTGCCGGTATGCATTGTTGCCGATGTAATCCGGATGTTGGTGAAGTACTTGCCAGTGCGAGTGTCTTCCGGTGTATGTACAAATCTATTGTCGGTGGTTTGCTAGTTGGTTACTAGTTGGTTTCCAGTTGGTTCCCAGTTGGTTGCCATCAATGACAACATCGACTATTCTCATAAGAGTGTAGAATGCTAACAAACTAACACTATATGATCCTAAACTTGTGGTGGAACATCAAAATCAAGCCTCTTCAATGCAGTACATGGCTCTGTAGATGGTTGCAAAAACACAATTCAAAATCCAAGTTAGAATTCTTTTGTAGAAAATAGTTCACAATTAATAGCATAACTATGCATTTAACTATAATTCCTTTGCAATTGAAATGTAGATTACCTCATCGGCTGATCTAGGAGCTAATGTCTTTGCTCTCCTCTCCTTGTCACTCTTAAGAGTTTTCTTGAAGACATACTTAAAAGGATCCATGTTATGGTCATACCGCAAAGGGGTCTATTGTAGATTAAATATACAATTAATACAATGTACTAACATAAATATATCAAAAACACTTAAAATCTATAATATAGAGAACAATGGTGTACCCGTGCCTGAGATGCTTCTCCAATGGACTAAGGATGGCTCACCATCGATGGAGAAAGTGTCGCTATTATCAAAAAATTATCAAAGATTAAATATAATTAATATAATGATAAGTATTGTAGGTTAAAAACAATTCATGTAATATATCAAACAAAAGTGTACCAGATCTTGAGATGTTTCTCCAATGCACGGAGGAGGGCTCACCATTGATGAAACAATTATGGATATTTCATGTATGAAAAAATTATAAGATTATAATATATCACAAGTTCACATGTGCATGTGCATATAATCATGAAATCAAGAAAATAAAGTAGAGATATATGCCTCTTCCCTCTCTTAATCCACGGGCGAATCAGGTGCATTCAACAAATCCACATAGCTCAATGGTCATTGTACATCTAAAATAGATAAAAAACCACTAATCAATCTATAAACCCCAACTAATACTTGATTTCAACATTTTCAAACAATTTTACAACTAAAAATGTGTTCAATTACCTTCTTCCCATGTTTTGGCATCTTTGAGGAATTCTTTTTCTTAGGACGAGCCCTAGATGTGGAGGGGGTACCCTAAAAAAGAAAAATTAACATGAGATATTAGTACAGATAATATATTAAATGTAATTTAAAAAATCTAAAATGAAATGACTTGCATATTCCATCAAAACAATACATAAAAAGGGTTGTACAAAATATGATACCGTATAGCCTTGTAGGCCAAAATCGATCGCTAAGAGCATGATGTCATCAATCTGGGACATTTGGTCCCCTGTCAACACCTACAAACCAAAAATTAGACTAAGCTTTAAAGATATTTAGTATATCTTGTAATGTTTTTTAATTCAAAGTGTACTATCCTATTTTAACATGTTACAAAATTTATACCTCAGGCATCGAAGTTGTTGTTGTTCACCAAAACTGGTTAACCCAAGTTCACCTGCAATTTGTCTATGAAATAGCCAATTTCAATCTATGAAGAACTTCAGGACTTGGACAACATAACAAGGATCTAAATCCTTCTACTCTTTAGGCTTTGCAAAACCTAGGTGGGTGTACCTTTGATGCATTGAATTAAACCCACTACACACAAGAAAACATCAACAAGAGTAGATGAATCTCAAAAGGTTCAAAAACAAGGAGGGCACTGTAGATAGGCTAAATCTACATTGACAACTCAACAATGTTTGAATCATGAGATGGATGGAACACTACCACAGAATAGAAAACAAAAAGATATTCTGATTTTGGATTTTAAATTTTTTGCAAATAACTTCTAATTGTAATAGATCAGTGCCTTCATCTGGGCATAGAGTCAACACAAATGGCCACAAATGAAATCCAAACTACAGATCAAATTCACTAAAAGATATCCCTATATTAATGCCTGACATTAATACATTCTAAACTTCAAATCAAAAGATCATACATATCCAAACATTAATTCAGTTTCATAATTTCTGCTCATAGAATTTAAATCCCTTATGTAAAAGATGCCTAAGAACAGGAATTACACTCTCCCTTGGAGAGCATAAATTCAAACTCCCTTGAAGACTGAATTTATTGGAACTGAAAAATGCCTGAAGACAATCCAATGGAAATGTATATATGCCTTACATATATATGACCTACAACTAAGATTTATAGCTAAATGTATCTATTCAATGATAGAAGAATGAGAACATCAACAATCACAACCCAAAAAATTAAAATGCATAAGACTGGAACCCCTCTTGGAAATCTCTCATAGAGAATTTCTCAAAAATTGGAACCCCTACAAAATGAGAAGAATTGAGAATATGAAGGAGAGGGAAAAAAATTAGATTTGCATTAGAAATCACCAAGTGTCCTCTTTCCCCAACTAAAGAATAAATCTTTGCATCATTCCCATGGAAACTGCTCTCAAAATATCTAAGATTTGTTGAAAATAACTACAAAACTAAATTTCTAATTCTGAGAGCTTTCCAACGATATATAATATGTCTATATTTGGGCAAAACTTAACGCTCGGGTGAATTAATCACTCATGCGAATTCATCATTTAAATTTTTGAAATTTCTTACAATAGTCGGGACTATATGAATTAACTTTTATTTTTTGTCCATTTTACCCTCTACGCCTTGCCATGTGGCACCCTATGATTCGCTCGCAGGTCCACTGGGATGACACCTCATCTGTGACCTATCCGACACTAGAACGCCACCTTATCAATCTTGCCACTTGGACCTGTTTGCTCACTTGTCACTGGTTCGCAAAGGGTAATGGTCGAGCACCTTCACTTTGCAGATCAACGACAACCGTGCGATCATCTCAAACTTGCTTTCTCTTTAATCTTCCCTTTTCTGCATGTGCTTTGTCGCTGATCCGCGAAGGGTACCACTGGGATGACACCTCATTTGTGACCTATCTGCCACTGGACCACCACCTTACCAGTCTTTCCACTTGGACCTGCTTGCTCACTTGTCACTAGTTCGCAAAGGGTAATGGTCGAGCACCTTCACTTTGCGGATCAACGACAACCGTCCGATCATCTCAAACTTTCTTGCTCTTTAATCTTCCCTTTTCTACATGTGCTTTGTCTCTAATCTACGAAGGGTAACTAGTGGGAAAATTTTCTTTGCGAATTAGCGACCACCATTGGATCGACTCCAACTTTCTCACTTGTTAACTTGCCTTTCTATTGAAAAATTTGGATGCTTCGGGATTCATGCGTGCACGCGGGGGCCACCAGTCACCTACATCTAGTTGTGTAAAAAGCCTCAAGCTTTCGACACTATAGACATGTGTATCTTTGTATTTAAATACCAAATACTCCTGCTTTGCCGCCAATGTGGGACAGATATATTTTCGCATTCCCCTGGTTTGTTCATTCGCATGGAAATTTTAATGGCTTTTGCTTCACACCTAGCAATTGCTTTTTGCAAAGAGTTTCTATGTCTTCTCCATTATTACGCCATCTATAGGGGAGAATTTGGTAATATACATGCCAATTTCATTTGCTGAAAAGCTTCTTATTTCCCACACCACTCAGAGAAGGGAAGAAATCGCTCTACACCTGCTAAGTGCATTCTGTTTGGAAGTTTATAAAAACCTTTTTCCTGCCACACCAAAGACCATGGTAGGAGAGGATGCTAACAAAGGTCGTGGATCTACTTTATATCTACCATTTGCCTTTGCTGAAAACTTATTCTGGCTACCACGCAGGGGGAGATTGGCCTCCCAGACACCTGCCAATGCATATGCTGAAAGTTCTGAGGATGCCCCTTTACCCATACCAAACCACGCGAGGGAGGTTTAAGACCTACCAATTTGCATTTACTAAAGGTTTCTGATGCCTTTTAATGCCTTCCATTGCATTTGTTTGAAAGTTACTAATGCCTTTTCAACATACCTCATGGCAGGAAGGAGGAGGATTTGGCTTTAAACTTGCCAATCATATTTGCAGAAAGTTATTAAGGTGCTGCTCACACATGGGAAGAAGGAGGTTGGCTTCAAGCCTACCAATTGCATTTTCTTGGAGGTTTCACGTGATTCCCTTTCAATGCCAAAATGGGGGTAGTTGCTCTACCTTTATTTCATTTTGCTTGAGGTTTCACATGGCCTTCTCTACCCATTCTACGCTACACCTACAGATTGCATTTTCCTTTGATGATTTAAAACCTCCCAAACTCCACTCCACGCAGGGGATAAATCAGTCTACACCAGCCAATGGATTTGGTTAAATTTTTAAATCTTTTCCCACGCCATCTGTAGGGAGGATTTGATTTGGCATTTAATGCCATTACATTTGCATTTTTTAATGTCTCTTCTCTATTGCTGAAGGAGGATTTGGCATTAAACTTGTCAATTTGAAATTGCTGAAAGTTAAAAACCCCTTCATAACCATGCCAAATGGTGATCCTCCTGGTGCCCTGGCAAACTTTGGAGGATTCCACTGCAAGGATTTCCATGTTGAATACATGTCTTTGCCCATTTGTCTTTCCAATACCCTGACAATGGGAACAAACTCATTTTGTGCAGGGCCAAACCAACATACTGAAGTTCGCCACTCATATTCAAAATCATCATTATCTTCTTTAACTTCGAGACTGTTATCTTGCCTTCAAGGAGTTTTCATTCTTCTATTCTTTATTTCCACATTGCTCCCACTACCCTCCTCCAAAGTTGTAATCTTTCCATCTTTCTTTTTCGTTACTTAAATCGTATAACATATGATTTTAAAATAACAATTTAAACCTTGATTATAGTGAAGCTACAAGACAGGTCAGGTCCCAAAGTGGGTCCGGCTAAAAAAAAATTGTTTTCATTCCACTAACCCTTGAAAACACCTCAGGAACCTTAAATATACCTCTGGAGTTGATTTGCACCATTACCCGATCATTAAAACTCAACTTGCAAATTTCATGCGCTTGTGCCCAAAACAATGGAATGGCCTCAAGAATTGGCTCTGAAAACTGATTAAAAAGTCTTTCTGTATCCCGCCATCTGAAGGACAAGTAGTCTGATATATTGACTATCATCTTGAAAAACCATTCCTCATGACAAATCCCAGGTAATCAGATATTAATGGTCAAAAATGACCATTTAGCTTTATCAGCACTATGAACCTGATAAAATCAATGTGCAGGGACCTCAAAATGCACACATTAAAAATATGAAATAATCTTCATGGATCCCCAAATTTGGGGCATAGATACTTTGAAGTACATGGAAGAATATGGAATGTTTAGTTAGATGAAAAGGTTGACAGGGTGCAAAGGGTGAGCTCATGAAAATAACCACTTTAACTGATGCAACAACGAAAGTGCAGAAAACTGAACAAAATGGCTCAAGAAACCATCTTGGAAAACTGATCAAACGGATTGGTAGGAGATTCAAACAAGAAACATAGCTTGTCTTTCATACCAATAGTAGCCCAGAATAAACATCCTGACATGACATTCATCGAGGCAACTTTTACACGTGCTAAGTGGTGCTCTAACTAGCTGTTGAAACAGGGACTTATGCAGACAATACAAACTGCAAATAAAATGGCCTTACCAAACTGAGCAAATGGATTCATAGAAACTTGAAATTTAGCATGTGGACTCACCTATATGCATACAATTCAATGCACTTTGAATTTCAATATGACGATCAACTGGGAAAAAGATGCAAGGCCTCAAAGTAGGTCATTTAATAAAATTTGCATTTGCACCTATGATGGACTTTCAGCTTACCCCTTGAAATGGGTACTTGACAAACTGATCAAAATTGAATTCTAAAAGTTGTAGAACACTGCATAGGCCAAATGAAAGGTGTACAATAAGATTCCAAGGCTTTACCACTTAATAATCAACTGGCTCCATTTTACACTTCTTCAAAATATGCCTATTAGGTTGACTCATTAGGCGGTCATTTGAAAGTGCAGATGCAAAATTTTGAAATGGGCCTCTCAAAATACTCAAATTTTATGAGTCCCAATAGTTGCAGCTATAGTAGCTGGGGGAGGAGTATGGGATACTGTTGCTGCATCCTGAAATGCATATTATTTGTCTCAATTTAAATCAATGTATAAATGAAAATTTATTTATGTAATTACAAATTTAAAGTGATTGATAACTAAAATGCTATGAATTCAAATCAACACACCTATGTCTATCACTGATGGGTAAACACCATGTCCATCAACTCATCTATCAACGCAAAATCCTTAGTTGTGCGAGCCTAACATCTACTCCTGCAAATCGTGCATGGATGAGATGTGGATCCATCTGCACCAACCATATCATGTATCCCCGATCATATCCCTGAGCAATTGACACACATATGTTGAATGGGATCTCTGTCATCACCTGGAGCAACTAATGGATCATCATCTAGTACAATAGGGTGTGCTAACGACGTCCTATGTTGGATGATGGCACCAGTCAATGTTGTGGCCGCCTGAAGAATCTGTAGCTCCATCGACTCTTTCAGCTCTACTGGGACAACCTGATGAACCTTGGATTTGGGTGCTAGGGGGCAATGACTCTCTAGGGCTACTCGCCTATAGGCTCCAGGTCTATCTTGGGCAGAGCTGCCACTTCTTCCATGAAAATCTCTCATGTCAAAATGGTTTGGCTACACATTGAGCACAAACTCACAGTATACTTTTCTCAAAAAATATAATGAAACCTCATAATTATTACAAGGTAGATCATCAAAGACCATCCACCACCTCTACCAAAAAATATTCTTCATTTTCACATTGGTACACCAATGTATGGGAAACCTCTTTGCATTAAGAGGTAACGACTGACCAGTTTTAGGATCAACAAAAAGGGCACATATTTTTTGTTTACTAATATTTTTGTTTTTCACTCTCTCGTATGATAACCCATCAGCATAGTATTAATGACACCTATCCCTAAAGTTTCCCCATTTTTTAATTTGTGTGGAAACAACAATGGCACCACTAGCTAATGTTTCTAGGCTAGTGGCGAGGGATTTATGATGTTCAAGTTTGAATTTTTTCAATTTATCAATCAGTCTATTGATTTTAGATGTATTTTGCCCTAACTAATCAATTAATTGCTACTATGTTTCAGGCGTGCGGTCAAAAGGAGGAATTGGGGGTGTATCTTGTGGGTTTTTAGGAGGTGCATTTTGTTGTTCTTGTTGTGGATTATTAGAATTTGGTTTTTGAAATAAAAAATGAAAAAACTAATCAAAATTAATGAAATTAAATTCAAAATGTAAAACAAATTGAACAAACAAGAAAGAAAAACAAAAATAAATAAAAACTTACCTTGATCCATAGTGTCTGGAGGAGAAATGAGGCACCTCATTCACAGTTTGGAGGAGAAATGAGGCACCCCATTCATAGTTTGGCAGAGAAAATGAGGAAAAAACATGGTTGTCTGGGAAAATGTGACCCATTTTTTTAAAAAAAAAATTTGACAAGTACCGTGTATGCGGTTCTTTAGGGATTATTAGCGCGTACGCACTCATTTTCCTAAAATTAGCACATATGCACTCATCTTCCTAAAGGTAGTACATGTGCACTGAATTTCCTAAAAGAAACACGTACGCGCTACCTTTTCTACGCTTAGGAAAAATGGACCTGAGCGTGTACGCGGTGATTTCAAATTTTATAACCGTGTATGTGCTGCTTGCTTTTCCATGTTTTTTTGGGTGGTGTCCATTTTTCTGACCATAATCTTTGTGCACATACCCGAGAAATCTAACAAAGTTGCTGATGCATTGAGTAGGAGAAGGAATTTGCTGACTAAGATGAGAGTGGCAGTATTAGGTTTTGAAGATTTGAAGACCTTGTATGATGAAGACCCAGATTTTGCAGAACCTTGGAAAGCATGTAGAGAACCGGTTATGGTTGATAGGAGAAAATGGTTGGATTATTTCATTCAGGATGGCATGTTATTCAGGGGAGTTCAGTTGTGCATACTTAAGAGTTCCATGAGAGAGAAGCTAATAAAAGAGAAACACAGTGGAGGACTAGCTAGACATTTTGGCATTGACAAAATAGTTGCATTGGTGAGTGAGCAGTACTTTTGGACCCAAATTCATAAGGATGTTAAGATATGTGTGTAGAGTTGTAGAGTTTGTCAAGTTGCAAGGGGTAGTAGTCTAAATATGGGATTGTATAAACCTTTGGCAGTACCGGTAAGACCTTGGGAGGATATAAACATGGATTTTGTACTTGGATTACCTAAGACACTGAGAGGGAATGATTCTATATTTGTGGTAGTGGATAGATTTTCAAAGATGGCTCATTTCATACCTTGTAAGAAGACATCAGATGCATTGCATGTAGAAGACCTATTTTTCAAGGAAGTGGTAAGATTGCATGGATTACCTAAGAGCATAGTTTAAGACAGAGACACTAAGTTTGTTGGCTATTTTTGGAGAACACTTTGGAAGAAGATGAAGAAAAATTTGAAGTTCAATTCTAGTTTTCATCCACAGACTGATGGATAGACATAAGTTGTTAACCGAAGTTTGGGAAACGTGTTGAGATGTTTAGTGGGAGATAAAACCAGAAGTTGGGATTTGATCCTAGCACAAGAAGAGTTTTCCTATAACAATTCAGTGAATAGAAATACCAGGAAAACACCTTTTGAGATTGTTACCAGAGTACATCCTAGAGGAATATCAAAATTGAGAGACATTAGCAGTGAAGACCGGAAGAGTTCATAATTAGAATATTTTGTAGATCACATGGCAGCATTACATATTTAGGTTAAATAGCATTTGGAAGACATGAACAACAAATATAAGGAGAAAGCAGGTGAGAAGAGGAGACATAAGAAATTTAAAGTTGGCGATGAAGTGATGGTATATTTGAGAAAAGAGAGATTCCCGGTTAGAACTTATAATAAGTTGCAGATGAAGAAGTTTAGTTCTGGAAATGCATATGAAGTGGAGCTACCAGATAGTCTAAGTATTTCACCTATATTCAACATTGCAGATCTTCATGAGTAACATGAACAAGAATTCAATGAGGACAGTGTTACAAACCTTGAGAAACAATTGCCCTAGAAGGAACTAGATTAGATTGAAGAGATTTTGGACAGTAGGATTGGGCGAGGTACTAGGAATAGTTAGTACAAAGAATATCTTGTGAAGTGGAAGGGCAAACTAGTTGAAGATTCATCTTGGATTTCTTAGGTGGAGGTAGACCACCCTGGTTTCCCTTTGACCGTAGCAAAGTGAGAAGCTCACTTTTTCATTAACCTCATATGTCTGATGCAAGAGCATCCCCGGTTCACAACAATCTTGCATCAACCAAACAAAATTTCCTTTCTGTTTTGTTTTTGGTTTTTGGTTTTAGTTTTCCTTTCTATGTGTCTGAGTTTTGGCTCACCAGATCCTATGGAGTTGGATTATACTTGAAGACTTGATCATATTTCTTTCTTTTAGACCCCATCGCATTTGGATGGCTTTCCAACAAGATATCACTACCGGTTTCCATGTCAGTTTCTTGATTTCGATTTTTCCTTTGTTACTAGTTTCCTGAGTCCTATTCTAGTGATCTACTGGAACCCATTTTGAATCTTGTAGAGACTTGGGCATTGATTTAGATATTCCTTTGCATGTGGCCAACCTTTTCCTATGATCTACATTTCATCTTTTGGATTTTCTGGAGGAATCTCTTGGCGGAGGCCGACCTTGTTTATTTTGCACATTAGGTCTTGTTCTTCAAGTTTTGATCCCTTTTGGGCCGACTGGATCATTTGGATCAATATATATATTTGTAATGATACTTTAGAATGTAATCAATTAGAATCAATGAGAGCATCAGATAGATAGACTATGCCTAGAAGATAGATCTTTCGATTCGAGGTCCCAGTTGTGACCTATTCTACCAGGCATGTGTGTCAGTATGTTGTAACCCAACTATTACCGGTTGAGTGTAATCAAATTTCATGCAATAAAAATATTTGTTCGACATTGCCTCCATCATATCTGTGTGTTTTCATTGTGTTTACTATTGCTGCCTGGTCCGAATTGATCTCTTTGAGGTTCGTCCTCACCAGTGATTGTTTCACTAGCCCATGAAACCAATTTCTTACCCAAAAAGAAGGCTCCATCAGTAGTGCTCTTCTGGTCATCTACATCACCAGCCCAATCAACATAAGTGTAAGCACATAACATGAAATCATCATTCCTTAGATACCACAAACCATAATCCACAGTTCCCTTCAAGTATCCAATTATCCTATTCATAGCAGTGACATGACTCTCTTTTGAATCAGCTTGATATCTAGCAGTCATACACAGTATGCATAATGTCTAGTCTAGTCTGAGTAAGACATAGCAGTCCACCAACCATAGATCCATACAAGCTCTGATTAGCTTTCAGAGATTCATCATTCTTAGACAATTTACAACCAGTCACCATAGGAGTTCCAATCGGTTTAGAGTCATCTAACCCAAACTTCTTCAACAATTCCTTCACATATTTAATTTGAGATATAAATATACATTTTCTAGTCTATGAAATCTGCAAACCTAAGAAAAAATTTCATCTCACCATTCATAGACATTTCAAATTGTCTTTGCTTATCACTAACAAACTTCATGCTCAAGTCAGCATTCTCTATCTTAAAGTACAGATTACTATCATGCTCAAGTTATCATGCTCAATAGTCAATATTCTATCATTCTCTATCTTAAAGTATAGATTACTATCAACAACACCTTTATTGAATCCTAATTTCAATAAATACTTATCTAGTCTAGCATACCAGGCTCTAGGGGCTCATTTCAATCCATAAAGAGCTTTCTTCAACTTGCATATTGTTGGTTAACAGATTTGTCAATCTTAAATACCTTTCAAAAATGCATCACAAATGCCCAAATTGAAAGACAAAAAGGAACCAACAGTTCAATCACTTGCAATTGTGAGTACAAGTGCTCTCTGAATTTTGATATGAAGGTACAACTCCCTTCATTGGATAAAATATATGTTTTATGAATATGCTTTTAACTAGAAAGCAATAAAGGCAAACTAACATCTACACATAACCATGAAAGTAGATACGAAAAATAGATTTAAAATGAAGTGAATAAAGATAAGTAAAAACATGGTTTAATTACCCACACCCACGGAAATATCCTTTCCAATAGAATCAAAATGTCCTGAACTTTGATCGAGTCTCTCTCATGCCTCAAAGGACAAGGGGGATCAGAATACCGAGGCAAAGAGCTAACAATAGATTTCTTTCCAATTTACATGTTATTTATGAAATCAAAGTTTCAGAATCAAATGCATATACATAGTTTGATGTAATAGAAAAGACAATGAAAGGTAATCACAAGAGAAACAAAGCTCATGGTAATCAATAAAAATATTGTCAGATCCACAGATTAGCAAAATCTTCTTTATTTCATCAATGCCAAAATGTGGGCTCACAAACTCCACACCACTATAAAATAAAAATGTGCAGTCCAGAAAACTATGCTTCCCTCTTTCTTTTTATGGCAAAAAAATAAGAAGAAAATCCCCTAGCTCTTTCTTTTCATTACATATATATAGTCTCTTTTTTTAAAGAGACTTTCAATTATCAATAACTGGTTCTTGATAAAGGGAATAAAATTCACATTCTCATTAAATTTCTGCTCTCAAACATATTTTAAAACATCTTAAAGTTTTTTGAAATATTATACATAAATAAGTAAGAAATTTTAATTTTTCTTTCAGCCACTTTTCACTACATTCATCTTGGATTAACTACACATCTTGGATCCATGAAAATTTGTGAGTAGTTATGATATTTACAATTACAAATGGGTTTTTAGCCATTTCAGAACAATTCTCCAAATCAGGGTACTTCCTTTGTAAATTGACATTGTCAACCATATTGTTGCACTTAAAAGATATTAAAATAATACATCATATGAGCTTGTATGGTAACAAAATTAAATCTGGGATTATTTAAGAGAAAAATATTAAGTGGGTTGTCTTTAGATTTTAAAAATTTGCAACTTTGTTTTGGCTGCATTTTCTGGTTAGCGAATATATGTGCAGAATTGGACTATCAGACTGAATCGTTGAACCTTGAACCTTGAACCATGGGGTTCAATCAGAAGGTTCAAAATTATAGATTTTTCCCATAGTATGCTTCATTAATCACTTTTCCTTTGCATTCTCCTGCACGTTGAACCTTTGAACTTTGAACTTTGAACTCGAACCTTGAACTTTGAACTTTGAACTCGAACCTTGAACTTTTAACTTTGAACTCGAACCTTGAAGTTTTTAAAAAGTTTCAATAGTTCAAGTTCAATGATAATTATTACAAAGGCCTTTAATTCTTTTAAAAACAAGGTCGTGATACAACATACTCTACTTGAACTTGAACCTTGAACTTAGAAGAGGTTCAACCAACAGGTTCTATTTAAATAAAAACTTTAACAAGACAAAAACTGAGAATTAAACAAGCCCAAACTAAATGAACACTCCTTATTTTGATGATGTGAGAACTAAATTCTCACAAAAATGGGGAGGGTAACACATACCATGTCCCCATCATCTGATAATGAAAATCCATTAGGTTGTTCAATGTAGACTTCTTCCTTAAGATCACCATTCAAAAAGGTAGATTTGACATCCATTTGATACACCTTGAAATATTTATAAGCAGCATATGCAAGCAATAATCTAATAGCTTCAAGTCTGGCCACTGGAGCAAAAATCTCCTCATAGTCAATTCCTTCTCTCTATAAATATCCTTTGCTTCTCTCCACCACCGGTCTTGATAACTCAGTCAAATATCTACCCTTTGATTCCTACCAGTCCTCTGCCTCTCTTCTCTACAATCTGCTATGGCTCTTCTCTTCCAGTGTAGTCACCACCGGTTCCTCGCTATTGTCAATTGATCCTTTCAACCTAATTCTCTCTCACACTTGGTCTCTCTTCTAATACTCATTGAGTACCTAGCTAATCTCTTCTCAAATGCAGCAACACACTCTCATTCAATAACAACAACATCAATATCTTTGGCTCTTATACATATAGCCAAATTTTCCTACCAAGATGTGACTTTGAACTTGGCATGTTTAGGGTTTCTTCCACTGATCATGAGACACATCAAATCCAATTAGATCTCATTCGATTAGAGCTCCAAGACAACTATTTGGACATCACCGCCATTAACATGCCTTCCATTATATGTTTGCTATGTTTAGCAAAATAGACAATCTATCAACGAGACATAAGATCAATCACCATAAATGGTTCTACAACTTGCATCACCAACCTCATTCTGCACCTGGACACTCTGTATTGATCACCTCTGCAATGCCTCTGCAACACCTCCCATGATTTACGAGGTCTACAATTAATATAGAACAACTCTATAAAAACTTCATCGGTGTACACTCCATCTACCACTGTATGCATGTCTGCCACCTTGACTCCACGTGGCACCTTTGTTGACATCCACCTTAGCTTGGACCTATGTGTCGGTTTAGACAGGATCACTAACCAACCATTCAACCAATCCTTCTTTTTTGTCAGTTCACTAACCCTACCGGTATCTCACACTTTACGAGTTACCCTTCATGTCTACACTTTATTGATCTATCAGTGGAACCTCTAAATTGGTCTCTAGACATGTCTATCCATAGCATGCACATTCTCATCAGGTAGGAGCTCATCACTCTGCCTCTTCATCATAAACAATATCTCAATATCTTGCCCACTCACACTTGTGCACTGGTCATAATCTTGCCGGTTGGCAACTACTCAATTGGTTGATTTGTCTTCTTCATGTCAACTCATCACTTATCAATTGAAATCTTCTCCTTATCAATGGAAGACTATGATGGTAACCTGTCCATATCATCCACACAAGTTTCAATAGTTGACTCTAGTGACTCCAGTGGTAATTCCTCTAAATGTCATTCTTCTTCTTTACCAGTGTCCTTATA
The DNA here is from genome assembly GCF_030272615.1 of Cryptomeria japonica. NCBI lineage: Eukaryota > Viridiplantae > Streptophyta > Pinopsida > Cupressales > Cupressaceae > Cryptomeria > Cryptomeria japonica. Next base: position 10,956,769 of record NC_081406.1, read on the forward strand.
ACACTGGTTGACATCAATGACAACACAATGCCAACAGTCTCCCTCTTTGGCATCGATGTCAACACATGTAATATGTAGCGTACTATAAAATTCTTCTCCCCCTTTGACAACAATGGCAAATGGCACTATCAGGGACTCTCAATTCCTCTTTTTTACTGGTCATAGTCAGATATTTTTTCTCCCTTTTTCACTTTACCGGATGCATATCCTCTTTTGATATTGTGGACTTTAAATTTTACTTCTAGAACTAATAGCCTTATGGGAAATTCAGTGATGGGGGACCTACTGCGCAAGATTCACTGAATAACCTCCGAATTGAGAAGCCGACTCTTCTTTTGGGGGAGGGAAAAGGGGAAAAGAAGAAAACTTAAAATAAAATGATCTATGTTATAGAGGCGATGCGCGAGAACATTTCATAAAATAAAAATTGCATATGGAACCATAAAACACATGGTTGTAAAGCCCATTCAACAATCTACATGCTTGAACAGAACAAAACTTAAGATACAATTAAGATTCCTCTGAAAAAATATAAAGAAACATAAATCATACATCCACCAAATAACAAGTGTGAAACATAGTTTAATCGGTAGAGTATTAGATAGATATTTCTAAAGTCATCAAGCATACAGGAAAATGCACAAAATCCTATTTAAGCATCCGAAAGAAGTAATCATGAAGGCCATAGGCACAATCTTGATTTACTCTCCTCTTAACAAAATTATCACATCTTTAATTCTAAGATCCTTAATTATTTTTCTTAAAAGTTCTAAACCCCCATAACAGGGAAAAACAAGCATAAATAGAGCCCACAGCTCTGCTAATAGCTCCAAAATATGCCAAACATGCGTAACCGCCCCTGAACAGAAAAACCAGGCTGTGTCACCACACGAGGTTACACCCAACAAAATGGTCCCAAGGTTGCTCCTGCCTAATGCGATGATCTTCATACTGGCCCAAATGGAAAAGATTTTTCTAAATGCAAAAGAAAATGCAGTAGGTGGGAAGGCCTTTTCAAAAAAACCTCTTCAAACAGAAATGCATCCACCCTCCTTAAGATGCCAAGTGTCCCTTTCCCACTTGAGCTACAAGGTGGGCCCCGAAAAAGGGCCCAGTCAGCAAAACTTCTCCATTTGTGATCATCGCGCTACTCCACTCCTTAAATGCAAAACACGGACCATTGGGGGCATCAGTAACCTGAGAACTATCCTACATGGCATGCGCTATTGGAAAACTGAGAGGGAAAAGAAGATACTCCGACCGCAAACCTGCCCCGAGGATTTTAATATGAATATTTCTTGGTGACTAATAGGGGGAATTCTGCCTGCAGAATACAGGAACCCAAAACTACTAGTTCAAAGACTAGACTTTATGCTAAAATAGGATGAAGCAGGTCAGAGACCTACTACAATAACAACCAGTCCTCCTCAGAAGGAAATGCTTGCGCATCCAAGTTCTGATAGTGTTGATCCAAGCAAATGATCTCACCAAATGACAAGCCTATGGGTTCATCATGGACCAACTCCAAAAAAGCATATAGCTAGGCAAGGGGATGCAGAAGATGCTCTACATCCTTGATTGAGACAGGGCCCCTCAAGTCCTGGATGAAAGACCTATGTTGTTGAAGGTGTTCAATTTGATTTGACAGCTGTCCAACCCCTAATACAAAACCATCAACGGAGAAAGGAGAAGTCAAGCCCAATGAAAAAAACCTTTCTATACACTCCTTGATGTCCAAGACAGAGATTTGTAATGGTTCCAATGTGGTTGAGACCTACACAGCCATTCTATGGTGATTGATGAAAACATTCATCCTTTCAATCAGCTGCTTGCGATCAGCAATACCCTTCTCTCTCAGTTCATTATCTTGAGTTGCATACAACATTTGGATCAAAACTTGAGCCACAGGGATCTTGTGAGCCAAAACAACCATCGAGATCTTTACTAGAGCTTCTGCTTCTGCACAAGGGGATTGTGCTTCTTGAATGAATCTCAGCACAGGCTGAAGCAAGGGGCCATATTGCTTAATTTTCTCCCAATGTGAAACATACAACTCCACTAAAATTGCCGAAAAGTCCTGAGCCACTTGCACCGGGGGTAGAATACTTAGGAGTCACGAGACTTTATCACCTTTTGCCATCACTTCTTGTTACAGTTCCATGCATTTGTTCTATTTAATAATCATCTGATTCTCTAGGGTGAGGATTTTGGCCTTTCCATCTTGCACCATCTGCTGAAGCTATGATACTCGATCTTGTTCATGTTGCAAGAGAGCCTTCACCTCTAGAAAGCACTTCTTAGATTGCCCAATGCTTTCTTCTTTTTCTTTCAGCTCTGCCTTGAACCTTATCCTTTCCTCAGACAACAACACTTGAGTCTCACTCAACTTCCAAGCATAATCTTCCTTCAAGTGAATCTCTTCACACAACTGCACCTGGACCTGAGTAGCATCTCTAGAAGATGCCTTTAACTACTAAATCTTTGAGTCCTTCTCTTGCAGCTCCTTTAGAGACACATTTCTCCTTGCCTCCTAGCCTTTTAACTAAGAACTTACATTATTAAAGGTTGACTGTAGCTTCCCCTTTTCTGAATTGGCTTGGGCTAGTAGACTTTGCAGGCGATTGATTTCTAAGCTCAAGGCCTTATCTTCTTTTCTCTGTTGGGTTAGAGATTCTTAGAGATTGGCATTTTTGACTTGGATCTTTTCCAGATGGCAGCTCTTTTTGATGAAATCTGAAGATATAGCTTTTGTGGTTTCCTCCATCATCTCTACCTTGTCTGAAGCTATGGTGCTTTGAAGGCTAACACCGATAGCATGTAATGTGTAGTAGTTTGGTTTCATCTGAGACTCAGGCTTTTCAACTTTGGGGAAAAGATTTGCCAAGAAAAGGCAATATGTTTCCTCACTAAAATGCATCTATAGATGAGGACAGGTTGGACGGGTGCCTTCCTTTTCTTTGCGCTTGCCCATCTTACCAAGGTGAGCAGTCATGGAATAAGCGACTTGTTGCTAGAAATCATCTGGGTTGCCATTAACCTGACTTGCAACTGCGAAGGGAAACTATGAAATAGGCCCAACGAAAGTAGTCTAGATGGGATGAGCCAGGGTAGATGGGGAAAATAATGGGATTAAGGGGGGAGGACCTGATGAAAAAGGGCTTGTGGACACTACTCCCATAACCGAAGGAGAGGACTCTCCAAAACCTAGCCTATGCAACACAGAGGTTGATTCAGACATTTGCATGGGAAAAGTTGCAGGGATAAAAGTAGAGGTCGGGAAAGGAATGGAGGCATGCGGGAGTATATTTTTGGGCTCAACTGGTGTCCCAGCAAGGGTGAAGGTGAGGGCAATAGGAACTGGGGCTTGCATTGTGGCAATGGAGACACTGAAAGAAACCAACTAAATAGGAGACAAGGATAAAGGGGGACGTACCTAAGTCATAGAAGGCATCGACTGCTGAAAATATGAGGTCATCTCTGGGATCTGAGAAGGTGGAATCATCCTTACTATACTAGAATGTTGCCTTTTCCTCGGAGGGGAGTCACATGACTGCTTTTTAGATCACCTTTTACTCATCTGGGAGTGGGGCTTGCGAGCTAAAACATCTAAACGAAGGAGAAATTGAGGCTCTGGATCTTGCCCTTCAACATTTGTAACTTCTACCTTCTATCGCAGGGCCACCTCAGGGGATGAGTTCCCAAGTGAGGAGCTATCACTTGTTTCATCATTGGATTTATTTAACTGACATCATTCATGCTTGAACTGATCATCCAAAGGGGCATTTCCAATGTTGGCTCTAGGCTGACTCACCTCTTGCTGGTAGACCCAAAAGTCCTCCCTCTTTTTCCTTGGCCAAGCTAGAGTTTTCATACTTTCCATCATCGCCCGAGGAATAGGCTTTGCAGGATTGAATCTTTGTAGGGGCAAATAAAAACTCAACCATGGGGGGCATCTTAAAATAGGAAAATTGTCAGGGCCCACATACACACTTGGGTCATCAACTTGGGGATTTGTACACTCCTCCCATGAGTTTCAAGGTTCATGCTTTACAACATTCTTTCTCTTGCTGAGGCAGCCATCAGGGTCATAACTCCATGAGTCATCAATAATTAAGTTGTACCATTTTAGACATCAAGATTTCCTCTGTAATGTTCCTCCGTACAAGAGTGATTGGGCCAATAGCCTTGTGATCTTCAGTGATGGGGGTATCATGCTTTCCTGATCCAATAGCCCTCTCAATTCTCACTAAATATGCATGATTTCAAGAGCCAGGGTTCGCTCAGTAACATAGGTAGGAAATTGGAAAGGTTGTTCAGAGAACCCATGCACTCAGATGAAGGAAAAGTCATGACCTATGAACCAGTCACAAGGGGGACACTCATTCTGCATCCAGTTCATCTGAACCTAGGAGAAATGGGCTAATGGTTCATAGAGGATTGAACCAAGATCTTTGAGCATGGGAGTCAAAAAGAAGTCTGCAAACTGATATGCATCATAAGAGGCTAGCAAGAGGGGTGTCCAGTAGGACACGAACATTCTATTTCCCGAGTCATCACAAATAGCCAATCGCATGAACTAGCTAAAGAAAACCTCATTTTGGTCTAGAAGCAGATAGACTAGAATTGAAGAAAACCTAAAGCATCACAACCATTGGAATTCTGATAATTGCTTAACTATGGCCCTGACCATAGTGATTGAGAAGTCACAATGTCCTTGAGGTCCTCCTGCCTCAGGTTGCTATATGACAAGGGAAACTTCGGAAGTCTAGAAGACAGACTCTGATTGAATGTTCTTTGACAAAAAGTAAGTGCATCTCTCCTAGTGCCCTAGAATTCCTCCATTGAACTTTCTAAGAAAACCTTTGTCCCTTCAAAAATAGGGCAGCACATCATGTCTCTAATAGCTTTTGGAGATATCACCACCTTCAGGTGGGAGCCGTTGATAGTGCAGGTGGCAGGGTCGAAAGCATCGGCATAGGCCACTGTGAGCTTAGGGCAATATGGGACCATGGGAACCACGAATTGGGGGGCACCACTATTCCAGAAATGAACTGCCATGGATTGAGGCTCTGCTCTATGATTGAGCATTCTACTGCATGCAGCCTCTCAGAGGCTTTTAGGTTGCTTATGAACCTTAGGCTCAAAAACATTCTCCAAAGAGTCCAAAATGGCAAATGCATTTCGAGTAGTTATTTTGGTCTTGATCTTCATTCTCGGATACTCTACCTTTGGGGGAATGGCATGTGAAGAATATGAAAGTTCTCCAAAGATGTCCACATAAAAAACTCCATGGGCAAAGCCTGAAGATGTTTCTTTAGCCTCCATTGTAGGCTGAGACCTTCCTTCTGTCAAACCTTTAAACAATCTGAGGGAGGAGGAAAAACACTTAGGCTACAAAAAGATAATGAGATGAAAAAGAGGGAGTAACTTCACTCTTAAATGCCTTGTACGCCTATATTTTCACACAAGCGAATGTTTAATAGAAAGTGCCCGCCTATATGTGTGCCAACTCATTTTGTAGCTGCAATAAACTCTTGAAGAGAATGAGCACCCCCATTCCCATTTCCCAAGATTGCATTTAGTTAACCCGTCATTGCTCGAGTCCGCTTTGAGGAGGAAACATGTCCAGATAAATCTTTTCTTTAATCGAGAGAATCATTAGGTAGTAAAGATTGTGCAAGTTGAGATAGTCCTATAGAGGTTCAGATTTAAATTGTGATGTACCTATACATACGCATGGCATCTGTTTGTATCGATTCTTTCTTCGAGGTACCTGGCGGGACATTACCAACTCTGAATCCAATCTCATTTGCCTGATGTGAATTAATGGAAACATGACAAGAGCATTGGAGTTTGGGAAGGTTGGCACCTCAAACATTAATAATCTCTAGTTGCAAATTTTTTATAAATATATCTTTTCAAACATTCCTTATGTATAGTGTAAGCATCAACGATGGAGTTTCTACAACCATGGATGCTTCAGTTAGGCTTGTCAGCAACAAAGCACAGGTCGCTTTCTTAGGGAATATCTTCGATCGAAGATTGCAGTTGATGACACAAAGAAAGAACCCTTTGATGATTGTTTCCATTTAGTGGGTATTGGGGGAGGACTTTATTGATAATACGGACCGGTACCGAGTGAATACAGACATCTGCTTACGTTTTATAGCTTCACTGCTGGATCGTGGTTAGTCGGGGCCTCTAGTTGCGTAGCTGACCAGGGCTCTCTTTTCCCCAGACTCCTTGGGAGGACTGGAGGATGTGATTGCATATCATGTCCCTTTCTGAGGGCTCTCGCTGCCATATGACCTGGATAGGTTTATCACCCATAATGAGGAAGTAGCTTGGCATCCACTCATTGGTGGGTTGAAAACAATGACATTGTCTTCCCATCAGTATCACGCCGAGCTTGCTATATAATTCCTTCTGCATGTTAATTTGATAGTCCCCCTCCCCAACGATACCAAATGGTATACTAAATTTAGGGACTATATCTTCCCTCGGGTTCTGACACCGCATGAACTACCGAACCTAGTTGTTGTTTTCCTACTTGGGGAGCCTAGAAGCTATTCTAACCCTAAATGGTTCGAAGGAGAGGAATCTTTTAATGATGGCAAGGACTCTGACCTCTTCATGGATGAAGACTAGGACATGGAAGATCAATGAACTTGGGATGGTCTGCCACTACTTGACTTTTGCTTTGTCTCTTTGTAAAAAAGGAGTTCCAAGAGCCTGCTTTCTAATTGTAACATAAATACCATAATATTTAATATAATGAAATTTCCTTCTCTTTGTTTAAACCTAGAATTCTTTACAAATTCTCTCACTTGGTACTATGATAAGGGATAAATGAAATAAACAAGCATTGAAAAGAACTATTCACAACATATACAATATATACATTAAAAGAGGAAAGAAGGCTTAGTGAAATGGCTTGACGTGGAAACCATTAACTGGAATCCAGAGGGGGGATCCATTCATGTCTTTGAGTTTGAATGCATTGAAACCTTTTCAATTTAGAATATAGAAAGGCCCTTCCCATAGGCAATCAAACTTGGCATGCTGGTCGGGCTTTGCTGCCCTTTCATTGTATTTTAGTACAAGGTCTCCAGGGCTGAAAAATTGAATTGGAGCTCTTTTGCTGTCAAACCACTTTTTGATGGTTTCCTACCTATCTTGGAGAGCCACAAAGGTTGTCTCCCTTGCCTCTTCTAGCTTCATAATCTCTACTAATCTCATAGCCATAGGGTCATTCTCCACCACCTCCATGGACTTCAGTAGCTGCAGGGCTGGGATCTCTAGAGAAGTGGGGAAAAGTGCATCTTTTCCATATACTAGCTTATATGGGGAGTTTTTAAAGATTTGTTTAGGTGTTATGCGGTCTTCCCATAACATGCTTCTCAAACGATGGTGCCACTCCCTCTTATATTCAAAACCTATTCTTTTAATAAGTTTGATCAAGTTCTTGTTAGTGGACTCAGAAAGTCCATTCCCCTGAGGATAGTAATTAGAAGAGGTTTTAAGATAGATACCTCTGTCGAGGGTCAATTGGGTAATTCATAAGTTGGTGAATGTGTGCGCATTGTCTGATATGATGGTTTTGGGAGCACCGTAATGACATGCTAGATCTTCTAGGAAATCCAACACTTCAATTTCAGATGACTTCCTCAAGGGAACGACTTCGGACCATTTGGTGAAATAATCAGTGGCGGTCAAGATCCACTTGTGTCCGACTGAACTAGGAGGGTTGATCATTTAGATGAAATCAAGACCCCATTGGGTGAAAGGCTCTTCTACTATCATAGGTCTGAGGGGCATTGCAACTCTTTTACACCTGCCAGTATAATACTGGCACTCTTTGCATTCCTTCACCAAATTGTGCGTATCTTTGAACATAGAAGGCCAAATATATCTGGCTTGGGTGATTTTGATAGTAGTTGTAGGTGCAGAGAAATAGCCTCTCGAGGAGCCATAGTGGAATTCATGCAAGATTTTATCCACTTGGCTCTGACTTACACAGCAGAGCAGGATTCCGTCAAAATTTCTCTTGAAGAGTACTCCGTCTATCAAATGGAAGCCGCTATTTTGGAGCCTATAAAACCTTCTAAATCTAGGGGGGAGATCCTCGAGAAAAATCCTGGTCCTCATGAATTGCTTCCTGGCCATGATCCAACAAGCTTGTGGATCCTCTGGTGAAAACATAACAACCTCCTTCGCAGTCATTTCATCTCCACTGGTTTCACATCCTTAGACTATATATTCATAAAGGCCCCTCCTATGAACAAGCTTTGTTGGATTGACATCAACATCATATTCCAGGATCTTGGTGATCCAGTTTGCCCTTTTTTCAGTGATGTCACCCTCCATAATGTACGCCCGCACCGCAGAATGAGCTACATAAGTCGTAGTTTTATTATAGGCGATGAAATGCCTGAACTTCTTCAGTCCTTTTATTGTGGCTAAGGCCTATTTTTCAAAAAAGTTGTATTTGGCCTCATACTCTTTGAGGGTATTTGAATGAAAAGCTATGGGATGTTCACCACCCTTTTTAGCATCTTTCTAGGTTAGGACCATGGTGATGCTATACTGGCCAGAGAAAACATGCATTATGAAGTCTTTTGACATATTTGGGTTGGACAACACAAGGGCTGAACAGATAGCATCTTTGATTTTATCAAAGGCCCTTTTGGCTTCAGGGGTCCATTTGAAATGTATATCCTTTTTTAACATTAGGGTGAAGGGTCTTATAATTTTGGCAAAGTCCGAAATGAAATGACTAACAAAGTTAACTTTTCCTAAAAATGATTGGACTCCTTTTTTGTTGATTGGAAGGGAGAGGTCTTTTATGGCTTTGACTCTATCCGGGTCAATGGAAACACTTTCTTTTGATACTATATGCCCAAGTAACTTGTCTTGAGGGACACCAAAGATGCACTTCTTTGGATTCAGGGATATCCCAAATTCAAGACATTTTTGGAACACTAGCTCGAGATGATCAAAATGGTCCTCTTGGTGTTTGGAAAATATAGTTAGGTCATCTAAGTATATCAAAATGATCATGTTAATGAGTTCTTTGAAAGCCAAATCCATGGCCCTTTGAAAATTTGCTCTAGCATTTGACAACCCGAAAGACATCTTTTGGTATGTTAACGTTCCCCATTTGGTGGTGAACGTCATCTTGTGTTGGTCTTCTGGTTTTACCAGTACTTGGTTGTACCCTGAGAATTCGTCGAGCATCAAAAACATTTCCAACCCTGCCACTGTGCTCAGTAATTGCTCCATTGATGAGAAAGGGTAGTGGCCTTTGAGAGACTCTCGATTCAGATCTTGAAAATCTACACAGATCCAGATATCTCCATTCTTTTTCCTTACAGGCACTAGGTTCGATACCCATGTGCTATGTTTTATGGGGTAAACAATCCTTGATTCGATCAACTTCTTTAGCTTCTGAGACATGAGAGACTCAATTTTTGGGTTGACCGGCCTTTGCTTCTGTCAGATCGGCTTGGCTCCATCTGCAAGCTCAATGGTATGTTGGATGATCCTAGGATCGTATCCTTTTAAATAATTGAAAGACCAAGTCAAGACACCTTCATATTCATCACAGTATTGGGAAAATCTCTTTCGTTCTTCAAGGGAAACACCTTTTCCTACTTTGAGAACTCTCTCACTTCCTACTGACATTTTGGCATAACGCCCTTTGTTTTCTGTGAGCTTCCACTTGTCATTTTTAGGGTCATCATGGTCAAATAGGTTCTCCAAAGTGATCAAGCCATTTGGGAGCTTGTTGGATTTTAGCTGGATGATCTGATCTCCATAGGCTTCTTTCACCTTGGGTTGCAGTTGATCTGCAAATCCTCCTAAGTTTTGGCTGAATAAAGCGATATGCTCGTCACTCTCAAAAACTTTCCAATGAGTATCATTACCAAGAATAGCCAGACGGATGACTACACAGATTGCTTGGGAACCAGCGAGTAAGTCAGCAACAGGGTCAAAATGTGATCTGATTGTGGCCATCCAGTCAGCAACAACATTTAATTTCTGGTGGATGCTTACAATGTTGAAAGAATCAAAACTCTCTATTAGATCCCACGTTCTAGCATGGTAGGATCTCATATGGACATGTTTGGTACTAGATATTCCCCAAACTTGATGGACAACCAGTGCAGAGTCGCCTAGGACCTTCAATTTTTAATGCCCATCTTTTCGGCCAGGCTCAGGCCTTGGATCAGTCCCTCATATTCTGCTTCATTGTTAGAACATGTGAATTTTAATCGAAAAGGTTTTAAGATTTGTTTGCCTGAGGGAGGTGTGAGGCAAATTCCAGCTCCAGAGCCCATCTTGCATTTTGCACCATCGAAGTGCAGAACACAAGATGTTTTACACCACAAAATCATCATATCCATGATACTGAACCTATATCTAATGAAGATAACAACAACACTCAACATCAAGAACATATTTTGGAACCAAATAATTCTCGAGCAACCAATAGAATAACTGCTATATCAACAACACAATAAGATAAATCTGCACCACAAACATTCTAGAACAATCTGAAACAACAAGTTTGACATCAATGGCAACCATAACAACACGTTAATGCATACTTCCAACATAGAGCTGACAAAGATATAACTGGGGGAAATCCTCATGAAGGAAAAACCTAGCCTCCAAAAGTATCCATCATCCATGTAAATTGTTCAACAATGCAACCATTACAAATACAACCATGAAAGTTTTTGAAACCCCAACCATCAACAATAAATCCATGTGAACAAGCATGTAACCACACATCCCATGCCATGCTTCCAGCTTCTATAAATGCTAAACTTGGATAACCCAAACAACTACCATTGTGTTTTCTTTTATAGACACAAGCTCCCACAAAACCGCCAAGTGGTATTACATCGAAATCATGTGCTACAAAACCATGTGCAAATACAATGGGATAACTACCCCATTGAACCCAAATCTAATATTGGGTACTTTATTCAATTACATTTTCTAATATTAAATAAATACAATATAATATCCAATGTCACAATACAACTCATCAAGTGGCCTTGATAATATTTCAAAGGAATCACTACATGTTACACGTCCATGTGCAACATCAATTAAATAAATATTACATTACATGTCCATGAGAAACTCACATAATAAATACATATTATAATTACAAACATTATTATGCAAGGTGTACAACACCTATTTTCCCAACATTCTCCCACTTGTTGTATACATTGTGTCTACCCCAACTATAATGACAATAATAATACCTCTAATTGAAATCTCAATCAAAAGTTTGGACATTCATATGGTAGAGTTTACTATTCTCATGGATGGTGTTCATTTAGTTGTCAATCCAGGAACATAAAACTTGAAATGGGTCTACAATATATATGCACTAAGCTCCTTAAATGATTATTCTTAATTACTGTAGGAAAGGTAGGAATGGAAATCATAAAAGGATAAATGAAAGCTTTACAAAACTCTACTGAAAAGATCTAATGAATGTAACAGGAATCACACCATTCTGCCTTGGTTGCAGGAACAGTCAAAGGATCTATTTCCAGTGGCTGCAGGAACAATTTAGTCATGAACTTCTACTGCAACTAAGTAAAAACTAACTTCAATAATCATAAACATAGGATCACTCACCAAGTGGGCCCCCTTGGATGAGTGATATCAAACTCTCAGCAAATAACTATTAATAGATCAGAATAACATATTTTTATTCATTTCTTCCTTAAAGATGATTACATATTCCAAAAGAGAAAATTCAGAATGCGTAACAAAAACTCTGCTCAATCCCTTTCCATTCTATCTAACTCAGAAAAGAAGGAAGAGCTTATTATAAAGAAAAGATAAACTACAATGGACAACTCTAGTTACACCCAGAAGAAGAGGTGGATAGCTGTCAGATGAAGGGGATAACAGAGAGCTTGGCTGCAGGAACTGTGGATCTGAAACCAAACCACAGTCTTTGCACGCCAAAGAGATATTTTGCAAATTAAATATGCACCGGAGTTAAACTCCCATGGTGGAGTACAACTGCTCTGATTATGCCATATATTGTGCTCACTTGAATCTCCTTCAGTTTGACCTCCAGCTATCTGAACATGATTCTCTAGTCCTTAGGTGCGAAAGAAAATTCTCCACGGTAGCATCAATTATTATCCGCACTAAAATAGAAGCAATATACAAGGACATGCATATGTATCTTACTTAACTAATACATTCATTAACTCATATATGAAATCATCCTAAATAATCCGTATTTCACAGGGACAAACCATTTGGCTGCAGGAATAAACTGGCATGGCTTCAGGAATTAACATACAAGGTTCAAACATGATTTCTTAAGTTCAGTTTTAAAACATGGATTACATATAGTCGATTCACAATATTTTACTATCACAATTCAACTCAAAAGATACCAAAAACCTAAGAGTCCTGATAAAAAAACATGTCAATACACTGACTTATCATGCCCCCCAACTTTAAGGGTTTGCTACTCCTACAGCGAAAGGAAAATTTCTAATTTTTGCTGAAACTCTAAAATCACCAATAGTGTCCTGTCTGGTTCTCTTGGAAGGCAAATTCCAATAAAATCCCTTCATCTTCTCCAACCTGGACCATCTAGCTATTTCTTCCACATCTACATCATAATTATGTTTTGTTGGTTGGCATGCCAAAAGTGGCCACATAAGGATAGGAGGCTGAAAGATTAATGGCAACTAATTATTGGATTTCTCCCTGCCTATCTATATGTACTTGGAGGATCTTTGTATAGCTGCATAAAAATTCTATAATGAGTAGGGTTCTCCCAATTTTAAATGATCTGTTAGATGATTCCAGCGCTGAGTTAGTCCTTCTAGTGCTGTTGTTTTGTGGTATGAACCAATTGCTCATACACTTGATAGACTTCCTCTCTCATTGGAAGTACTATCTTACTAACATCATCCCTTATTAGCAACTTTTGCCAATCATAATACAGAACCCTGGGTGCTTCTGATTCCCTCCTCAATGGCAATGGACAGTCAAGTTCCAATTTTTCTTTCCCTCTGCAAAATAGGTGAACCTCCTTGAAGAGAGGTAGAGGGTTGTCCTTCAATTGACTCTGCTTCAATATTTTCTTCTAAAATAATTGCAACTCCTTTAGCAACCAGCAAACCCTCATCTTCACCAGAAAGACCTTCTGGAACTATCTCTTCTTGAACTGGCGAATTATTTTCAATAGGGGCTTCATCTACCCTAAATTGCAGAATATCTTCAAACACACCCCATTCCCTCTGTGAAACATCTCTCAGGGACCATTGTACCAGCAACTTCACCAGTCCATGATAGCTAACAGAGCGATTTCCATATTTTTTAGTCTCCTTAGCACTTATAGAAATGAGATGATACAAGAAATTTAGGACATTAACTCGCTAGTCATGACGCAGATGACTAAGTAACTTGAAGTGAGACAAATGGAGATTTGAATACCGTCCTTCACAGGTAATATATTTCATAATATACAGAGCTACCTAAGGCCAATGTGCTGGCAAAGAATCTCTCCTAGTCTCCTACCTATCCACCATTAAGGGTCTGTCAGTAGGAATTGTGAACTCTGCCCTGGCACTCCTTGCATCCTTTGATTCTAGAAAGAGTTCTCCTTCCTGCAGCAACCCTATGACCTTTGCAATTCATTGCTCTGTAGCAATTACCCTCAACCCCTTAACTGTAGCTTCTCCTTCATCAAAAGAATGCATAAATTCCGCAACTATTTCGTCATTGAAATCCCTGATTCTCAAGAAATAATCCAGCCAGCCGTGGTTTTGGAAATAATGCTTATAGATAACATCCTGCAGCAACCCTTCATGGACAGTTGGTTCATGGCGAATCAGATCACCACCCATCTTTTACTCTGATAATTCTGCACCTTCACCAAAATGTTTGACAGATTCATAAAAGCTAAAATATACATACCTTAAATTTGGTGGCAGAACTTATTATTCACTTGCGTGAAATAATAATCATTATAAATAATGTCAGTTAGGAAATCAATTTGGGATAATAAATCTTACAAGGAAAAAGGACCATAAAGTACCCCCCCCAACTTAACCTAGCATGTGTCCACATAGGCTGATGAGATTTCGGGTTTCGAGCGGATTAAAATAGAATTAAAATCATAATGACCTAATAAATGCATAATTAAAATAAAGTACAATATACACATACCTGCAATTGGGCAAAAATGATGTCGAAATGAAATGAAGTGACAGGTAAGAAAGTGGGATGGAGTGTAGTGGATGAAATTTTATGTACGGAGAACAATATTCCTCATGGAAATATTTTATTATGATACGATAAATAAGTTCACTGCAGAGGCTGCAGGAACATCACCTTTATCAACACGCTCAAATGCAATAGGAAGCTCATGAATTGATACTAAAGCATTGACAGTTGCTACAGGAACTTGTATTTCATTTTGAGGAGCAAACTATTGCAAGAACTCTTCTCTAGTAGCTGGCTTGTGATAAAGTCGTAGTCGGTGTCCATTCACTAAGAGTTTAAATCGGCCAGGATCTATTATGGACAGCCAAACTGCTCCATTGTGAAAAACTACTTCTACCTCATAGGACCCAACCACCTTGTTTGGAGTTTTCCCATAGCATCCTTATATCTAGAATCATACAAGAGTGCCTAGTCACCAACTTTGAATTTCTTTTCTCTGATATATTTATCATGCCATGTAGCTCTTTGGTTTTGAATCAACTATGTCTATTGAACAGCTATCTTTCTCCATTCATCAAGAGCATTTAAATGTTGAATGTGTTCCTTCTGTGCTTTAGACAATGTCATATTTAGTTGTAGAACTATTCTCAAGGTTTTATGCTCAAATTCAATAGGCATCATTGCTGTTTTACCATAAACCATCTCAAAAGGTGTGAATCCAATTGGTGTTTTCCATGTTGTTCTATATGCCCAAATTGCCTCTGAAAGCTGATTAGACCAATATTTCTTGTGGATAGATATTGTTTTTGTAAGAATAGCCTCAAGCTCTCTGTTGGTAACTTCTACTTGGCCATTAGACTGTGGCTGATATGGAGTAGATTTCCTATGTCTTATATTGTATTCATTGACCAAAGCTTTTATCAATGTGGATGTAAATTGAGGTCCCTAATTTGAGACAATTTCCTTGGGTACTCCATACCTTGTAAATATTTCTTCATAAAGAAATTCAGCTACCTTATTGTCTCTTGCATGTTGCATAGCTCTAGCTTCTACCCATTTTGTCACATAATCTGTACATACCAAGATATAAGATTTGCCATTAGAAGGTGGATCAATGGGGCCAACAAAATCTAATCCCCATTTTTCAAATGGTGTAATAGATATTTGAGGATATAGTGGCATCTCATCAGATTTTGTAGGTCTGCCCATTCGCTGACATCTATCACACTTCCTTGTGTACTGAGCTGGATCCTTGTGTAGTGTAGGCCAGCAATAACCAGTATTGAGTATTTTCAGTGCTGTCCTTTTGGTAGCAAAATGACCTCCACATGGCTCATCATGACATGTATACAAGATGTCATATGTTCCATCCTCTCTGACACATCTTTGCATGACTTGATTAGGTCCAGTATAAAATAAACAATCAGCAATCCATGAAAAGTTAAAACTTTTTTCAACTAGCAACCTTCTTTTCTTAGGAGAAAAAGAAATTGGCATCTTAGCTTGACACCGTCCTCAATAACGGTGCCAAAAATGTCTACCCCAACTATAATGACAATAATAATACCTCTAATTGAAATCTCAATCCGAAGTTTGGACATTCATATGGTAGAGTTTACTATTCTCATGGCTGGTGTTCATTTAGTTGTCAATCCAGGAACATAAAACTTGAAATGGGTCTGCAATATATATGCACTAGGCTCCTTAAATGATTATTCTTAATTACTATAGGAAAGGTAGGAATAGAAATCATAAAAGGCTAAATGAAAGCTTTACAAAACTCTGTTGAAAAGATCTAATGAAAGTAACAGGAATCACACCGTTCTGCCTTGGCTATAGGAACAGTCAAATGATCTATTTCCAGTGGCTGCAGGAACAATCCAGTCATGAACTTCTACTGCAACTAAGTAAAAACTAACTTCAATAATCATAAACATAGGATCACTCACCAAGTGGGTACCCTTGGATGAGTGATATCAAACTCTTAGCAAAGAACTATTAATAGATCAGAATAACATATTTTTATTCATTTCTTCCTGAAAGATGATTACATATTCCAAAAGAGAAAATTCAGAATGCATGACAAAAACTCTGCTCAATCCCTTTCCATTTTATCTAACTCAGAAAAGAAGGAAGAGCTTATTATAAAGAAAAGATAAACTACAATGAACAACTCCAGTTAGGCCCAAAAGAAGAGGTAGATAGCTGTCAGATGAAGGGGATAACAGAGAGCTTGGCTACAAGAACTATGGATCTGAAACCAAACCATAGTCTTTGCATGCCAAAGAGATATTTTGCAAATTAAACATGCACCGGAGTTAAACTCCCATGGTGGAGTACAACTGCTTTGATTATGCCATAGATTGCGCTCGCTTGAATCTCCTTTAGTTTGACCTCCAGCTATCTGAACATGATTCTCTAGTCCTTAGGTGCGAAAGAAAATTCTCCACCGCAGCATCAATTATTATCTACACTAAAATAGAAACATTATACAAGGACATGCATATGTATCTTACTTAACTAATACATTCATTAACTCATATATGAAATCATCCTAAATAATCCGCATATCACAAGGACAAACCATTTCGCTATAGGAATAAATTGGCATGGCTGCAGGAATTAACAGACAAGGTTCAAACATGATTTCTTAAGTTTAGTTTAAAAACATAGATTACATATAGTCGATTCACAATATTTTACTATCACAATGTAACCCAAAAGATACCAAAAACCTAAGAGTCCTAATATAAAAACATGTCAATACACTAACTTATCACATTGCATAAAGGGGCAATAAGTAACCACGACATGAACAAGGGAACAATCCCTCTAGAATATATAACCATCAAGGAATCAAAGTGCTCCATGTGCTCCATCAATATACCTACAACAAGAAACAAAGTGACCACCATCTCATACATTAATGCTCTCACCCTCCACCATGCCACTGCCACTAGACATAGAAAAGGCCATCCATAGAGAAAGCCACACAATTTGTTGCAATGAATCATAAGTCTTGCCTCAACTTATATCTAAACACAAACACTCAATTTAAAGGTATCAAATGTATCAGTAGTTGTCGAGAACCAATAACCATAGCTGAAATAGCACCCACAACAAGTTCTATTTAACACATCCAACTATCCATACATCCAAGGTATACAAATATATCAAGTGAGTCTCATATCATCAATATATACAACCTATAACATGCAAGCATAAGATCCAAGTGTGATACTTGTCACATATATACACATAGAAACTCCCATTGCATAGGTAATGTCAAATTTGAAATAAATCCACTAGCAACATCACATAGAAAGTGTAACCATAATCATGTAGTATCAAGAAACATACACAACAATATGAATAACCAATAAACCAATAACCTACAAGTACAACTCTTACCACAAGTCTCTATAACTCTCCCATGTTCTCCACAACCAATAAAAGAAAGGATAAAGGAACCTCCATGTCATCTCCCAAATGACAACACATGAACAAAAACTAGTGAGCACATAGCTCCAAACAAGCTCAAATCCAATGTCATGTGGAATCAAATATCTAGGAAGATAATGAAGACCAAAGAGAGAAACACTACAAATAAAAACCTAGAGCATGTCCCTCTACATACACCTCTAAATACCAAGTATGTCAAGTATGATATCCTTCATAAAAACCCAAATGAAAAGCCATCACAAGACCCAACACCATTTAGTCCCTTAGACCAAATAAACATATATATCATCTAAACAACATGGATGTAAGCCTCTCATAACCAAGAAGATCAAACCAATACCATTCCCAATCCCAAGGAAATAAGCCCAATAAACCATCTCCCAAACTCAATCATCAATGAATGCAATCATAATAATAATTCAAATGCACAAAAAGATAACTAATGCTAAAAATCTATCAAACCAAATCCTCTAGAACTAACCATCTATCCATAGCTCAAAATCCATATATATGAAAGATTAGCATAAACATAATGCACCTAAAAGGAAAAATGGGCAATACCTCTCAATTAGTAAACCATTGAGTAGACCAAGAGTAGGAAATGAGAATGATCATTAAGCTATCCAAGTCATCATGACTCACACTAAGAATGATCTCCTCTCAAGTCCATACCAGGTGAGTGCTCCTCGGTCTTCTTGTTGAAATGATCAACCATCTCAACACATGTCTCTAATCACTAGATAATATCAGCATCACCTATGTATCCAAGTATCCATGAGTACCTGTAACCAATCAATCCATGCCAAACTCCAAATGCAACATAGAGCCACCATGAAGTAATCGAGCAAATGATCATGTACCCAATATAAAGAGAACTACCAAGATCAATGTCAAAGATCCAATTGTAGAATGAAGAACATAAACATGACAAAATGATCTAGCCATCACCTCTAAGGAGATAACATGATCTGTATGAACATATTAGATAACCATAACATGCCATAACTCTAAACTAGTATCAAGAGTGTACCATGACATAATATCATCATCCTATAAAACAATAATAACATGTCAAATGAAAGCATAAATCATACCTCAACCAAGGACTCCTTGAGCCCTCAAAGATGTCAACATCCTCAAATATCATGAAGATCACCACCTCCTACAAGTGTACCTACAAATGTGAAGGACCTTTTTGCAATAATAGGATCTAATACATCCTCCAAACATCTACACACTAAGAAGATCATCCACCATCCAATGGTGAATAATCACTGCTACAACCTCCCACTGAACTGTGATATCAAACTCTCCATTGCATTGTGATGACCATCTCCTAAATGAAGATCATCCAAGTCTATACACATACAACTAAAATGTCAATATCATCAAGTAAACCATGAAATCCAAGCCAAGAAGATGGAAAATTACCAACAAACAATTAGGAACCAATCCTACATTACCACATCATCACTATCAAAATCTCCCACTGAAAGTGCAATCAAGCTATCCATGACATCACAATAAAACCATCCTTTGACATGACAATCAATCAAAGCCATCTAGCAATCAAAGAACTCAAAGTGCACATCATGAGCTCCCAAAAGAGAAAGTAACCATGATCTTCAAACAAGAAGATACACCGCCATAACCAATCAAGATTCCAAATCAAGTTATCACTAATCAAAGCACCTAAAAATCTAATCATGCCATGCCAAATTTCCTAAATGCAAGGAACATCTATGACATCATGATACCTCCACGAAACAAGCATCTAGCTCTCAATGTGTCCAACTTGTTAGCATAACATAGTCAACATAATAGGTCCTCCACCATGATTGTACTTGGTAACCACATCTCTCCTCCTTAACATGACAACAAAATCAGCAAACCATGTGACTAAACCAAGCCACCAATTTGAATAAGCATCAACAATGAAAGGTCTATGAGCATAGGCAACCCATATCCAAGCCATAAATGCAATCTTGTAAGTATAGAATGCCTACAACACTGTACAACTTGTAGACCCAACAAAGCAACATACATACTCAAACCAAATCTAATAACCATGTCAACATGAGAGAAATCAAGATACAACACTGAGTATACAATGACATAAAGTCCATATCTCCAAGGCTAAACATGTCATAAAACTATAATGTCACCATAGTCAAAAGAACCCATTAACATCTCAAATCAAAATATCAACAAATAAAACATCTCAAACATATCTGCCAACTTTATTAAAAATTTTGGACTCCCTGCTATGTAGTGACCACTGCTAGTAGCATTACCCCTACCAATAGTACCTCCCGTTGACAAAAATATCACTTGGTACCACTACCGATAGTGGTATCGATCAACAACGGTACCCTACCATAGTCAAGGTTGCAGGTGGGAGGCGGGTCTATGCACTCCCACTTGTAATTATATTATTTTTTTTTTACTTTTAAAAAGGCCTCGAAACAAATAAATTTTAAAAAATTTCTACATTAACAAATAAAATGCTGAAAGTTTTTTTTTTGTTGCAAATAAAATAATGATATTTTATGATGATGCCCTGCGATACGACCGTATCGTCTAAATTTTTTTATCTCAACCCTCCACCATCAAAACAAGTTGAATTTTATACCAAATTTCATCTCCCAGTCTCCCTGATGACAACCATCAGGTTCATTTTGTCCCACAAGGTTAAATTTGAAACTTCACCTTCAAAATGTAAAACCATGGAAACCCATTTTGAAACAAATTTTTATACACCCAAATCTACAACAAATGCCCACAAATCTACAACCCCACAACTTGCAACAAACCCTCATATCTTACCTTGTCTAACATTCTTTCATGCATTCATGGATTCAACACCTAGGGTTATAACACCATAAATCATATCTCTAATACCACTTGTAAGGAAACATGCATCCATGTACATATGACAATTTTCATATAACCCAATTGAGATTTCAAAAAAATAATCACATAGAATCCACATGCAAAGAATAGACAACATACCCATCAAAGTTGACACAAGATATACCTCGAAAAAACTCTCATGAGGGAAAAAACTAGCCTCCATAAACATCTACCATCCATGTATTATTCAACAATGCAACCATGAAAGCTTTCAAAATACCAGCCATCAACAAGCAATCCATGTGAACAAGCATTTAACTACACATCCCATGCCATGCTTCCAACCTCTAAAAATGATAAACCTAGATAACCCAAATAATTATCCTTGTGGTTTCTTTTATAGACACAAGCTCCCACAAAACCATCGAGTGGTATTACATCAAAACCATGTAAAAATACCATGGGCTAACTACCACATTGACCCCACATCTAATATTGGGTACTTCATTAAATTATTTTTCCCAATATTAAATAAACATAATATAATATCCCAATGCTACAATACAACTCATCAAGTGGCCCTGAGAATATTCCAAATGAATCTCTACATGTTACATGTCCATGCGTAATATCAAATAAATAAATATTACTTTATATGTCCATTACATTATAAATAATATAACAATTACAAACATTATTATGCAAGGTGTAATGGAAAGAGAGGAAGAGACTAGAGAGAGAGAGAGACATAGGGAGGAAGCGAGGGTTGATGGAAAGTGGGATATACCAATGAGAGAGAAGAGAGAGAGAGATAGGTGTGAACGATCGTGTAACCACACATCCCATGCCATGCTTCCAACCTCCAAAAATGCTAAACTTGGCTAATCCAAACAACTACCCTTGTGGTTTCTTTTATAGAGACAAGCTCCCACAAAACCACCAAGTGGTATTACATCAAAACCATGTGCTACCAAACCATGTGCAAATATCATGGGCTAACTACCACATTAACCCCACATCTAATATTGGGTATTTTATTAAATTAATTTTCCTTATATTAAATAAATATAATATATATCCCAATGTTACAATACAACTCATTGAGTGGCCTCGAGAATATTCCAAAGGAATCACAACATGTTACACGTCCATGTGCAACCTCAAATAAATAAATATTACATTACGTCCATGAGAAACTCATATAATAAATAAATATTACAATTACAAACATTATTATGCAAGGCATACAATACCTATTTTCTCAATAATGGAAAGAGAGAGAGATTGAGAGAGAGAGAGAGAGAGAGAGAGAGGTGTTAATGGAAAGAAAGGGAGAAAGAGAGCCAAGAGAGAGCCCGAGTGAGAGAGAGAGAGGGTGGGTAGGGGCTGATGGAAAGAGAGAGAGAGACCTAAGAGAGAGAGAGGGAGGAAGGAAGGTAGGAGTTGAGGGAAAGAGAAGGAGATACCTGAGAGAGAGAGAGACCTATCTTCTTCCCTCCCTTTATCTCACTTGGGCTCTCTCCCTCAACCCTCCCTTCCTTCCTCCCTCCCTTTGACTTGGGCTCTTTATCTCAACCTCTCCTTTCCTCCCTCTCTCTCACATGGTCTCTCTCTCTCAGCCTCTCCCTTCCTCCCTCACTCTCTCTCTCACTTGGGCTCTCTTTGGTCTCTTACTCCTTTTCCATTCCTTCCTTCCTCCCTCCCTCTCATTCAGAATCTCTCTTTGTCTCTCACTCTCTTTTTCTCTATCTTAGGTCTCTCTCTTTCCCTTCCTCCCTCTCTCTACCTCAAACCCTACATTCCTCCCTCCCTCTTTCTCTCTCTTAGGTCTCTATCTTTCCCTTTCTCTATGAATAATTTGAGAGAGGGAAGGAGGGAAAGAGAGAGAGACCTAAGAGAGAGAGAGATCTCAAGTGAGAGGGAGGAAGAGAGAGTCCAAGTGAGAGAGAGGGAGGGGTTTAGGTAGAGAGATTGAGGAAGGTAGGAGTTGAGGGAAAGAGAGTGAGAGACCTAAGAGAGAGAGTGAGAGAGATGTTGATGCAAAGAGAGGGAGAGACTAGAGAGAGAGAGATTGACACAAAGAGAGGGAGAGACCAGAGAGCGAGAGTGCCTAAGATAGAGAGAGAAAGGGACAGAAAGAGATAGACTTAAAAGAGAGAGAAAGAGAGAGATAGAGAGAGCCTGAGTGGGAGGAAGGGATGGAAAGGGAGTAACAGACTAGAAAGAGAGATCCCAATGTGCAAGAGAGAGAGAGAGAGAGAGAGAGAGAGAGAGAGAGAGAGAGAGAGATGGAAAGAGAGTGAGAGAGAGTGAGAGGGAGGGATGTAAAGAGAGTAAGATACCAAAGAGAGATCCCAAGTTAGAGAGGGATGGAGGAAGGGAGGGGTTGTGTGTGTGTGTGTGTGTGTGTGTGTGTGTGTGTGAGAGAGAGAGAGAGAGAGAGAGAGAGAGAGAGAGAGAGAGAGAGAGAATAGGGCATAGGAAGAGAGGGAGATACCTAAGAAAGAGAGGGAGAAATGAAAGGAAATAGAGGGAGATACCAAAGAGAGAAGGAGAGAGGGAGGAAGGTAGGAGGTGGGGGTGAGAGAGAGGGGGGAATGTAGAGAAAGATAGGGAGAGAGAAAAGAGAGAATGTTTATTATAACTTAAAGTATAAGAAAGGAAAAAGACATTAAAATGTGACGCTATTTGCCACTCATTAAATATGGCACACACCAAATTTCATGTGCATCAAACTTAAAAAATATATTTGGCACATGCCATATTTGGCGTATGCCAAAGTAACTACCATGGGAAACACCAAGCCTTAGGCTTGGATTTTCCTTTGACATCCAACCCAAAAGTCTTGGACATCCTTTTTAGGCCCAAGACGTGTTTTTTTGCAAACATGCAAATTTTTCTCACATTTTTATTCGTTCTCTCCATTAGCTTTGCATGTGTTTCAATAAAACAAAAAAAAACATCATAATAGTGTTAAGCTCTCTTTTAGCTACCCAACCATATAATTCTTTTCACATTTTGATTATGTTAAGTTTTTCATCTCTAATTTCTTTTATTAGCATGTCCATTTTTTGTCAAAAACCAACATGTCATATTTTAGGCATAGATTTTTAAGTTCGTTCATCAAATTTTTAAACAAATAACATTTTTAGAAATTAGACTCAATTCTACACAATTTAAAAAGGAAAAAAATAATGATTTTTGATTAGTTTTCACAAATTTTAAGGGGAGCATTGCTCAAATCTCTATTTTTTAGGATGTGTCCACTTCGAAAATTTGTCAAAAAATCATATATTCACCAAAAAATTAGCCCAAATTTTTGGCATAAACTACATGGTGTTAGCTAGTTCTCACTTGAGTGATTTTCAAAATTCTAAGAAAAACTTAACATTTTAAGGTGAACTAGATTTGGTGCTATGTTATATTTTTTTGATAAAAATAGGACCAATAAATGTGGTCCCCTTTTTTTGAAACCTTTAATCTCCACCATTTTCAACACAAATTAGTACTTTATAAAGTAAATTTGGAGCACTTCAAGTCTTGTTCTTGTTGCATCTTCAAATTTTGAGTGTACCTATCTTCAATTTATCATTGAAGTTTAGACTTTGTTGAGTGTACATAAGACCCCCTTTGGTCCTCCATCTTGGTGCACTTACCCAAAGATAGGGCAAAAAAGACACTAGCAGCTACGAGAAAAGTCAAGCCAAATTCTATGTATTGTGCATATTATCAAGTCTGTGATCTACATCTAATTAAGAACTTTCCTAGAAATAGACCTCCAATCCAAAATGGAGGGAATGCATGTTTCTTAAATCACAAGTTTACATAGAAAGGGAGAGATGAAGTAGTATACTAGATTCCCCTTAGCAGGACAATCAAAATGTTTGTGCTATGAGCAATCAATAATACCAATATCATAACCATAATTTAGACTATAGAGGAGGTCGAGGAAGAGGTCAAGGAAATAGTAGGAGAAATGATGCAACATTTTTTAATTGTGGAAAGGTTAGCCTCTATGCATCAAAATGTTGTGTAGAAAAAAGGTTAAAATGTACATTCTAGAGGAGAAGATCACACAATGTTCACTTGCCAAAAAACTAAAGAATTTTATAATCAAGATAATAATCAACCATGCTAGAGTGATGAACTAAGAGGACCTATTGTGGTTTGGAGAGTACCACAAGAGGGTGTAAGAGGCTATCATAGGATGGATGAATGGACCTCAAATGCATCACATGAAGATAAATCAAGAGAGGAGTTGATAACAAAATGAAAGAATAAGAAGAATCCTAGAAAAAAGAGGTAATATGGTGACTTGAAAAGGCATCAATACCAACAAATACAAGAAAAAATCCTTGGTAGAAGAAGGATTTAAGGACTACTATTATCTAGAAGAAGCTAAGGAGGAAGAAGAACTGATGTTGTTCCAACCAAAGAAGAAGCAACATGACAAGGTAATTGAATAAGCTAAACAATCTATAAAACAGCAATGATAGATGGAAGTTGCATACTTTACTGAATAAGATGTAAGGACATTAAAAGATGTAGATCTGTAATAAGAAAACTAAGACAACAAGGAAAATATTGGAAAAAGCAGAAACAACTAATCAAATTTCAAAAGATTAGAATTGGAAGAATTGTCCCTGCTAATAAATATGCAATTGAATGATCTAAAAGTTAGATATGTCATAGTAGATCTCAGAGTAAGCCTAAATTTCATACCTTATACAACATGAGGGAGATTAGGAAGACTGAATTTGATTAATGGAGAAAACTTAAATATCATACCTTACACAACATGAGAGAGATTAGAAAGGTCAAAATTGATTGAAACACCCATGAATATTAGTTTGGTTGATGAAATTGGATGGATACCCTCAAACCATAGAGAAAGGTAGAAGTTAATGTGAAAGAGATTAAAGGATATGTTTATTTTGAGGTGGTACAAATGAAGGAACCCTTCCATACATTTTGGGCCCTACTTGGTTTGTGATAGTTCATAAATGAAAATGGTATGATAAACTCTAGAATTGAGGAATAATGAATATTTAGTTCACATACCTGGCCCTCAACACCGAAGATAGATCATGCATAGAACCACTACACAAAGACTTAGAACAACCTTTATGTCAGGTATCACAAGCATCCATGTCAAAACACACAATGTTTGGATTTTTCTAGGTGTGCATGATTTGAAGCTATACCTCTTCCACCTCAGACTATGAAGAACCCAAATGAGAAACCCACAATATTAAGCAAGGAATATCCCACATCAAAGTACCATGATTTTTTTGGAGTATGAGATGTTGTGGAATATATCTCATATATTAAAAACATATTTACACTAGGCAAAGTGAGGATGGCTTCCCTACAAGGCTCACTAATTTACAACTTCATCTACTCGTGGAATACACACAAATAAAATATTACAACCTGTCCTACATTCTAAATCCTCATCAAAACTAGATATAGACAATAAGATGACAAATACCCTATCATTCCTAAGTATAAAGGCACTATTACCCTAGAGGACCATCTCTACACTCGTGTTACCACATAGACCAAAGATAGAGAATATGATCATTTCCAATATACCTAGCTATTTAATTGGATATTGACATCGATAGTACAAACTTGGTACATTAATTGGGAACAAAGAGTAGAAACTAAGGATTGGGATGAGGTCTACCATGATTTTACCCACACAAAATTTCCTTTTGGGATAATAATGAATAAATACATAAAACACTAACCAAAATAAAGAACATTATATTCAAACAAGTATCTGAGAACATATACATGGAACCCAACCCACCACCTCAGAGAAAAGGAGTACGAAAACTAGTAAAATGGCTAGATAAACAAAAAATGCTAGTGCAAAATAGATGCTATAAAATCCATGAAGATGAAGAAGAGGCAAAACCTAATATTCACATTCAGGTAGAAGAAGAAGAGTGGGAGATAGACCTTCAAAAAGACTCCAGTTAATGTTACTATAATCAACCATTGAATCTCTAAAGAGAAAGCATAGCTAAATCAGATAGCCCAAAAATAGCAAAGATTGGAGATTACTAAGATGAACCAATTGTGGGAAGCGTAATTGAGTTATTAACAAAATATAGAGAAATCTTTCCCAGACATTCACTGATTTGAAAGGCATTAAGGAAGAAGTTACAACTATGAAAACTTAACTCAAAAAAAGTGTTAAACCTATTTGGAAAAGACCCTATAGGTTGAATCTGAACATGAAGAAGAGAGTTAAAACCGAATTGGACAAAATGTTGGCTTCTGACATAATCAATCTAGTTGAAGATTCATAATGGATAAGCCTAATGGTCATACAAAACAAAATATAGGAGACATCTAGGTGTGCACAGATTAATGGGAGTTAAACAAATCTTGTCTACACGATCCATTCCCCACACCCTTTACAAACAAAATCTTAGAATTGGTTGAAGGAAGAGAAATCTATCCCTTTACTAATGGATTCTCCAGATACCATCAAGTCTAGATACAAGAAAAAGATTATCTTAAAATGACATTTCCTAGTGAGTGGGAATCATTCATCTATATAAAAATGCCCTTTGGACTAAGAAATGCCCTTGCAGTCTTTAGTCGAGTAATAAAATGGTGACAATTGTCACCATTTCATTGGTGAACATGAAGAAGAGAGTTAAAACCGAATTGGACAAAATGTTGGCATCTGACATAATCAATCTAGTTGAAGATTCATAATGGATAAGCCTAATGGTCATACAAAACAAAATATAGGAGGTGAATAATTCAAAGACTTTATTCATGATTTATTGAAAGTGTGCATAGATGAATAAACAATATATGGAGTAGTAAAAGATCATATTCAAGCACTTTGGACAACATTGAAAAAATGCAGAAGTATGTAAATTTATTTAAATTTGAAGAAATTTAGTTTTGTAGTTCTCTTTGGTACTTTGTTAGGACACATTATATGTAAGGAGGTTCTTATGGGTGATTCCATGAAGATTGATCTGATCATGAATTTACCACCCCCTAAAGTAGCCCATGAAGTTAAAATATTCCTTGGGATATATCGCTATCATAGAATTTTTTTGGAAGGGTATGCCTCCATAGCAACACCACTGGAGTAACTCTTAAAAAAACCAAAAAATGAACAAGCCCATAGACTAGACAAAAGGATGATGTGATAAAATTATAAGGCACTAAGAGGGGGTGTGAATCAGTGCAAGTAAAAACAATATGAATCTAATCACCAACTTAAACAAATTAAAACTTAACAATAATAAGAGGAATATCACCACATAAGCAAATTCCCAATAAAACAAATTCCATATAACACAAGATATTTATACATGGAAACCCAAAAGGGAAAAACAACAGTGGGAGTTAATAGACGCGAGATTCACTATCTGTAGAATAGAAATAATGACCGGTTAAGGTCTTACAAATATGTCCTGTTAGGAGTAGACCCAATTAGGAGTCACCTGGTTAAGGGATTTAACCCTGTTAGGAGCTTTGACCTGTTAGGATCAACCTCACAAGAGGATTTAGAACTCAGATGTTGAACCACCCTATTAGGGGATTTACAATGTAAGGCCTATTAGGATCTACCTAGTTAGGGGATTTTACTACTGCAAACTATTAGGAAAACAAGAGTCAATTGATCTTCATGTAACACCTATGTGTCTAATAAGATCCACTTGAGATCCTCAAAACTTCAACAACACATCAATACAAAGCTTCACCACCACACAATCAAATTCACATCCTTCACTAATGATCTCACACTCTTATATACACACACGGACTTGATACCTCTTCACACTTTTTATAAACATTTCTTAGTCGGCTACAACCTTGGAATAATTTCCTAGGTTAAATGAATCTAGACATTCTTACATTACACACCATACTTATGTTGGCCACCGACATAAGAAACCAAAAATAAAATAACTGTATCAGTTTACTGATCTAAGTGACTTTATCACTGTTGGCATATGGACACTCCAATGAGACATTGTGTGTGATTGAAGGTTTTTTCATTGATGGTAACCTTGCAATCCTATGGCACCAACAAGACTTAATACCAGCAAAGCATTACACAAGCAAGACAATGCACCAGCATCAACAAGATCACTCTACATCAGCACCGGCACCGGCACCTGCATAGAAGAAAAGATGTATACTGACATAAAGGCCGATAGGATTTTTGATATGTAATATTTTGTTTATTATTGTAAGCCGACTTGGCAAATTGTAAAATGACTCTTGTATATAAAGGAGATCATTGTAGACATTTTAAAAAAAAGGTAGTGAGCATAAAAGAAATTATTAGGCAGACCTAATGTGCGAATTATAGGTCAATGGAAAATGTAAAGAAA
Organism: Cryptomeria japonica; assembly: GCF_030272615.1. Lineage (NCBI taxonomy): Eukaryota > Viridiplantae > Streptophyta > Pinopsida > Cupressales > Cupressaceae > Cryptomeria > Cryptomeria japonica. The sequence goes on from NC_081406.1 coordinate 10,985,688, forward strand.
AAAGTTAGAACCGGTACTGAATCTAGCATTGGAGATGCTATTGTAAAGCAATACAGATCTTTGGATTAGTATAATCCTCATTGTAAGTTAGTGTGACTTCTCATTGAGCAGTGAGCTCTAGGCAGTTGGCCTTCCTGCATGTGCAGGCCCCTATTGTAAGTAATATTCTCTTATTAGCCAGTGAGTGAATATTGTGGGTCACAAATCCTACTGAGGTTTTTCCCACACCGAGTTTCCTCGTTAAACATCTTGTGTTATGGTGTTCTTTTCATGTGGATGTTTCTCATTTTGTTTATTGCATTAATTCTTGCATACCGGTATACTACTATTTTATGTTCTGCATGTTTTAACTTAAGAAATTATTATCACTGGTTAGATATTGATTCACCCCCCCATCTTAGTATCTATGGGAATCCTAACAATTGGTATCAGAGCTTGGTCCTCTATTTTTAGATACCTAATAGCTTGAGGAAGATCTTGACACCGGTAAAGATGGAAAATCTGATAAAGCAATTTGAAGGAGCTCTTACTAACTATGATGCAGAGAAGTTGAAAAATATCAAATTAGAAGATGATTTAAGAGCAGCTCAAGATATCATTCAGGCACTTCAAGAAAATCTTACTGTTACAAGAAATAAGAGAAGAGAACTTTGTGAAAAATTGCAAAATGAGAATGATGAAAAGGAATCTCTTAATGATATGATAAGCAAGCTGAAACAAGAGATCATGACAACAAAAAATGGAATGCAGGATATGACTATGAGATTTTGCAAAGAAATTGAGGATATAAAGAAGAATGAAGAAGAATTGACTAGAAGACTAAGTGATGCAGCAAATGAGAACACAAGACTTAGCTATGAAAATGACATGTTGAAGACAGATCTGATGCATACTCAGAATGACTCAAATGAACTAATGAGACAAAAAGAAATCTTGGAAAGGGAATTGGAAATCAACATAAAGAAAAATTCAAGAAAAGCTCAAAAGAACTTGGTACCTTATTGAAGAATCAAAAACCTAAGGGTGACACCTCTGGAATTGGCTTTGAAGTTGGAGAAACCTCTGGTACTACAAATACTTAGGATCATAGCAAACTGGTAAGACCACCTAAAGCTTATAAATTCAATGAAAAATGCTTTAACTGTAATAAGTATGGTCATAGGGAAAATGAATGTAGATCTAGGAATTATCAGAATATCAATACACCCATAGATCAATGTTCCAAATGCAACAAAGTTGGTCATAACTCTAAAAACTACAGAATGAATGTGAGATGTTATGTTTGTGGAAGATTTGGACATTTATCTAATCAATGTAGAAAACAAACCGGCATAGGTTATGGGAAAGCTATTTAGAAAAATAATGTAACTTGTTATGCATGTAACAAAATTGGCCATATTGCTAAATTTTGTAAAAACAAAAGTACACCGGTAGACAACAAAAGTGCTAGCTTGAAAGGAAAAGAAAAAGTTGAAGAGGTTAAGCAAGAATTCTCAAAGCAATGGATTAGAAAAGCTGATCTAAACATTGGGAATACTCCTCCACTGGTAGAACCAACAAATGCTTCACCGGCAGGACAGAGCAGTGCTCCACCGACAGGAAGTTCTTCATCTAATTGAAGAAAATTTCCTTGAGGGTTTGGCAATCTAATGACACATGTGCTATTATTCCCTCAGTTAGAGATAAGAAGTTGAAAATTACTTAACCGGCAAACAATGTTAAGTGAATACTTAATCGACATGCAATTAATGTGGTAGATAGCAAAAAAGACTTTATAAAATAAGGTTTTGGCTCCATTTCATTTCACCGTGATTTCAAACTTTCAGAGAGCGCAAAGATTCCGAGCTAAGGCATTTTGAGAAAGAAGCAAGCACACTCCAAGCAATCATTCATCCAAGATAGAAAAAGGTATTTAATCATGGCATCCACCTCTGCAATTGAATACATAGAGAACCCTACTATTGTGGAAGTAATTAAAAGACCTAGGCTCGTATTTTAGTTAGTCCCCGAAATAGCAAAGAAGGATGATACCTTAGGTGCATTTTCTCAAATTCCTAAAGGTGTTGTATATGTTGAAGACCCTAGAATGTACATCCACTGCAATATTGAAGAGTTAGCAGATGAGGAAACCGAAACCATGTATAAAACCGAGATATGTGATGATACTAACAATGTTAAAGTTGAACACAAGGTTATTGAAATCCTAGGATTCACAGAAATCCTTAGCATTCTTGAATTTCCTAAAGATGTGATTAGGATAGTGTTAAGCAGAGTTCATGGAGAATTTTTCTAGTTAGATGCAATTCATAAGATCACCAAGGAAGCAGTAAAGGCTGTCACAGGGTTTCCGGCCATCGATAAAAGACCAGACAAAAACAAGAAGGTTTCAAATGATTTAGTCATAGACCTAACAGGTGCAACATTTGATAAAAGATCTCTAAGGGTTAACGATGTAAAGGATACAAATGTGAGATTCTTAAGTATGATATTAGGTTACAAAGCCACTCATGCTAATAGACTTAACTCAGTTTCAAGTTTATGCATTAAGAGTGCTTATGATATGATAATAGACAATGCAAAAATTGACATCTGTGAATGGTTAAAGGATGAGCTAATAGACAACCTTGGAAAGATAAAGAAGGAAAAGAAAGGAACTTTCATATTTGGAAATCTGTTAGTATGCCTAATGCTTCATATAACAAAACAGGTTCTCAGTATAGGATATAAAGAACTAGGATGTGACATACTGGTAGGAAAGCAATTGATAGAACTGTTTAATACCATGGGTGAGAACAAGGAAAACAACATTCATGACTTTTTCCAAGCATTAAAGACAAAAATGAAGAAAAGGATAAGGTTATCTCAGAAAATTGTAGATAAATACAAAGATGATATATTCTTTGTTATTAAAAACCATGAAATATGGATGGAAGCAGTCATCCCAAGGACAATCTGGGTAACAGAAATGGGCTATGAGATAGATGATGACATTGTTGAAACTTATGCCAAAGCACTTCTGGAAGGCCCCAACGAACCTAAGGAAGAAGTATTTGGTAGTGCTGAAACCATAGAAAGCCAAATACAGTCCAAGAAAAGAATGAAGAAGGTAGAGGCATTTGTGAGAAAAGGATCCAAACAAGAAAAGGCCATTAAGGAAGATGTATTAAAGAAAACTGACATAACTGAAGATGAGTTGGCTACCTCACAGCCTGAAGCTCATCTATCACTGGTAGGTACTTCTTTGGAAGGTGACATGCTAGCAACTTTTAAAAGAGTTGTTAGGAAAAGAGATCCCTCACTGACAACCACTCCTTCACCAAGAAGGACAAGGCAGAAGGAACAAGCTGTGAGATCTCTGGTCAGAAAGGTCACATCTAAAAGGAAGCTAACTCCTAAGAAAAAGAAAAAGACAAAAACTGACTTGGCACCCCTAGACATATTGCTAAATGAGATCACAAAGGAAGGAAAACTGAAAAACATAGGGAAAATTTATGACACCCTATCTGTTGATGAGAAAGGGCAAGTTGAGGAGAGTGTAATATTGCATATGGACATGTTTAAAAAGTTTTTGATGGAAGTTATCAATGAAATACCTAATGATTTATACAAAAGACTTGAGGCCAGAAGGCAAGGAGTGATTGAATTAGACAAGAAAATAAAAATAGAAAAACTACTTGCTATATATCCGGTAAACTCCCCAAAGGAAATTGATGATCTAATTGCTTAGGTAAACTAGACTATTTTCTACACTGCACACCGACATATTTCACTGATGGTAGGAAGAGTTACAAAAGTTATAGAGGAAACAGAAGATGGTTCGGACATATTCTTGGTTGAAAAGGAAAAACAAGAAGAATATAGGAATCCCAAGCCTACTAAGGTATATTAGAAGGATAAGGACAAAGGGAAAGGCAAAGTTGGTGGACCTCCAAGCATAAAGGTTAAAGACAACCTACCTCCACCTATGAAAATCACAACTCCTGAAGACCAACCGGCAGCAGAAAGCATGGATGTAGAGGATAGTAATCCAAATCCTAAAGTCCTATACATTGTAAATGTTGATACCCAAAAGATCAACATAACAGTTGATAAAGATACAACTAAAAAGTTAGATATCGCTAAAAAGCCTCCAATAATAGGAGATACAGAGCAACCAACAAAGGATAAAGGGAAAAAGATGGAATCTGAGGCACAAATAGAGAAACCAACAGAGCTAAAGGCTCCAGAGCAGGCTCACAAGGAAACAATGCCACCGGTAAGCAATGAAGTAGGAAAACCAGTGCTAAAAGAAATAAAAACACAAACTGACCTACCAAAGGTCAATACAAGCATGGTCACTTCCACCGGTACTCAGACTCTTGGATCATCATCAACATTCAAGTCAACTAGTGTGACTGAGGTATTGCTTGAATCCATTAAGAAAATAACCGACTGCAGCTCACAGGCTTACAAAGCAATAGATGATTCAACACCAACTTTGAAGATAATTGCTCCTAATTGTAATATAGATAATAAAGATTCTTTAGGACATTTGGATACATTATGTAAATACATTTCTAGAAATATTGATAAAATAAAGGAAGAATCAGTAAAGGACATAGTAGAAAAGGAGAAATAGAAATTCTTTGAAGAAGAAATAAAGAAGTGTAACAGAGACTTTGACACACTTCTACTAGAACTATGTAGTTTGTTAAAAGAATATAAAAATCTGTATAAAGACACATACAAAACAAACTTCTTGACTATAGATATTGACAAGAAAATAAGCAAGACACAGGATGAGATAAATAAGCTTGCAGACAATTTTGTCAACTCACCGGATTCACTATTTGTTTTTGAAGATAAGTTAGCAAATTTTGAGGAAGAATTGCTTAAACAGGAAAGAGAGAAAGAGAGAATAATAAACAAGGCAAAACACTTGAGATCCAATCTAAGTCCCAGATTGGACCATCTAGCATCTTTGCGGAAGGAAATCTCAGAGGCATTAGCACAGGGAAGTAAAACACTGGCAGAGCAATTATAACATCTCACCGATACTGTGAAGAGGAATGAAACAACAATAAAAGATAGCAAAAAGTTTATGGATAGTATAAACTTAATTTTGGGCGATCTTTTTCAGATAATAACTACCCAACTACAAGGTTGAGGATATGACTACAAACTCTACTAACGTCTTGACAACCTTTGTCATTGATGCCAAAGGGGGAGTAGTAGGATGAGAAAGTTCAAAGACAGGAATCATATGCTCAGGGGGAGCCCTTCATATTTTTGGTAAACATTCTTTTTGGTAAATATTTTTTGGACTACACATTTTGGACACTTTTTGAAATTTCTCATGAGTGTTGCCATCAATGCCAAAGGGGGAGATTGTTGGCATATGGACACTCCAATGAGACATTGTGTGTGATTCAAGGTTTTCTCATTGATGGCAACCTTGCAATCCTATGGCACCGGCAAGACTTCATACTAGCAAAGCATTACACAAGCAAGATAGTGCACTGACATCAACAAGATCACTCTACACCAGCACTGGCACTAGCACAGAAGAAAAGATGTATACCGGCATAAAAGCCGACATGATTTTTGATATGTAATATTTTGTTTATTATTGTAAGCCAACTTGGAAAATTGTAAAATGACTCTTGTATATAAAGGAGATCATTGTAGACATTTTAAAAAAAAGGTAGTGAGCATAAAAGAAAATTATTGGGCAGACCTAATGTGAGAATTATAGGTTAAGGGTAAATGTAAAGAATAGAGTTAGAATTGGTACTGAATCTGGCATTGGAGATGCTATTGTAAAGTGGTACAGATCTTTGGATTAGTATAATCCTCATTGTAAGTCAGTGTGACTTCTCATTGAGTAGTGAGCTCTAGGCAGTTGGCCTTCCTGCATGTGCAAGCCCCTATTGTAAGTAATATTTTCTTATTGGCTAGTGAGTGAATATTGTGGGTCACAAATCCCATTGAGGTTTTTCCCACACCAGGTTTCCTCATTAAACATCTTGTGTTATGGTGTTCTTTTCATGTGGATGTTTCTGATTTTGTTTATTGCATTAATTCTTGCATACCGGTATACTACTATTTTATGTTCTGCATGTTTTAACTTAAGAAATTATTATCACCGGTTAGATACTGATTCACCCCCCTTCTCAGTATCTATGGGAATCCTAACAATCACTACTAGTTAAGTGTTCTTCAAGTTTATTTTCTCTATACATCAAAACTCACTTGTCCTATTGAATCTGCCAATGCGGTCATGAACACAACTCCAAATACGTGTCTCCATCATTGCTTTAAAACTACATCATCCAACTCTTCATGAATCACCTATACCGATTGTTAGAATGTAACTCTATCTTTGTTTACTAGTTGAAGTCCTAATTACCAGTTCTTTATTAAACTATCTTCTGTACCAGTTATACCTTACCGGTTGGCTTCCAAGACTTAGATGACTACAAAAACATTGTTGCCATCAATGACAACATAAAACTTCATCATCAAACATGAATCTCAACCTCTTCATCACATTCACCAATCAATCCTTTACTAGTTGCATATCACCAATGGCCTTTACCGGTTCAGTCAAATGCCAACATTCTTCCCCTTTGGCATTGATGGCAACACTAAGGAAAAAATTGTCAACTAAGTTTGCAATACAAAAATTGACTCTGCACATACTCCCCCTTAGCTATTACATGCTACTACAAAATTTAAAACCATTACAAGACTCACTCATGCTACTGCTCCCCATTATAATTGCAATAGAATTTTGACTAACACTTCAACTATTACTCCCCCTTTGACAATAATGTCATACAAAGTAGTAAATACATGAAAGATCAATACATTTATATCAAAATCACATAGCATATATAAATTTGAAAGTTATATTGTCTTTTACAATGCAATTCTAGAAAAAGAATCACTAAAATGAGACTTCAATTGCTTAAGATCATTATGCCAAGTTTCCAAATTAGTGTTGTTATCTTCACATGTGTTCTAATTTGTCCAACAAGCTCCTCCATGACATCTATGGTGCTCATCTCCGATGTTGCAAGGATTGATTTAGACTCTTTATAAGCTCTCTACAAAATTTCAACCTTCGGTATTAGTTGTGTCTGTAATTCCTGCAGTGATCTTGTCCTCTTCACCTGTTCATTTTCATAAACTTTCAGCTTATGCTAAAGTTCTACAACAGATCTTCCAAAATTTATTGTAGAGTCATTCAGGGGCTTAAATGACTCACTTAGAACTTCATGTTCTTTCTCATCTTCCTACTTCTTTTTCAAGTCTCGACAAAATAAAGAAAATTTGGCCACAGTTGAAAGGATCTTACCACCATTCTCCAATCCTTCTTTCAAGTGGTCCTTATTCATAGTCAGAGCAACTTTCCCTTTATCAATCTTTCATTAATTGCTCAGTATGTTTCTTCTTGTATTCCTTTTCAACATTTACATATTCTACACCTTCAAAATATTTCATCTGTTCACCGACATCATTAACAAGTTGACCAATCTTTTCAATAGGAGTAACAAAATTTACTATATAAGTCTCCGGTAGGAGACTAGACAAAATATCAACAACATTCTTTATTGTTTCTACCTCCTTTTGTTGGTCTTTCATCCTTTTCTTCTTGGCCTAGAATTGCATGCTAGTTGCAATCTCCACCAATTCAGTTGAACTCATGTTATCCATATTAATCAGTCCTTGAATTCTTATAGCATCATCATCATCTTCATCAACAATTTTGTTTTTAGAATCAAGTAACACATGTGTCACTTTGGCCTCTATTGTCTCTATTTTCTTCTTCTCTTCCTCTTTCATTTCTTCAGTATTCTCATCTATCTTTTCCTCTTCATTATCCTTGTCATTATCTCTTTCCTTTTCTTCTTCACTAGCTTTTACCGGTGGTGGTTGTGTATTATCAGTCTAAGTTATTACCGGTGGCTCTTCTGTTTTCTTTTGTACTTCATATTTCTTCTCTTCCTATCCCTGTTCCTGGTCATGTTGCTCATAAATTTGAACATCAACATCCACATCTTGCACATCATCAACCTATATATCAACATTATTAGTTGCATTATCATCATATTTACCGGTGTCATCATCAAGGATGACAATTGTCTCTGTCTGAGCATACACCGATTGATTGTTTACCAGCTCATCTCCCATCAAAATGTCATCACATTCAAAAGTAGTTAGTTTAACACCTTCTGAAAGATCTTTAGCCTTAAGCTTCTCCAATTCATCTTCCCCATCTTCTTCCTTTTCATCTAGAATTGGACCCAGTACCTTCTTCAAAATTTGTTTAGTCTCCTAATGGACTGATTGGGTCTCACCGATTAACATTCTTATCAAACTTTTCTTAGACCTAAAAGATGATTTTGCCTTGGCTAAAATATCATCTAATTATTCCTTTGTTACCTCAGGCTGCAAGTTTTTTAGAACAAATTCAATGTATTCCATGTCTTTTTTCATGGCAGCTTGACATCTAGCATCAATTAAATTGTACAAAGTGTAATGTTGAAAAAGGGTGAATGATGGAGATCGAGAGGAAAATTTTCTTCCCTCTAAGGAGAGATGAAAGTTTCACTTTGGATTTCCCTTCAAACACTTTTCATGCATTACATTAGAAGAGGGGGGAAAATAGATTAGATTCAACCTCTAGAAAAGGAGATTGAATCCTAAGTGATATAAGAATGGTAAGTTAATTCCCTCTTCTGGAATGAGATTTGAATTGAATTGTGTACTTATAACCAAGTGAAAAAGTGACAAATATCTGATTATAACTCGATATAGAAGCGTAGGATGAAGTTGTGTGCCTGGATCTAGTAATAATTTGTTGAGACGAAGCCGCCCTACGAATTTGAGAAAAATTTTCCCAGACCGTGGCAGGAGTGTACACGGTCCTCCGAAAAATCTGTGAAATGAAACGAGTTTTTTCGCCTTTGCAAATGGAGTCCAAATCCAAAAGTACAGCTGCGCACCTACAACCTACACAAAGAAAAGAGAGGAAAAGGGGTTGGGATTGGGGGTTTGCCTTCAGGTCAAACCCTAATTTTGGAATTAACCAAATGATGAAAGAGAGTACTTGCAAGTAAATTTAAATGAAAGACCGACATGTAAATCACCTCAAGGGAGGTTGTGATAAAAATATTGATAGAATTGTTTGTATGAATTTGAATGTTGGAATGAATCTCCTCTTCAATGGTTGAATCCTTGACTTAAATACAACACCTAGCCTTGAAAGGAGACTTGAGAATACTCAATTCTGGAAAAGAATTCTTGAATGCTCTCGAATGCTTGAATAATTGATCTCATATATCTATCCTAAGCCAAAATGGAAGGAGAAATGTGACTTATATACTTGCCAATTAGGGCTAATTGACTAATTTTTCGTTGCAAGATAACATTGGGGGAGTTTTCCCACTCAATGCACAACTACAAAAGCATAATTGGAAAGGGTCTTGTCCCATAATGGGGTAGGGATAGGGGCACCACACCCCTTTCCTAGGTAGGATAAGGGCACCATACCCCTATTCTTCCCTTTTTTCTAGGACAAGATGCAGTTTAGGCAATGCAGAGGGTAAGAGAGATGCAATTCTCAGGTGTCGAGCAAGTCTTCGGTCTTCGATCAGGCTTAGGGATTTGAATCATGTGTATGAGGACCCTAATGTGGTTGACAATTGTAAGGGTCACAATTTCATGACACTACATTTAGCCCCCACTTTAGCAGGAGTATAAGCATTCACCAATACTGTCGGTAAAGTACAAGGAAATAAGATTGAAAGACTTCTACCACGTTAAGGAGTCAAGATGCACCAAACCCCTAGTGGACTTAGGATCTTATGAATTTGATTGAAAAAGTAAAAGGGAAGATCGAGAAGGGAAAAAACATGACTGCAAGTAGCAAGGTTCCCCTCACTATGAGTCACAAAAAAAGAGATACCAAAATTATGAAGCAAAGCCAAGTTCACTAAATAATTCTAAGTATCGAAAAGAAAAATATGAGTGGAGTGTATGCCCCCACATTAAAGCGATCACACATGCCTTATCAGGAGTGATTGCTTTAAGGTAGGATACACCCAAGAGAGAGAGAAGACAAGGAGCTTGTTATTGCAAGAATTTAGCCCCCGAGTGAGGAATAAAGCTAAGGATAATGAATACAAAACACAAAGCATGGGGTAGTTTCGCTTTCCTTGGGGTCAGTATGCTGGATGATAACTCATGTGTATCATATATGTATATGTGCATATAATAATCATCATTCCCCAAAGAAAGGACACTACCTTAGAAGAAAGGGAAGAGATGATGTCTTTCGAGTCAACATGAAAGAGACCAGAAGAGATCTCAATTCTTTACATCATCCTTAGACATTGAGGGAAAAATAGAAGAATGGTCACAAAAGAGAAAGAAAGTAGAGAGAGAGGAGATATATAGTGCTAATATTTCTAATCTAGCATGACACCTACCTCCTGATCTTTTTGATCACTATTTCAGGAAGGCAAGAAACATGCCAAAGGAGCGACATCAAGTACAACATATGGAGCTATCACAAGATCCAAACAAGGACTATGCTCATGTGATAACTCACTTTGTTCAATTCTAGGAGCTAGGATAAGGGTTTGTGAAAATTCAGTTGATAAATGCTTGTCCGCATCAACATATTCATAATCACTATCAGAAGAATTAGGAGTTGTATTGCCATCGTGAATAACATTTTCACTCATTTCTACATCAAAATTTAGAGAAAGAGGAGCAAAAATGTGAATAGGAGTAAAACCATCACATGTTTTGTGCAACTTATGATTTGGAGATGTAGGTTGAACATCTTTCTTAGGAGAAAAGGGAATAATACCAACTATTGAAGTCTTGGGAGATGGAATAGTTTGAGGGACAACTTCACGAGCTCATGCACGACATCTTCATCAATGTTCTCTTGCACAATGATTTTTTCGAGTCTTGGTAGAAGATTTAGAAGGAGGAGGAACATTTGAAAAAGTAGGAATGTTTTCCTCTTTGATAGTTCAATGTTTAGGTTGAGGAGGGAGATTAGTTATATTCGTGAGGAGAAGAAATTCATCTTCAAGTATGATAGGAATGTCAAGTGTTGGGGATCTAGGTTGACTTAAGGATAAGATCATATCTTTCGTCCATTTTTGATAAGATTGAAAAAGAGCATCGCTCCTTGATGGAAGAGATTAAAATTGCGTAGGCCAAAAGAAATCAATAGGAATGTTAGGGCTTCTTTTGGATGGACAAAATAAGCTATGGTTCACAGTTATAATTTTTCCATTGTGAGGAAATTTAAAACACTTATGGATTAGATAAGGAATAGCCTTCATGGAGGATAGCCTAGGATAGCCCAACTTCACATGGAATTGCTCGGAAGAGGGTATGATAACAAAGTCAACATTCATGGATTTAGTATGAACTTCAACATGAAGGGTGATAGAGCCAATGGTAGGACAAGAGAAGCCATCAAATAACTTCACAACTACATTAGAGGCATCATATATTGGTTTATGCAATTGTAAAGTGAAAATATACTCCTCAGTGATGATGTTAACCATGCAATAGGGATCAACAAGAGCACCACGAAAAGGGATAGCCTTAACCTTTGCAACTATGTATAAAGGGCCATTGGGTGCTCTAATGGTCTCACTAGGGTCAAATGTAATATAATAATCTTTAGGCATATCTTGTTTTTCTACCATATTTACCAAGTTCAGAGCCATAGAAGTGAATTCCTCAGAGGAGAAAGAAGTATACTCAGTCTCAATCAGGTTAGAGGTATGAGAAGGCAAAGGATCAGTAATTTTTTTAAAGATTTTTATTAGGAGGAGCTACTGATTTTTTTCCCTTATCATTCACACCTACCATAGATATAGTATTGTTATCAATCAAATCTTGAATCTCACTTTTCAATGCGAAATATTTCTTAGTATCAAGACCAGGCTGACGATGAAATTGGCAAAAGGAATTGTTATCACAATAAGGGGATGCAAGTTTAGAAGGATCAACTTGTTTTATAGGAGGAAGTTTGATAACATTTCCTTGCAACAAATGAGATATAATACTATATAAATATTCATTCAAAGGAGTAAATTATCTTTCTCTTTTGAAAAATTTAGATATAGAAGGCACACCTATTGTAGCATTCACATTACTGTTGTTGATTGTATCATTGAACTTGATGAAGTTTTTTGTTGGTTTGAACTTCACAAATGGTTGTTGAACACTCTTCCTTTTATCACTCGGAGCCATAGGAGTAGATTGCTCCATTTGACTCACAATCAAGTGATAAATATGGAGTGTTGCACACAACTATGGAAAGGAAGTAAACTTAGACAAAAGAAGCTTTTCCCTGATATCTTTTTGCAAATTAGAAATGAAAATTCATTGAATATCATTATCAGGTACATGAAAAGAAATTTTAGCACACAAATGCTTGTATCTACCAATGAAATCAGTCACTTTTTCTTTAACACCTTGTTTACAATGCATTACATAAGTCAAAGTGATTTTAGGACCAATGTTATTTTGAAATTGTTGAATGAAAGAATTTGCTAATTGTTGAAAAGAAGTGATGGAATAAGAAGGCAAAGAGCAATACCATTGTAAATCCTCATCTTTTAATGTTCTTGTAAATAGTTTCACAAGCAATCTTTGATCATAAGCAAAATTAGTACACAAGGTTTGAAATATTTTGACATGTCTGAGAGGATCAAATTTTCCTTTATAGAGTTCTAATTGAGGGATCTCAACATGCTTAGGTGGCACAACTTTAACAATATCAAGAGAAAGTGGGCTTGCAACGTCAAAGGTGGGCACACTAAAATTAGATTGACTCATAGAAGCAATTTGTTATTGTAAGGAAGACACGGTTTGTGAAAGATTGTTAATGGTTGCTTCGATAGAAGAATTGATGTTAGACATTATTGATTGAAAAGGTGGTGTGATGTTATTGAAGGAAGACACGGATTGAGAATAGGGTGGTGGGACATTATGATAAGTAGGCATAGGTGATGATTGCGTAGGAAATGAGACACTTAAAGGAGGAACAAAATTGTTGATTGAATTGGTCCCCTTTGTGTCACATTGATTGGTTGAGGGATAATAGGAATACTTATGGAAGACATAGGCAAAGAAGGAGGATTAAACAAAGAAGAGGGATTTCCCCCATGACCAATGGTTGTAGGAATGACATTTTGAGTTGAGGTAGTCATGATGTTTGAAGTGAAAGTAGAAATACCAGCCATTGAAGTGGTCAAAGGAATAGAAGAATTGATTTGATTTGAAGGTTGTGAATAACCTAAGTTCTTGGCACAACTCATGATAGGCATGACATTAGAATCAACAATATGAGCAATGCCACACAATATATCAATTCCATTCTTATCACTTTGAATCATGCATTTAAGGCCTTCAATTAATGGAGGAACTTCACTATTAGGGTACTCTTGGGATATCCATTGTTGAAAGTTGATCAATGGAAACTCTAGTCAAAGCTTCTTCTTCTTCATGGGATTCATCAATGGGATAAATGGGCTCATGATTAGGATTGGAAGCATTAGCATTATCCTCATTGAAGAAGTCACCTAAATTAGGCTCCATGTCCTTGATAATTAAACCTTGGGAGGCCTTAATTCTAATGCTTTGTCTAACGGGGATAGTGTAGGTAGGACTAATAGTGGTAAAAATCATGCACTAGAGGGAAAATTGAAATTTTGAATTTTGAACAAAGCTTACAAAATTGAGTAATGCAAAATTTAATAAAATAATGATTAAACAATTTGACCTTTGTTGGAAGAAGAAAATGACACAATTTCCAAAATAATAAATCAAAGGAAATTGGAATTTTAAAATTAGGGCCAAGGGGATGCCACTTAATTTTAAAATCAGAAATTTTAAAATCAAAGCAGATTAGAATTAACCTCTTAATTTAAAAAAATTTCTTGAAATTTAAAATATTGAATTTTGGAGGTATTTTCCATGTTAGAGGGATCAAAAATCGACAAAAGAAGCCAATCTTCTAGATTTAGGCAATTAAATGTAGTCATAACAGTCTCTCGAAATTTTGGGAAAAAAGTAGAGGATCATGGCGGGAATGCACATGGTCTGACCAACTTTTTTCAAAATTTTTAGGGATGAATATTATGATGATTTTAAAGCTAACACCAAAATATTGGTGAATTTTATGATTTCGAGATAGGCGAAATTAAGGTTCAAATATGAGAATAGGACCCTATTAGGGTTTTGAAGAAAAAGAGGAATTGAATTGCAAAATTTGAAAAGGGTCACACCTAAAGGGGAGAGACACCTTGGAGAATGTTTTAAAAATTTGAATTTGAATGAAATTGATTGAAATTTGTACAAAATCCAATTAATTTTGAAAATTAAGGTTTTATGGCCTAACCACTTAATTTTTGAAATTTTGAATTTTGAAAAAGGAGGGAAATTGAAAATTTGAATTGTAGGATAGAAGATAAGTCTGAAAATAGTCACAAATTTGAAAGTTAAATGGAAATTCAATTTTTGCACAATTTCAAGATATTTTTAAAAATTAGGGTTTTGACAATTAACCTCTTAATTTTGTGAATTTAATTTACAAATTGAACAAGCCAATGAAGAAATTGAATTTGACAAACAAAGCAATTTTTCAGATCTAAGACAATAACAAGAAATTTTTAAAAAACACAAGTTCAATTTCAATTTTAAAAACTAGGGTTTTGAATGAATTAATCACCAAGTTTCATAAAAATTAAACTTGTAAATGAAAAATATGCAATGATTTTCAGAATAAAGCGTGTAAGACATCGGGTTCACCAAAATGTAATGTTGAAAAAGGGTGAATGATGGAGATCTAGAGGAAAAATTTTCTTCCCTCCGAGGAGAGATGAAAGTTTCACTTTGGATTTCCCTTCAAACACTTTTCACACATTACATTAGAAGAGGGGGGGAAATACACTAGATTCAACCTCTAAAAAGGGAGATTGAATTCTAAGTGATATAGGAATGGTAAGTTAATCCCCTCTTCAGGAATGAGATTTGAATTGAATTGTGTACTTATAACCAAGTGAAAAAATGACAAAGATTTGATTATAACTCGATATAGAAGTGTAGGATGAAGTTGTGCACCTAGATCTAGCAATAATCTATCAAGACGAAGCCACCCTGCGAATTTGAGAAAAAGTTGTCTGGACCATGGTGGGAGTGTACACGATCCTCTAAAAAATCTATGAAATGAAAAGGTTTTTTCACATCTGCAAATGGAGTCCAAATCATAGTTGTGCACCTGCAACCTACACACAGAAAATAGAGGAAAAGGGATTGGGATTGGAGGTTTGCCTTCAGATCAAACCCTAGTTTTGGAATTAACCAAATGATGAAAGTGAGTGCTTGCAAGTAAATGTAAATGAAAGACTAAAATGTAAATCACCTAAAGGGAGGTTGTGATAGAAATGTTGATAGAATTGTTTGTATGAAGTTGAATGTTGGAATGAATCTCCTCTTCAATGGTTGAATCCGTGACTTGAATGTAACACCTAGCCTTGAAAGGAGACTTGAGAATGCTCAATGTTGGAAAATAATGCATGAATACTCTTGAATGCTTGAATATGTTATCTCATGTATCTGTCTTATGCCAAAATGGGAGGGGAAATGCGACTTATATACTTGTCAACTAGGGCTAATTGACTGATTTTCTATCACAGGACAATAGTAGGGGAGTTTTCCCGCTCAATGAATAACCACTAAAGCACAATTGGAAAGGGTCCTGCCCCAAAATGGGGTAGTGATAGGGGCACCACACCCCTATCTTGCCCTTTTTTCAAGGACATGATGTCGTTTAGGCAATGTAGAGGGCAAGAGAGATGCAGTTCTCAGGTGTCGGGCAAGTCTCTGGTCTCCAATCAAGCTTAAGGATTTGAATCATGTACGTGAGGACCCTAATGTGGTCAAAAATTGTAAGGGTGGCAATTTCATGACACTACACAATGAAATAGGGATTTTCCCTTGCAACTCAATAAGGTCCTTGTTGTATTTATTCATGTTATATACCCCAACATCTTCTATTTCTCTTTGTTTTTTTTCAGACAAATGATTAAATAATAGATTCAAACCTTTATACACAATTGATGTACCAACACCCTTAGACCTTTTGCCACTAGGCCTTAGGTCTTTCTTCTCTCCTTCAGATTCAGTCTCTTCATCATCTACAACTATTGGTTTCTGTGCTTGTTGCTTCTTTCTTTTACCAGTCTTTACCAGTGCAGCATGTGGTTCAACAATCTTACTTTTTCTTTCAAACAAAATCTTAGAAGGTTTCTCTTTCTTTGTTGCTACTGGTTTCTCATTCTTAACAACTATTAGTTTTTCTTTCTCTACAAATTTCACCTTTCCAGCTCTTGTCTTCATTGTTGGCCTTTGCATGAAGATCTCATTAATGGTATGTTATGTTGTCATTGATGTCAATTGAACTGGTAATGGCATTTATGATATTACTGATTTTGTTGTTATTGATATTCTTGTAACCGATAGGAAGAGCTTTGAGGAAGATGTTGTAAACCAGTATGTAAGTTTGTGAGTTGAATTGATAACCACTGTATAAAGTTAAACCCTTTCTATGTTATGTAACCAGTAAACCCTACTAGTTGTTTTTGTTAAACCCTAACCATTAAGTTTGCTGAAATGGTTATGTTGGTTTATTATCTGATAATGAGTGATAATGATGGAGACACATATGATTATTATAAGAAGATAAGTTCAGATTCTTTTGGCATGTTTGTTTCATTCTATAGAGAATGAGAAAAGTGGATTGCATCTAATACAAAGTGTGTGATGAGTTACAAGTCAGATAAAACAGTGATCATTGAGTGGTTAGAATTTTCTTGAAGAACATGTGTAGGTTTCTATGTAAATCCAACGGTCACAATTGAACCAAATTTGTTTGTAATATCTATGAAAGAATTAGGTTTTTGTTGTGTTACCAACCTAATTGATTTGTATTTAAGGTCGATGAAGTTGTTTTGTTTAGTGTTGGCAAAGTGTTGACTGAAATCAGTTGAGTGTGTGGTTTCCTAACTAGAGAATGGATCTACAGTTTGAGTAAAGGAAGATTGAAGATTAAAAGGATCTGATCAAGCAAATGTAGTGCTATTAAGAAACATCAAAAAAAACCTATTGTCTTCTAACAACATAATTGAAATCCCCTAATCGGGTAAGCTCTAACAAGATTGGTTACTTCTTCAATCCTCTAACAAGGTGATCCATTAGCTTGGATTCTCAAATTGTCTACTGAGGTTACTCCTAGCAAGGTATTTGCTTTTTATCAAGGCATTTTGTAAATACCTTAACCAGGTGATTTCTAATAGGATCAGTTCTTAACATGACTTATTGTAAAAGCTTTAACAGGCTTGGCTCCTAGTAGGGCAAACTTCAGAAGAGTTCACATAGCTATCTTGTGAGTCTCATCTCACCGTGGTTTTTACCTATTTGGGTTTTCCACGTATAAACATTTGTGTCATGTGGTGAATGTTTTTGTGTTTATGATCTTATTTGTTGGTTTGATTAACTTCTGATAAGGCATCATAACTGGAACCATTGAGAGATGCAGTGTGTTGATATTAAGCATTTGGATATTTACAAGATTGAAGTTGTTTACCGTTAAGTTGTTATAATAGTTAACTGGTTGATGTTGAGTATTGATCTTGACAGTAATACTCTATTGATAAGTTTATTTTTTGGGTTTGAGATTGGGAAGTTTGTATCAGTTTTTTAGTTTACTGATTCACCCCCCCTTCTCAATAATCTACCCGATACTTATTCTTTCATCATACCATCAATTGGTATCAGAGCATCTCAGGTCCTCTTAAATCTAAAATCCTAACAACTTGAGGAAAAGATCTTGTAGATCATGATGAAGAAGGAAGGTCCAAATTTCAACAAAGATAACTATAGGATATGGAGCAACAAAATGAAGATTTACATTAAGAGTCTGGGAAGTCAGTATTGGGATCATGTAGAGACTCAATATGTTACACCTACTGGAACTCTGACTGATGATCAAAATAAAGAACAACAAGAAAATCATCAAGCGTTGGAGGCTATTATCAGTTCCCTGTTTGATGTTGAATATGTAGATGTTCATGGTCTTGAAACTATATATTGTTGAGAAATGGACCAACTAGGACTCGAACCTAGGACCTTCCATACGCTGCTGGAGTGCTCTACCACTGAGCTACTGGCCCCTCTTGGACTAGTCCATCATCGGTACGGGTGTGGCTTATTTCCAACACCAACACCCCCCCTTAAGCCACACCTCTCATGTGCTTGGGGCTCCTAGCCTAGACCTAGCTCTGATACCATGTTGAGACATGGACCAACTAGGACTTGAACCTAGGACCTTCCATACATTGTTGGAGTGCTCTACCACTGAGCTATTGGCCCCTCTTGGACCAGTCCATCGTCGGTCTCAGTGTGGCTTATTTCCGACACCAACACTGGTATCAGAGCCAACACCAACATTGATATCAACCTTCTAACCTCCTTGTCTAAGGTTTCTTCTAATGAAATGTTAGACTCCCTTTGAATCTGATATCAACCATGTGACCTCTTCTTGAAAGAACTAGATCGCAAGGACAAACTGTATGGGTTCTTCTTCTTCGATAAATACTTACCGCCATTAAATCAGTCCTATGACTACAAGCATCGAGTTCTTTCTCCCTTGAATGAAATCTCTTATGCTTCTTGGTCTATCCTTTCTTTATCTCGAAAGATCACCTGCAAAACATGACTTATAGAACTCTAGCATGTACTTAGCAAATTCACCACCAGTAACATAAACAAGAGACCCTATGGTCAACATTGCTTCCTCATGACTGTTGCACTTCTATAGGCAAATACTTGTTTATAGAATGGAAATCCAGAATCTCAGAATCTACACTAAAGTCCCCTCCATATTCTTCCTAAACTTTTCATCACAAACAGTACTTCGAAACTCTATAGCCTAAAGAGAAAGAAGCTCTTCATCACTTTTAACTGCTTTTGTTATGATTCTGAAGATGTCCTGCATGTAAGGGGCAAGTTTCTCATAGTACATTGAAGAAATTGAAACAAGATATTCAAATGCAACTTGTCATGTGCGGACACCTACTAACAATGTTAACTCACAAATAACATGCATGATGTAATTGCATGAATTAATAACTACATATGAAATTCATGACCATTAATGAAACATGGATTACTTATCTCTTTTTTTATTAGTCTTCCTCACAATCCAACAATTGTTCATTCCTGATTCTTTGCACTTGAAGATTTAGATCTCATTTGATGGTTTCTCTTTGATACACATACTTTTAGTTGTTGTGTTCATCTGACATTACCAGGATCTGTGAGATGTTGAGCCCATATGCCATGCACAAGACACTCAGTAGTATCAATGTGGCATCGATCTTCCTCAATAATCTTCCCACCCATGCATTCAAATGAAGACCCTTCTCTGCAAATCTGTACATGCTATGGAAAGAGAGCATCGAATTGGTTTTGTCTACAACAAGACCGTCGCTTCTCATGTCGCTCTCTGACTAGCAAATATGAGTATTGTTTCCAATGTTATGGCATTAGCACCAAACAACATTAAAGATAAACCTTAATGCCTAATTCAATAGATGGAACTACCAATCACAAAACTTGCTAAGTGATTCGATACATAGACGATCCATCAGATTTATGTTAGATCGAGATCTTTCCACCTCCCTTGAAATTTTGTTGTTGATCAATTTTTTTTGTTTTTTTATTACTTCGACAATTTGCTCTAGTTTCATAAAGACATTTGTGACTACAACTTGTTTACATGTAATTGCATCATCCAGAGGTGTCTGTTTCTAGTCATCTTGAACATCTACTTCAGCTCCCTTCTCATAAGCAAATGAAATGTATTTGCGTGACCCTGCCGAGAAAATAGGATGAAGAGAAGTCTCTCCATCTTCATATTTGTTTGGAGTATTTATCAATTGTTTTCCTCCATCACATTCTTCCAGCAAAAATCCTACAAATTTTTAGAATAGCATCATCTTCAATACACCTTACAACATCTAGGTTTGTCAATGCATTATCTATTAAATAGACTAATCCAACCTGAGCTCCATAATCTAATAAACTCATTACTGCCAATATAACATGTCCTACCTTCTTTTCCAACCAACTAGGAGCATGGCCAACGGCTACAATGATTAGAAGCTTGTTTAGAAGATCATAATTTCCAATCTGGTTGTTGCTCTTCCACATTGCATTGCTTTGTATTTTCTGCTTGGAACATGGAAGATCATCTCTCCCGCATTTTGACGCTACATACTCTATCACCTTTGCAGTGCAATTGTATCTGTAACTGTGTTCATGGGGTGTGTGTACTATGTCATTGCCTCTGCAAAACTTTGAGATAGAAAATTCTAGATCGCATCACGAGGGTTAAACTCCATTCACAACTAGAAGGATATGAAACTCACATAGCCTCATGGTAGGAATGCCCAACAATTGATCATACAGTCATTGTCTGATGATAACAAGGCACTACGAATAAGTGTTCATCTAGAGTGCACTGGTTACTCCTGTGATCTTATGGACAGTTAGAGACACATATCTGCCATCAAAATTTGACTTGCAATCTTCCTTATTGCCTTGTTTGATTCACATAGAATTGCTCCATGGTGATTCCATGAAGAACTTTGCTTTTTAATGTGCAAACTGCAGTTGACTCCCTAAGAGTAAAGTCGATCTCCCTTAATATCTAGATTGCATTAGAATAGGCAATCCGGGTATCCAAATCACCACGGTCAAAGAAGTTCTGACCTAGATGAGGAGTTGTCTGATTGCTTCAACAAATCTGATAGGATCTTTAAATCTGATGACGTTACCCATTAGAAGAATTTTGATGTTTGAATATATGCTTGTTTGAATTTTCCACAGAATTGAACAGCCTCAAGTTTGATTTAACCTAGCTCTGATCAATTCCATAGACAAGATATATTCTAGTTATATTTTATTGATCTATGTATTGTCTACTTATATGATAAATCTGATTATCTTCTTTTGTATGGCAGGTGAGATGAGCATTTAATAATTCCTATGTCATTTTTCTCATATGCCATATGATATATATATATATATATATATATATATATATATATATATATATATATATATATATATATATATATATATATATATATGAGAGGGGAGGATCAAGCAGTGCCTTGACCAGTTATGTCTTATGGACATGACCGATCAAGACACTACTTAATCGCACCCTTTGGTATATAATATCAACCAGTGTTAAACATATTTGTCAGCCTGATATTAATCGGTGATCACATAACACATAACATATTTTCCAACCCGATATTAATCGGTGATCACATAACATATGACATATTTGCCAACCTGATATTAATCAGTGATCACATAACATATGACATATTTTCCATCCCGATATTAATCGGGACTTACGTAACATATTAACTGGTGCAGGAGCACCTGAGCACCTGAATGCTCAAATCCTAGCAGGTATAACATTTTATTGCAAATTAAGCATGTGTGTTTATTTTATGCTTCTAGTAGGTTTAATAGGTTTTTTTTGTGGTGTAATAAGGTTGGGAACTCATTTGTGTTAAGAGTTTCCAAGATTTTGTTTTTTTTTTCTCAGTGGGCCAAAAATTGTCAATTTTGGGTCCAAATGAGCATTTTTGAATTTTTGATGTTGTAAAGCCTTGAAAGGCATTGGAGCATGTTTATTTAGTGTTTCTAATGATGTTGAGTCATTGGTTTGAGTGCCAAGTCACCGGGAGTCAAAATGCAACTTTTTGAGCAACAAAAGTTGTCAAAAGTTGTCAAAAAGTTGTCAAAAAGTGCAAAAAATGACTTTTGGTGGTTTTGCTTAGTTCCAGCCTATACCTGTCCATACAAAGGCTTCAAAAAGTTGGCACATGTATAAAAACCATGTTCCAATCATTGTATGGGCAGTTTACATTGGAAAAATAAGAAAAATACTTGTTTTGCTCTTATTTTCTGTGAGTTTTTAACTAGTTTTCTGCACTTTTTAGAGTACAGTCCATACCATGGCTCCATGAGTCCATACTGCTCCTATTTTTGATTGATGTGATCTCCTTTGATGTTGTATATGGAGAAAATGGATAACAATAATAACAATATTGAAAGGCTAAATGAATTCAACCACAAAACCCTAGCCTAACAATCAACAAAGATCCACCATAACATATGAAGATTACCTAAGACAATGTAAATAAAACAAAATCACAAAGATTATACCATCACATGTCCAATAGGGTTTTGATCTCCATTCTTCCTATCTCCATTGATCTTGCTTGATATATTTGCTCTCAGATTTTATATGCACAAGAGCTCAACAAAGAACAGAATGTGGTTGCAAGTAGGATCGTAGTGTAGACAATTGATCAAGTAGTTAGCTCCTTAGAATGCTTCATTAGGGTTTGATAATGAAGGAAGCATCTCCTTATATAGAAGACACTATATGAAATGGAGGGATAAGATTGAGAGGTGTAAAAGGAGATCAGCTAGGATTAGAGGGTAGGTAAAAGAAATACCAAAATAATGAAAGGGGTAGGTAGTGTATGAATTAAGAGATGAATGACATGTGTCCTGTGTAGAAAAAGATAATGAATTAATTAAATAAATAAAGATTTATTTAATTAATAGAAGAAGTGGGATCAATTAAATAAATAAGATATTTATTTAATTTAGGAAAATGATAATTTAAATAAATAAATGTATTTATTTAAATGAGAAATAAGGCTAGAAGAGGATAAATGAATTAATTAAATAAATAAAGATTTATTTAATTAATAGAAGAATTAGGCTTAGATAATTAAATAAATAAAATATTTATTTAATTAGACTGGACAATTTTAGGTGTCTACATTTTGCCCCTCTTTAAGACAATGCGGCTTGTCGCGTTGTTTCAAAGAAGATAAGATGAACTGATACAGAGTTGCCCCAGAATGGGAATGATATGCCCCCTCGAGAGATTGGATGAAAATGTCTAAAAAGATTGCAGACAATCTCTCAATAAGAAAGACGGGATAGAATGGATTGACCGGATAAAGTGACAAAGTCACGGGATGAAGAAGACTGACTCGGGAAAATGAATGCAAGGGCTAGGATAGGCTATAAGATAGACCACGGGGGAAAATACATCCTCATTGTCATCTACACAACCACAAGAGCATATTGCAAAGCGAAAATAGAGTAGGAGCAGTCAGCAGCGATGGCTTTCGTGCATAGATTCGACCGTGTTCGTCGATTTCAGAGGCCAGCAGAGGCAGGAGAGCCAGTAAGTACCACAAAACCTCCTCGTACTTTGATACATTTATTGTTGTCATTAATGCATGCTAGGTAATGTAGTAAATGCATGTTTATGTCATGTAAGCGCGTTTGCATTTGAAAAGTATGAATTTGCATCTTCTAGGTCAAATCGACAGTTCTGTGATGAACATACGCTGTCGATTGGATAAGCTACTGAGAGGATACACTCAAGCAGGTCCTCTAGGAAGACTAGGATAGATCAAGGCACTTTGTGATGAACAGTGAGTACCAAGATAGAGTACTTTGTGATGAACAGGGAGTACTGAAATATGAGCAGCACTTTGTGATGAACAGGGAGTGCAAATGTGAGTAACACTTTGTGATGAACAGGGAGTGTCACACACGTAGTACTTTGTGATGAACAGTGAGTACCACTAGGATAAATAGCAACACTTTGTGATGAATAGTGAGTGTCACTAGGGTAGATAGCCATATGCATTTAGATAGTGAGTAGCATTTTTTGATAAACAACGAATGCCACTATAACTGACATGATTGAGTTGTTTGACTGCAGGAGTATTTGTCGATGCTAGAGTCACGAGAGAGATTCCCATCGACGTAGAGGTTGCGACCTGAGTTGACACTTGGGGACCGAGCTGCCATCGAGGAGATAGGCTTGAGACATGTGTTGTACGTGCCTGAGTTTCGAGCGAACATGGGTTTGCTGACTGCACTGGCTGAGAGATGGCACTCTGAGACGTGCACGTTTCATTTGCCAATGGGTGAGATGATAGTCACCCTGGAGGATGTATATAGGATTATACGGAAATCAATTGATGGGGAGCTAATTCCGTACGATCGAGACGGAGACAGGGATGCCCTTAGATGAGTGTTCTAGGATCCAAGACTGGAGATGAGGGTGGGACATGTGGCATGGGATACCATGACATGGATAGGATTAGCACTACCAATAGTGTTGGCAGGAGTGATCAGTGAGTTCCTCTATATCAATTTTGTACCATTTTGTATAATGATGTAGACACCTGCGGGTGATTGTAGCCATATGATTTTGACATCATTGTATCATCACACTTTATATATATATATATGAGATGATTCATCTTTACGGCAGCTATATGCATGTGTACCTATGTGATGAGATGTTCTTATGTGATGCTTATGATATGGATGCAAATATGTATATGATGCAATGCAATATTTTTTTTTTCGTTCGTTTATGTTTTATATGTGTATGCATGATGCAAATGTGAATGTAAGTAATGCAGATGAATATGATAATGCAAATGTAAATTGTGCTAACAGGTGTTGTGTGCAGGATGTGATGCAGTTGTGATATCTATATGTATGTATGAAATGCTTATATGTGGTAATGTAGGTGCAGCTACATGAAATGCAAATATTTTTGGTGTGTCATTATACTCAGTCATGTGATAGCAGGCTACGCGGACTCGAGAAGGATGATGGAAGTCAATCAAGAAAGGAGGATGAAAGATAGAAGATATGAAAGTGAAAGAGCTTCTTGTGTGTTATCATCATTGAGCTTTATTATGGCAAGTAGGTTATGACAATCGAGGCATATGTTCGACCCAGAAAGTCATTGTACCTATTTGCATGGAGATAAGACAGTCACAAACAAGGAATGCCCTAGTTCACACTAGACTCACAGTGTCCTCATATCCTTGGACAAGTCATAGCATTACTAAGAGACAATCCACAGATAGCAAATGCAAATAGGTGATGATACCCCATCCTCGCCTTTCTAGTCAAAGACATCCTAGAGATAGAATCTCTAGTCAAAGACATCCTAGAAAAGCTAAAAGACATGTCACCAAAAAGATGAAATCAAAAGAAAACCAAGGCTCGACACCAACATCCACTGTAGTCCTCAATTTTAGTGTCTCTTGTCACTTGTATAAGTCTTATTTGATTGTGGTCACAATGTTCACTTTCACAAAAAGGATAGATAGCACTGAACCATATGTTGTCTGAGTCTGTTGAAAGATTTGATTTGTTGAAGCCCATTGTTGCTGCTGTGTCTCATCTGAAACTGACTGAATCCATGAAACTAATACTTTATTGCGGAGAAGATGAAACTTTATTGCGGATCTGTGATGCAAATGTTGCTTTATTGCGGATTGTGCGCGGATAGACTAAAGAAAGCTAGAAGAAACTATACTCCTCAAAACATGTGATGTTCTCAGTTCCACATCCATCACTAGACGTAGGATTTTGCCTTAGCCACAGATAGGATCGGATTTATTATGGATGGAAAGGGATGTGAAAAGGGAGATTTATTATGAATGGCTAACCAATCTTGGGTAGATCAATAACAAGCCATGATGGGACTGGGTAATTTTATTATGGATGAATAGGTTGTGAGTGTGTGCGAAGTGAAAGGATGAAAGTGAATCTTGAAGGAGGGAGGAGAAATGTCTCTATGCATGGCGCCGGTGACCCAGTTTTCACCATGGTACTTGCCTAGGGTGCCATCGAAGTGGTTTTCACCGTTGGACGAAATTATTTCTCTTTACTTTTTTTCGATTTTTCAATGTTTTTTGTGTCACAAGGTGCCTGTTTGCCAGGTTTTCACCAAGTAACGATTTTTTTGTTTTATAATTTTTTTTGTATTTTTGAATTAGGATATTCTGAAGAGCTATGTGTAAAACCTGCGAAGGTGCATGTTGTTGATAGGATCCTCCAAAGGTTCACCTTCTGTAGTTGAGAGCTGATATGCCCCAGATCCATATGCTGTTGTAATGATGTAGGGACCAAGCCAGTTTGGTTCGAATTTGCCCTTCTTCTCTCTGTCTTGCTGATTTTTAGGATTTTCTCTGAGAACCAAGTCACCTACCTCAAATGTGCGAGGCTTAACTTTATAATTGTAGTTGCATTGTTCCTTGACTGAATGATGTGTAGCTTGAGTGACTGTCTTCCTTGATGAAGGAACTGCGATAGAATTACTAGTGTGTGGACTACACAGGCCTGTATGCGTGTCACCTGAAGAAGTTTGGGCATCACTGATAGCAAAGTCCTTCGAGGAAGCTCCATTAAAGGTCCGTGATGTATTGCCAGAAGGGAAAGGATGTGTGGAACAAGTAGATGAGTGATGAAGGCTTATGATTATGAAAAGAAGTGAAAGTAGGATAGCATGATGGAGACTTAGGATCAACAAGTATGCTTTTCGACTTGAAATTTTAGAACTTTTGCCCCCAGTTATTTTGATATTAGGGGAGATCAACTCTTGCTCTTTTTCTTTCATTGGATTTTTATCCTTGACCTTGATTTTTGCTGAGTCCAATAGCTTTTGATTTTGATTTGGACTGAAGGAATTTTCTTTATTTTTGACTTTTAGATTTTTCTTTTCAAAGCTTGATTTTTGATCCCCAATGAGTAAGGGCTTTTGTAATTCTTGTTGATCCAAGTCTGGAAGTGGAGTGGAAATGGAATGAGTGGATGATATGGTAAAGCTATGTGAGTTCTCAAGAGGTTTGGCGATACGCTCAATAGATTCTTTGTTGGAACCATTCTTAGGACTATTGATATCAAGAGTTGCTTGCACCACTGGAGGAGATTTGCATTCAGACTTAGTAGCCACAACACTAGGTGGTTCACACCCAATTCCTTGGCATTGAAAATTGTTTGTGGGTTGTTCTTGTTGACAGAATACCTTAGGAGATAATGGGAGTTGGTCAACATGAAATATATACTCACCACATCCTAGGTCTTTAATCTTGAACTTTTCTTTTAGCTCTGCTTGTTTGGATGTAGAAGCTTCTAAGGATTTAGGATCCACATATGTCGATGAAGGAACAACTTCTTGATTAGCTGGAATTGTTATTTCTGATCTAGGTCGCAGATTGTTGCAATATATGAATGGATTTGGATCCGCTTTGACGGTCACTTCAACTCCATTGTGTGGAAACTTGACGCATCGATGATATGTAGATAAGACTGCGCTCGTCTCATGAATCCAAGGACGTCCTAGCAATATGTTGTATGTGAGATCAAGATCAAGTACTTGACAAACCACATCCTTTGTAACTGGCCCAACTCTGAGAGGTAAGGTGACTGTGCCTTTGGATGAACGTTCTTCATCATCATATGCTTTGATAGTAATTTTGTTTGTAGAATTCACAGCTTTATCAGAATATCCCAATTGTTTAATTGTGCTCAATGTACAAATGTTTAGACTTGCTCCTCCATCTATCAGGACTCTTTTTATTTGATGTTTGTGAATGAAGGCTTCAATGTGTAGTGGCGCATTATGTGGCTGACTTACGGAGGCGTCACTAGCTTCTGTGAATGTAAGGGAGTGTGGAATGGAAAGGTATCCCACCATGGCTTGAAATTGGTCCATGTTTAGATCAGTGGGAACAGCAGTATCTCTCAAGATTTTAACAAGAATGGCTTTATGTGCGGGAGATATGCGTAATAGTTCAAGGATTGAAATGAGCGTGGGTGTCTTCCCTAACTGTTCTACAAGTTCATACTCAGGTTTGGTTGATGAAGAAGCAGTGTTTTTAGTTGGAGCACCTTGCAAAGAGATTTTACCTTGGCGGGTTGTAACATGACATTCAGAGGTAGGTTCTGAAGAAGATCCAACACCTTTTAGGACAATCTTGGGTCTCTGAGTAGAATTCTCAGATGCTTTGTCCTTGATGATAATAGTAGAGACATAATTGTCCATTGATATGTGATTGATAGTTGAATCATAGTTGTAGGATGCTCTAGTTTAATTGGTTTGATCATCTGTGGCTTTAGCTTTTCCTTTGTCATGTTTTGGGAATGGTTCCTTAAACATCTCATGTTCTTGATTAGACGAATGTCCCTCAATCTCAATGTCACCTCTATCAATGAGATCTTGTATGATGTTCTTCAGTCGATGACAATTTCCTATCTTATGACCTTTTCTCTTATGAAATTCACAATATTCATCATCATTCCACCAATTTGGTTTAACCTTTGGTTCATATGGAGGAAAATCTGGAACTGTGATCACCTTGTTTGCCACTAGCTTCTTGAAAACTGACTCAAGTGGTTCTCCCAATGGAGTATACTTCCTTCGTGATTTAGAAGTTGTTTGAGTATTCACTTGATTGTTTGTAGAACTTGATCCTGAAAAGATGAATTTGGGTTGTACTGTGTTGGCATCTACAACACCATCATTGACTGTGTTCTTGTTTTTATTCCAAAATCTTGGCTTGTCTTTTCCTTTAAAGTCATCTTTGTTTTCCTTGAATATCTTAATAATTCCTTGTTCAATTAGGACCTTCTTTGTTGCTAAGCCTTTTTCAATGACATCCTTGAAGGTAGACAAACAAGCTTTCCTTAAGTCATAGCCAATGTCTTTGTTAACATTTTGTGTGAACATCTCTACCATTTGTTTTTGTAGAATCTCACAAGAGCATCTGCTGGCTAGATTTCTCCATCTTTGTAAAAATGATGCAAAAGATTCTCCCTCTTTTTGCTTGGTGTTGCACAAAGTAGTGACTGATATGTCTGTCTCTATATTGTAGGAGAAATGTTGAATAAATGCTTCTGCTAGGTCACCCCATGACTTAATACCAAGTGGAAGTTGGGAGAACCATTCCATAGCTTGATCACCTAAGCTTTGTGGGAATAATCTCATCAAATATGTCTCTTCTGCTACTACCTCAATGCAAGCTGTGAAAAATTGTCTTATGTGTGCCTTAGGATCCCCTTTTCCTCTATACTTATCAAATTTAGGCGTCACAAAGTGTGTAGGAAAAGGAGGCATTGGAATGCTCTTGTCAAATGGATAAGGACATATGTCTCTCATTGTGTATGTTGGCTTCGGTGTATTTATGTCCTCCATTTTCTTTTGTAAGTCCCTGATTTGTTGCTCCAAATTGCTCTTAGGTGGAGATCGACTTCTTGGACCATATCCTATGTTTGAGGTACCCATTGGAGGAGGTGCATGTTGCATATATGGATGATATTGATCATACACATGTTCATATGGAGGAGGTCTGTAATGATGTTGCATATATGGACCACTTGGTATAGATTCATGTTGAGGAACACCATATCTATTTTGTGCATGTATACCATACTCTACAGGCATGTCATGTTCTATTGTATTGCCCCCAAATTTGACATGAGGTTTCCTTGTGTCCAAATTTTGAGCATGCCTTGGAATATCCCATTGCTTTGGTGGTTGATCCTTAGCATTGATATGTGATTGAGCATATTTTTCTCCATAAGACTTCCATAATGGTCTGCGAAGGTGAGTATCATATGTTTGACCATGTGTATGTGGGACCTCTGGTTTTTGAAGCAAAGCTGATGGTGATTCAGGTACCATGTGTGGTCCTCTATTTCCTCCACTATTAGGTCTCCTTTGATCCATATTGGAGTGAGGTTGTTGCAAAGGTCTATTTTCCATTATTTGAGACATGTCAAAATCATGAGGTATCTTGGCTCCACTTTGTGCCATCATGTGTAAGAAGTATTGTCTATCTCTCCTCATTATTTCCTCAACCAATCGATTGAAATGGGGATTCATAATGGATTCTTCCACATCTGCTGAATGTACTGAAAAGTTGTCCACATTGTCATTTTGTGTAGCATTGTTGTTTATAGTGTCCATGTTCTCAACATTTGGATTGTTTCTATAGGCATCCATGTCAGGTAATGTAGTATGATCAGAATTGAAAAAGATCTCATTGTCATACTCATAAGAACTCATGTTTGCGGACTCTTGAGCCTCTTTAGTTTCTCTCCTAGATTTTTGAAGACGGGTTTCAACCATGAACTAGGTATTGACCAAGATGTGTGAAGCTAGATGAAAAATGGAAAGAGTATGGAAGACCAAGAGTTGGATGAAATGTAAATGAGTCTGAAGTGTACTCGTAATGTCCAAAGTGTAAGACCAAGTATGTATGTAGTAGAGTAGGTGTGACTTCCAAAGAGAGGATAGTTTCTCTTGATGAGGTAAGTTGACCTTGACTCTAAGTAAGACCAAATGAGACCCAAAGGTAAGAAACCTTGATGAGGGACCACTTAGCAAAGTGTAGTTGTATGTAGTGTGTTGACAAAGTATGATGAGGACAAGCAAGTGACCTTTTGACTCAAGTTTAGACAATTGTGAATGTAATGAGAGATGTAAAGCAATGATGGGCTGTGTGAGACCCAAAGACAGGTTGAATGCTAGATGAAACCTGAAGAAACAACCTAGGAAGCTCAAGTATTCCGAAACTGATTTCTTTTGTTTGCTCAACTGTAAAATTTTTCCAATTTGTGAAGTTGTTGGTTGTGACCAAATCTGAATGTTTGACCGTTTTTCGTGACAAGAGGACACAATGTTGTTGAGGACTCAATGTTTGCAAGTGTTTAGACTTCAAAATGACTCCAAGAAAGTGTGTTGTTTGATGTAAAATTGTTTTGCATACACTTGAAAACACAAAAGACACAATGTTTTGTTGTTTGGTCTTGAATGTTTTGAATGTTTAAAATAAGTCAAGCACAATTCTTATGGCTGGCCAAGACAATAGTTGTTGATCCCACATGGGGTTTTACCCCCGAGGCTATGCTATTCAGAGCGGATACTTAGATGCTTGACCTCACTGGCTCCACCCTCGGCACTCACTTCTCGGGTCAGCCAAGCATCAGTCCCCATGAAAACTCCCCATAGCGAACTTTGTATCTCTACTAAGAACCGTATGTGTGTGGGCTGCTAACAGAGGTCCGACCTCCTGCCCCAACAACTAGAAGGTTTTAGGCCTCTAAAACAAAATGGTGCTAGTAAGGGCATCTGCTCGTGTGGCCATACATGCGGCACTTTCAGCTCTGTAAATACAGAAGGCTCCCAGTCGGTAGGGGTTACGCCCTACAAATGATCAAATAAATTTGATCAAACAGGTTTATGGGGAGACACAGTGTCGGTATGAACTAATCAGCACACGTTATCCATAGTTTTCACCATGAATACATTTGATTATAGTGGTTCGGATGAGGTGGGTTTTCCTCACTACCACTTGGGTCATTCTCTTCTCACTAGTAGTCCTAATGACCACACGGGAAGACAGGCCCTCTAAAGATTAAACAAAAAGAGCCTATTGCTCAAGACACAAAAGACAATGATTCAATTTTAGTGCACCAATGGAAGTATTTGCTAGTCTATGAAAACAAGGCACACAATAAAAATCCAAAAACCCTTGCCAAGGATCTGCAACAAAGATTTATTAGTAGTTTGGATTGTTTCAAATGATCACCCCTTCCTGCAAGCACACAAGTTAGGTAAATTTTAGATCCAAAAGACTTTGTGAAATAGGGGCCTTCAACAATGCGTTTTGTTGACCAATTCAAAGATCTGATTCATCATAAAAAAAGATCACCTGTAAAATTTCAAGAGATTTCCAGAAATGTAAGAAAATCCAAAAAATTTGCTAATTTGCTCCAAAAATCAATTTTTTATGAAAAATCATAAAAAATTCATATAAAATGCAAAATCGATCAAAAAAATCTGAAATTTTTACTGGAGAGTCTTGATGGTCTTCCAAACTTGCACAAAAAATGTTCTGCAACAAATCTAAGCAGTTGGTGAGATATGAGTAAAATAATGTAAAACCCTAATTTTTGAAGATCTGATTTTTGAGGAATGATTTTGCATCAAATTTAAAATCACAAAGAATAGATCCTATGTATGATTCTGAGAGATTTCCTAAAATGTAAGAAAATCCAAAAAAATAGCTAATTTTCTCTCAAAATTAATTTTGTATGAAAAATCATAAAAAATTCATACAAAATGCAAAATAGATCCCAAAAATCTGAAATTTTTACTAAATTTTTTTGATACTTTTCTTGACCTGCACAAAAAATTTGATATCAAAATTCAAATTGGTTTGTGAGATATGATCAAAATAAGGAAAAACCCTAATTTTTAAAGATCCAATTTTTAGGGAAATATTTTGCATCAAAATTAAAATCACAAAGAACAGATCCTATGTATAATTATGAGAGATTTCCAAAAATGTAAGAAAATCCAAAAAATTCTCTCATTTTCTCTCAAAATTAATTTTTTATGAAAAATCATAAAAAATTAATAGAAAATGAAAATGTACTTCAAAAATTCTGAATTTTGGATTGAGAGCCCCTGATACTTTCTTCAACCTGCAAAAAAAATTTGGTGCAAAATTTCCTATTTGTTTGTGAGATATGATTGAATCTCTCCAAGATCTTGATTTTGTGTCCAAAACCCTAGCTGCACAAGATTATTCTCCAAATTGTTTTACAAAATAGCAATATAGGGTTAGAAAAATCTGCAAAAAACATAGATCTAAGAAAAATCCATGTCCCACCGGGCGTTCCAAAATGTATATGGTGAAAATGGATAACAATAATAACAATATTGAAAGGCTAAATGAATTCAACCACAAAACCCTAGCCTAACAATCAACAAAGATCCACCATAACATATGAAGATTACCTAAGACAATGTAAATAAAACAAAATCACAAAGATTATACCATCACATGTCCAATAGGGTTTTGATCTCCATTCTTCCTATCTCCATTGATCTTGCTTGAGATATTTGCTCTCAGATTTTATATGCACAAGAGCTCAACAAAGAACGGAATGTGGTTGCAAGTAGGATCGTAGTGTAGACAATTGATCAAGTAGTTAGCTCCTTAGAATGCTTCATTAGGGTTTGATAATGAAGGAAGCATCTCCTTATATAGAAGACACTATATGAAATGGAGGGATAAGATTGAGAGGTGTAAAAGGAGATCAGCTAGGATTAGAGGGTAGGTAAAAGAAATACCAAAATAATGAAAGGGGTAGGTAGTGTATGAATTAAGAGATGAATGACATGTGTCATGTGTAGAAAAAGATAATGAATGAATTAAATAAATAAAGATTTATTTAATTAATAGAAGAAGTGGGATCAATTAAATAAATAAGATATTTATTTAATTTAGGAAAATAATAATTTAAATAAATAAATGTATTTATTTAAATGAGAAATAAGGCTAGAAGAGGATAAATGAATTAATTAAATAAATAAAGATTTATTTAATTAATAGAAGAATTAGGCTTAGATAATTAAATAAATAAAATATTTATTTAATTAGACTGGACAATTTTAGGTGTCTACAGATGTTTTAGTAGTGAGTTAGAACATGTTTGTTTGTAGTGTTCTTAAGAGAAGCATTGTTTTGTGGTTCCAATGGAAGATCATTCATGGTCCAATTGATTTCTTCAAAGTCTCTTCATCCATGGCTTTGAGGAAGTTTGTTGGACCCTCTATACATACTGTACCATACATCTATTTTCCTTTTCTAACAATGCACAAGTGTTTGTAAGCCCATGGCAAGTGTGTGAAGTGAGCAACTTGGCTTGGGTATTCTCAAAATTGTTTGAATGGTACTTTGTTGTTCATAGTACTGTACTTTGAAATGTTGAAGAAGAATCAAGTTGGCAAGACTCAACATTGTACTTTACCATCCTTGTCTCTCTCATGACTTGGTTGGATGCAAGAGGCAAAGGTGTAAAATGGACTGCAAAATAGTGAGTCACTGTTTCATTGTTAGATCCTCATTGCCAACCTCACTAAATGGATAGTATGGAATGATGTATTCCTCTTTCTTGCATCATGAAAATGTATTTGCAAGTGGTTTCAATGTTGAGATGACAAGTTATAGAAATTGATTGTAAAGGACCTAAATAAGGATCCTAAAACAGTGTACTCTTTGTCACAGTCATATAATGTTGTCATACTTTGTGGCATCCTTTTGAATGTTCAAACTTACAAGCTCTTTGGAGAGGTTATGTGCATTATTCTATCATGCCATTAACACCTATTTGCAAGCCAGGGATAGAGTGAAGAAGCCAATCAAAACCAAGGAATAAAGTTGCAACTGTGTTAAGACTGTCAAAGTGCAGTGATGGTGGTTGAATGAGTAACAGTCATCAAAATTCCTTTCCTATCTGCTTTGCAGGATGTTCCAACTTCTGCCAGATCATGATTGCATCTATATTTGATATACCTTCATTGTATTTGGTTTATTAAGGTGGAAAATGTGTGCAAAACCTTAAATACATTGTTGTCCCAGTCATTTAGACTGTTATTTCTTTGTAAAGCAGCAGTATGGCATTTATTTGACAAAATGACAATATTAGTAGATGAGGTTTGAATCCTTGAAAGTGTTTGGTATATGTTGTAGCAAGGTTTGGAGAATTTAAATTGGTCTACTATCATGAGAAAGACTTGTAAATTGCAAACCCTCACTAGAAACCTCAAAAACCCTTGAAAATTGCATATTTTGTGGGACAGTCCTCAAACAGTCCATACAGTACTTTCCATAGAAAAAATCCTTGAGCTCTCATCATCAAATTACCACATCTCTAGGGGTTTGTCATGAAGTTTAGCAGGTTGAGCACGGTGAACAAATTTCATTAAAAACTAGGGCTAATTCTAGTAGCCTTTTTGGAGCAATTTTGACAATTTCATGAAATCGGTAAGGAAGGAGAAGCAAATGATTGTTTCAAACCATCAAAACTGGTGAGTTGAGACCTGAGACACCCTACTACATGCTCCATAGCATTGCACTAAGTCATTTTTTCAAGATGGCCCTTTGAACCTAGAAGTTGCCTTGAGTATTTCAACGCTCCTTGTATCCAACTTAAAAATTTCCATTCTTGAAAAGTGAAGGACAGTCATCATACCTTGTAGACCTATCCAGATGCTCAATCAACACTTTAATATGATTGAATTACTTAAAGGTGCAAACAAGATTTGGTAAACCATGGTTCTCCAACAGTTGCCCATTCCTGGAAGAGAGGAGATTCAGCCAGTTGGACAACCAAACTTGTTCATTTTTGGTGACACACAAGAGGACCTCATTTTAGACTTGAATGCCTTAGCATGGAAGGTAAGGAGGAGTGATGTCCAATTCAATAGGGTTCAAGAAGTTTTGAATAGAGAGGAGGAGATAGGAGAAAGGTTTAGAAGAATCCCATTTGTGCCTAGGGATTGATTTGGGAAACACATTGAGAACAAAAGCCCACCAACCTCAAAAGGAGACTAACTTCTATTCTACCTCCTCATCATAGTGGTATCAGAGCCAATTCAGATTTGGGTTGAGAGATTAGCACATGTTAGGTAGTGAGTCAGTGGGAGACAACACCAACAACATGGTGAGAAATGCAGAATTAGCAAAGAGGGTGGAGGATCAGGTGGAAGAAAATAGTCTCCTTAGGGAAAGATTACAACAACTTGAAAGGAAGTTGAACCAGGTAGAAGTCAAGACTGAAGAAGTCAGTGAGAGAGTAGAAAATGCTGAAGATAAGAAGGAAACCTTAGAGGAAGAAGTCCCAGAACCAGATCCAATCTTGGATAGAGAACAAGAAACCTTTTTACAAGCTTTGAAAGCTTTGACTAGAAAGGCCCTAGATGGAGTGTCCCTTTTTAGTGGCAAGATGGAACCAAAAGTACTAATGGAGTGGATAGAGGGTCTAGAGAATCACTTTGAATGTGATGGCATTACTGAAGCATAGAAAGTGAAGGTAGCCAAATCCAGAATGAGAGGGGCAGCCTTGACCTGGTGGAAGTTCATCCAAGAGGAAAGGGTGAAAGAGGGAAAGAAACCCATAACCACCTGGAAGACAATGGTAACTAAGATCAAAGACACCTACATGCCTGAAGATTATGAAATCCAGTTACATAGGAAGAGACAAAACTTGAGACAGAAAGACCTAGATGTCAGTAGTTACACCGAAGAATTCCAAAAACTAAGCCTTAGATCTAAGGTACAAGAAGATGAAAATGTCAGAGTAGCTAGGTATCTCAATGGGTTAAGATGGAATATTCAGGAAGAGTTAAGCCTATGGTGTCCCAACACATTACAGAAGTGTTTTCAATTAGCACTAAAGGTAGAAGAGAGAAACAAGAAGAAGTAAGAACAGAATGGTAGAGGCAGAGGCAGAGGAAACAGAGGCAGTCATAGAGGTAGTTTTGGGGGAAGATACATAGATCATAGGTCCCAGGGAGAGTCTAAGCTTATTGAGCAAAGTGGGGATTCTCAGAGCAGACCCAACTATAGGGGTAGGGGATTAGGCAACCTAGGAAGGGGTAGATCTAATGGACCTGGAAGAGGTTCATACTTCTCCACAATGAAGTGTTACAACTGTCAGAAACTAGGCCATCTAGCATATAGATGCGCAGAGAAGCCAAGCTCATCTCAAGGAGGTGATAAGAGAGTCCATTTTGTGCAAGAGGAAATCACACCAAATCAAAGGTGTCTACCATC
Source organism: Cryptomeria japonica (assembly GCF_030272615.1). Classification (NCBI taxonomy): domain Eukaryota; kingdom Viridiplantae; phylum Streptophyta; class Pinopsida; order Cupressales; family Cupressaceae; genus Cryptomeria; species Cryptomeria japonica. Next base: position 11,022,326 of record NC_081406.1, read on the forward strand.
AGAAGAAGGGGAAAACCTCATGATCAGGAGGATCCTCATGAAAGAACCATCTCAGAAAGATATGTCTCAAAGGAAAGCTCTTTTCAGGATCAAATGTAAGATCCAAGGAAAGGTGTGCAAAGTTATCATTGACTCAGGATCAACTGATAACATCATATTAGAAGAAGCTGCTACAAAACTTCATCTACCTAGAATACAACACAATGAGCCCTACAAGGTCACATGGTTGGAAAAAGGGCAGCATGCATTGGTGAGTGAACAAACATGGGTAGAGTTTAACATAGGTGAATACCAAGATAAGATTTTGTGTGATATACTACCTATGGATGCTTGTCATTTGCTTTTAGGAAGACCTTGGCAATTTGACAGGAAAGCACAATATGATGGTGAAAAGAACTCATACTCATTTCTCAAGAATGGTATCAACTATAAAATTCAGTCCCTTAATGAAGAAAGTGAGGGTAGCAAACCACAAGTTCCCAAAACTTTGTTAGTTGGTGAAAAGGAGTTCATTCATACCTTAAAAGAAGGTGATGGCATTGGTTTTGCATTAGTAACTAAACCAGTTGATGAAAAGAAAGAAAAGAAGGTGGAAATCCCATATGAGGTGCAGCAACTTCTAGATCAATTTAAGTCAATTGTTAATGATGGTCAACCAACCTCTCTACCTCCTCAGAGAGCCATTAGCCACCAGATAGACTTCATCCCAGGTGCATCCTTACCAAACAAAGCTGCTTACAAAATGACACCTGAACAAAATCAGGAAGTGGCAAGACAAATCCACGAGCTCCTAGACCAAGGATTGATTAGAAAAAGTATTAGTCCATGTGCAGTACCCACAGTGTTAGCACCTAAGAAAGGTGGGGCTTGGAGACTTTGTACAGATTCAAGAGCAATAAACAGGATCACAATCAGGTATAGATTCCCCATTCCTAGGATAGAAGATCTTATGGATTGTTTAGGGGGAGCAAAATATTTCAGTAAGATAGACCTAAAATGTTGTTATCATCAGATCCGCATCAAAGAGGGAGATGAGTGGAAAACAGCTTTCAAGACAAATGAGGGGTTGTATGAATGGCTAGTCATGCCATTTGGGTTAACAAATGCACCCAGTACATTTATGAGATTGATGAATGAGGTGTTACGTGACTTCATAGGCAGGTTTGTAGTTGTGTACCTTGATGACATCTTAATTTTCAGTCAAACCAAGGAAGAACACCTCCAACATTTGCAGATTGTCTTACAAAGATTGAATGATGAACAACTTACTATCAATCTAGAGAAATGTGATTTCCTTAAGCAAGAGCTGGTCTATTTGGGTTTTGTTGTTTCAGGGGGTGATTTGAAGATGGATCCAAGTAAGGTAGAAGCCATAGTTAATTGGCCAACCCCTAAGAATGCTAGTGATGTCAGGAGTTTTCATGGACTTGCTCAATTTTATAGGAAATTTATTAGAGGTTTCAATGAAATATGTGCACCTATGTTGGAAACCATTAAGGGTGGTGTGAAAGTAAAATTTCAGTGGATAGAGGCAGCCAACAAGGGATTTGAATTGTTGAAAGTCAGAGTTGCTACCCAACCAGTGTTGATTCTACCTAGTTTTGACAAATTGTTTACCTTAGAGTGTGATGCAAGTAATATTGCTATTAGTGCTGTTTTGAGTCAGGATAATAGACCTGTTGCATTTTTTAGTGAAAAGCTTAATGATACTAAGAAGAAATATTATTAATATGATCTTGAAATGTATGCTTTGGTTCAGGTACTTAGGAAATGGAGGCATTATCTTCTTCGTAAAGAATTTATGGTTTACACTGACAACCAGGCACTTAGTTTTCTCAATTCACAGGATAAGCTTAGTCACAGACATGTTAAATGGGTAGAGTCTTTGCAAGCATATACCTTTACTTTGAAGCATAAGAAAGGACAGTGCAATAAAGTAGAAGGTTACTTACTGTTCAAGAAATTCAGATTAGAAGTATTGGTATAGAATGTTTTAAGGATTTATATCCACATGATTCTGATTTTGCTGATATTTACAAGGTTTGTCAAGATTTTCAGAATACTTTTCATAGTGAATATGTTGACTATACCTTGTAGAATGGATTGTTATTCAGGGGTGGACAGCTGTGTGTGCCAAAAGGTTCAATGAGGGAGAATCTGATACAGGAAAAGCACAATGGTTGCTTGAGTGGTCATTTTGGTCTTAATAAGACTTTGGAATTGGTTCAGAGGCATTATTTTTGGCCTAAGATGTAGGCAGATGTCAAGAAATATGTTGAGCAATGCATGGTATGTCAGAAAGCCAAGGGTACTAGTACTAATGCTGGTTTGTATCAGCCTCTTCCCATACCTTCTAGGCCTTGGGATTGCATCAGTATGGATTTTGTGGTAGGTTTGCCCAGAACTAAAGCAGGGTGTGATAGTATTTTTGTGGTTGTTGATAGATTTAGTAAAATGGCACATTTCATACCTTGCAAAACTACTAATGATGCTAGTCACATTGCTTTTCTTTTCTTTAAGGAAGTTGTAAGAATTCATGGTTTGCCATCCAATATTGTATCTGATAGAGATGCTAAGTTTTTGGGTCATTTTTGGAAAACTTTATGGAAGAAATTGGGTACTAACTTGTCTTTTGGCTCAACTTACCATCCACAGACAGATGGCCAAATAGAAGTGGTGAACAGAACATTGGGTAACCTACTCAGATGTCTTACCAAAGAATATGGGCAAAGTTGGGATCAACTCATCCATCAGGCAGAGTTTGCATACAATGACAGTGTAAATAGATCCACTGGTAAGAGCCCATTTCAGATTGTTTATGGAATGCATCCTAGAGGTGTTTTCGAGTTAAATGATATAACTAATTTGCAGCAAGTGAGTGGTACAACAGAAGATATGGCACAGTCTATGAAAAAAATTCATGAGCAGGTACAAAAGTCTTTACAAGAAACTACTCAAAAAGTTAAGGAGAGAGTTGATGCTTCAAAAAGAGATGTTCAATTTTTAGTGGGTGATTATGTGATGGTCCATTTCAATAAGTCAAAGTTATAGAAAGGAGTGCCTACTAAGTTACAAATGAGAAGAGTAGGACCATGCAAAATCTTGGCTAAATATGGCCATAATGCTTACAAAGTTGATTTTCCTAATGAAGTTTCTATGTCTCCTATTTTCAATGTTGCAGATTTGGTGCCATTCAAAGGGGATCTACCATCAGATTCAGAAAGAGTTTCAGATCTTTCTCATTCCCTTTCTGATCTTTCTCTCCCCTCTTCTTCTACTCCCATTCCTCAGCAGGTACTAGATTCAAGAATCATCAAAAAGACAAGACACCATACCTACATGGAGCATCTTATCAAGTGGAAGGATAAACTAGTTTCTGAAGCCACTTTGGTACCTGAAAGTGACTTTCTCAAAACTGGAATTCCTCTTTCTTTACTGCCCAAAGTAGTCACATGACTTCTTTGTCCTTAGGGGAGTATGGTGCAGGAGCACCTGAGCACCTGAATGCTCAAATCCTAGCAGGTATAACATTTTATTGCAAATTAAGAATGTGTGTTTATTTTATACTTCTAGTAGGTTTAATAGGTTTTTTTTGTGGTGTAATAAGGTTTGGAACTCATTTGTGTTAAGAGTTTCCAAGATTTTGTTTTTTTTTCTCAGTGGGCCAAAAATTGTCAATTTTGGGTCCAAATGAGCATTTTTGAATTTTTGATGTTGTAAAGCCTTGAAAGGCATTGGAGCATGTTTATTTAGTGTTTCTAATGATGTTGAGTCATTGTTTTGAGTGCCAAGTCATTGGGAGTCAAAATGCAACTTTTTGAGCAACAAAAGTTGTCAAAAGTTGTCAAAAAGCTTTCAAAAAGTGCAAAAAATGACTTTTGGTGGTTTTGCTTAGTTCCAGCCTATACCTATCCATACAAAGGATTCAAAAAGTTGGCACATGTATAAAAACCATCTTCCAATCATTGTATGGGCAGTTTACATTGGAAAAATAAGAAAAATACTTGTTTTGCTCTTATTTTCTGAGAGTTTTTAACTAGTTTTCTGCACTTTTTAGAGTACAGTGCGTACCATGGCTCCATGAGTCCATACTGCTCCTGTTTTTGATTGATTTGATCTCCTTTGATGTTTTAGTAGTGAGTTAGAATAGGTTTGTTTCAAGTGTTCTTAAGAGAAGCATTGTTTTGTGGTTCCAATGGAAGATCATTCATGGTCCAATTGATTTCTTCAAAGTCTCTTCATCCATGGCTTTGAGGAAGTTTGTTGGACCCTCTATACATACTGTACCATACATCTATTTTCCTTTTCTAACAATGCACAAGTTTTTGTAAGCCCATGGCAAGTGTGTGAAGTGAGCAACTTGGCTTGGGTATTCTCAAATTTGTTTGAATGGTACTTTGCTGTTCATAGCACTGTACTTTGAAATGTTGAAGAAGAATCAAGTTGGCAAGAGTAAACATTGTACTTTACCATCCTTGTCTCTCTCATGACTTGGTTGGATGCAAGAGGCAAAGGTGTAAAATGGACTGCAAAAAAGTGAGTCACTGTTTCATTGTTAGATCCTCATTGCCAACCTCACTAAATGGATAGTATGGAATGATGTATTCCTCTTTCTTGCATCATGAAAATGTATTTGCAAGTGGTTTCAATGTTGAGATGACAAGTTACAGAAATTGATTGTAAAGGACCTAAATAAGGATCCTAAAACAGTGTACTCTTTGTCATAGTCATATAATGTTATCATACTTTGTGGCATCCTTTTGAATGTTCAAACTTACAAGCTCTTTGGATAGGTTATGTGCATTATTCTATCATGCCATTAACACCTGTTTGCAGGCCAGGGACAGAGTGAAGAAGCCAATCAAAACCAAGGAATAAAGTTGCAACTGTGTTAAGACTGTCAAAGTGCAGTGATGGCAGTTGAATGAGTAACAGTCATCAAAATTCCTTTCCTATTTGCTTTGCAGGATGTTCCAACTTCTGCCAGATCATTATTGCATCTATATTTGACATACCTTCATTGTATTTGGTTTATTAAGGTGTAAAATGTGTGCAAAACCTTAAATACATTGCTGTCCCAGTCATTTAGACTATTATTTCTGTGTAAAGCAGCAGTATGGCATTTATTTGACAAAATGACAATATTAGTAGATGAGGTTTGAATCCTTGAAAGTGTTTGGTATATGTTGTAGCAAGGTTTGGAGAATTTAAATTGGTCTACTATCATGAGAAAGACTTGTAAATTGCAAACCCTCACTAGAAACCTCAAAAACCCTTGAAAATTGCATATTTTGTGGGACAGTCCTCAAACAGTCCGTACAGTACTTGCCATAGCAAAAATCCTTGATCTCTCATCATCAAATTACCACATCTCTAGGGGTTTGTCATGAAGTTTAGCAGGTTGAGTAGGGTGAACAAATTTCATTAAAAACTAGGGCTAATTCTAGTAGCCTTTTTGGAGCAGTTTTGACAATTTCATGAAGTCGGTAAGGAAGGAGAAGCAAATGATTGTTTCAAACCACCAAAACTGGTGAGTTGAGACCTGAGACACCCTACTACATGCTCCATAGTGTTGCACTAAGTCATTTGTTCCAGATGACCCTTTGAACCTAGAAGTTGCCTTGAGTATTTCAACGCTCCTTATATCCAACTTAGAAAATTCCATTCTTGAAAAGTGAAGGACAGTCATCATACCTTACAGACCTATCTAGATGCTCAATCAACACTTTAATATGATTGAATTCCTTAAAGGTGCAAACAAGATTTGGTAAACCATGGTTCTCCAACAGTTGCCCATTCCTGGAAGAGAGGAGATTCAGCTAGTTGGACAACCAAACTTGTTCATTTTTGGTGATACACAAGAGGACCTCATTTGAAACTTGAATTCCTTAGCATGGAAGGTAAGGAGGAGTGATTTCCAATTCAATAGGGTGCAAGCAGTGTTGAATAGAGAGGAGGAGATAGGAGAAAGGTTTAGAAGAATCCCATTTGTGCCTAGGGATTGATTTGGGAAACACATTGAGAACAAAAGCCCACCAACCTCAAAAGGAGACTAACTTCTATTCTACCTCCTCATCATTAACATGTTTAACCGATATGATGGCGTTTGGTATAGCAAAGTAACCGAAGTGAATCGGTGTCTATGTTAACCGACACCGATCACTTAACTAATGGTTATATTCATTAATCATTGATCGGTGTATTACTATGCCACCCGATAGTTATATAATAATCACTTGTTGAGAACAAATCTGATATAGATCGGGATAGATGATTAATTAGATAACTATCATTGATTACCAATATGCCATGGTTATCGATGCGGAATAATCATCAAATAGAATAGCTTGAAGTTTTTCTTAATGGTTTAATCGATAGGATAAATGATTGAATGAGAGAATTCATTTATCCCTCATTCAATCATTTATCTTACCAAAACTATCATGCATTAACACTCCCTCTTAGCTAGGTAAGATAAATGCCAATAATATATCAAGCATCACAATTCAAATGATGATTAGTATTCTTTACAGAATCTGACTCTCTGAGAAAATCATATCACCTAATCACATGATATGAAGTATCACTCAAACACGTGATACAAATGTCATCATGCCAATCTTGTGATGATAGGATATCACCTTAGCATGTTATATCAGTGTTGCCTAGACACAATACTTAAGGATAATTAGATGAGAAATATTTAAATTCTTATTTTAGAAAATCATATCACCTAATCACATGATATGAAGTATCACCTAAACATGTGATACAAACGTCCATCATGTCAATTTTGTGATGAAAGGATATCACCTAAGAATGTGATATCAATATTGCCTAAATGCAATACTTAAGGATAATCATATGAGAAAGATTTAAATTCTCATTTTAGAAAATCATATCACCTAATCACATGATATGAAGTATCACCTAAACACGTGATATGAAGTATCACCTAAACATGTGATACAAATGTCCATCACGTCATTCTTGTGATGACAGGATATCACCTAAGCATGTGATATTAGTATTGACTAAACACGCAATACTTAAGGATAATCATATGAGAAGGATTTAAATTCTCATCTTATCCAATTTATGGTATGTGCAAAAAATACCTTATACAAATATTTTACCACAACACAATCATGGTACATCCATGACACACCAGAAATCCAACATGATAACTGGTTTGGACATTATAAGATCGTCACCCTATAATGTCTACATACAAGTGTTCATTATCTTGAGAGATCGTCACCTCTTAGATATGAACCCAGGGGATAAAATCCAAAATGTCCTTTCATGACAAAGTAGTTTACACATTAAACATCTTATTGATATGCAAATACAAATTACAAAGCATATTACCTTTCTATCATACCTAAACCTTTTTTGAAGTGATCAACCTTTACTCTAGAAAGAGGTTTGGTCAAAATATCTGTAGTTTGATCTCCAAGGGAAAACCCTCCTAGAAAAACCCAGCATAAAATGTCTTCTTTATATATCAAATATGTCTAGCAATAATGCAAGATACGGGCCCAATATATGTTTCTTCACTCCTTGAATCAAATTTCACAAGAACAAATCTGATTGGCCTTCTTCATAGGATCGATCTACTCTAGCTAATATATAAACTACTCTTCACATGAATTGAATGGATTTAGAGAATGAGTTTGCATCTTCTATATATTTGAGGGAGGCACCCTTTTGCAAGGGGTCAGTACTCAATGACACCATATGTCTTTTCACAAGGGTGGCCACTTCAATATCAATGCTCCCTCTTAGCTATGGAGGAATCCTTGTTAATAATATAGTCATGAAATGACATCCACCATGGCTACTCCTAGAGGGTGGAACAAGGGCTTCCACTTCAAACTTTTCCCTCACAGAGAGGAGTGTATTAAGCATATCTTCATGATGGTGTGGCTCCCTCTAAACCTGATATCAACCTCCTGACTTCCTTGTTTAAGGTTGCTTTTGATGAAATGTTAGACTCCCTCTGAATCTGATATCAACCATCTGACCTCCTTGATTAAGGTTGCTTCTGATGGAATGTTAGACTCCCCCTGAATCTGATATCAACCATCCGACCTCCTCTTTGAAGAACCAGATTGCAAGAACAAACTATATGGGTTCTTCTTCTTCGATAAATACTTACTGCCATCAACTCAGTCCTATGACTGCAAGCATCAAGTTCTTTCTCCCTTGAATGAAATCTCTTATGCTTCTTGGTTTGTCCTTTCTTTATCTCAAAAGATCACCTGCATAACATGACTTATAGAACTTTGGCATGTACTTAGCAAATTCACCACCAATAGCATGAGCAAGGGCCCCTATGATCAACATTTCTTCCTCATGGACTATTACACTTCTGCAAGCAAATACTTGTTTATAGAACGGAAATGCAGAATCTCAGAATCTCCACTAAAGTCCCCTCCATATTCTTCCTGAATTGTTCATCACAAATAGTACTTCAAAACTCTATAGCCTAAACAGAAACAAGGTCTTCATCACTTTTAACTACTTTTGTTGTGATTCTAAAGATGTCCTGCATGTAAGGGGCAAGTTTCTCATAGTATGTTGAAGAAATGGAAACACGATATTCAAATGCAGCTTGTCATGTGTGAACACCTATTGACATGACCGATCAAGACACTACTTGATCGCACCCTTTGGTATATAATATCAACCGGTGTTAAACATATTTGTCAGTCTGATATTAATCGGTGATCACATAACAAATAACATATTTGCTAACCTGATATTAATCGGTGATCACATAACATATGACATATCTGTCAACCTAATATTAATCGGTGATCACATAACATATGACATATTTTCCAACCCGATATTAATTGGGACTTACATAACATATTAAGATGTTTAACCGATATGCCAATCAGTATTAATGATGGCATTTGGTATAGCAAAGTAACCAAAGTGAATCGGTGTCTATGTTAACTGACACCGATCACTTAACTAATGGTTATATTCATTAATCATTGATCGGTGTATTACTATGCCACCCGATAGTTATATAATAATCACTTGTTGAGAACAAATCTGATATCGATTGGGATAGATGATTAATTAGATAACTATCATTGATTACCAATATGCCATGGTTATCGATGAGGAATAATCATCAAATAGAATAGCTTGAAGTTTTTCTTAATGGTTTAATCAATAGGATAAATGATTGAATGAGAGACTTCATTTATCCCTCATTCAATCATTTATCTTATTGAAGCTATCATGCATTAACACATATGAAGTATGGAAAAAACTTGAAGAGATTTATAGCGGTGATGAACATTTTAAGATTTCTAAAGAGGAAAGCCTAAGAGGAAAGTTTGATGACATGAGAATGTCTGAAGGTGAGAATATCTAGCAGTATGGTCAAATGATAAAAGAGATAGTTGCTAAAATAAAGAGTGCAGGAGGGAAAGTGGAAGATGGCACAGTGATTAGTAAGGTACTGGGAACCCTTCTACCAGTCTATGCTATCTAAGTTGCAGCTATTTAGGAGTTGAAGTCCATTGACAAAACTAAGGTAAATCTTGACTCTATCATTGGCAAACTTACTTCTTTTGAATTAAACAATTATGATGGTAGTGTACAGAAATTAGAATCTGCATTCAGAGCTTTTGTCTCTAACCCATCTGTGAGAAAAAGTAGAGATACTTGTCATGGTTATGAATCTAGATCCAGCAGAGATGTTGATGATGAAGACAACTTAGTGGAGCTTGAAGCATTGTTTGCAAAATGACTACCTAGAGGCACTGGTAAATACAGAGGTAAACTACCTTTAAAATGTTTTGCATGTAACAAGATTGGTCATATAGCAGCTAATTGTCCTAATGGTGAAAATGAATACAAGAGAGACAAATTCAAGAAGTATAAGGGTAAAGGCAAGATAGATTGTCTTATTTCTATTGATAGTGGTATCACTGATGAAGAATCTGATGATGATACTAGTGAAGATATTGTGTTTGTAGTTAGTAAGGAAGAGATATCAGATCAGAAGGCATTGGTGTCTAGGATGGATAACTCTGATGATTGGATCATTGATAGTGGTTGTTCACATCATATAACCGGGGATCAGAGAAAATTTATTTCCTTGGAGGAATTTGATGGCGGTGTTGTCAGATTTGGCAATGACTTACCCTATATGATTAAAGGTAGGGGAGTTATTTCTCTCAATGAGAAGAGAAGTCCTGATGATGTCTATTGGGTTGAAGGTCTAAAGCACAATCTTCTGAGTGTGGCACAACTTAATGATAGAGGATATCCACTAGAGTTTAGAAATGGTATGTGCAAAATCTTTAACAACAAAGGTGAATTGATTGCAATCGGGAAACAAACTAGAGGTAATCTATTTCATCATAATCCTAAAGTTAGCAACTGTTTGATTGCAAAGATAGATGATAGTTGGCTTTAGCATAGGAGATTTTGTCATATAAACTTTTATAAAATTGTCAAAGTGAGCAAGTCCAAGATAGTAAGAGGTATGCCTCAGCTAGACAAACCGATTAATGGTCTTTGCAAAAAATGCTAGTTAGGAAAGATGACTTCTTCAACTTTCAAGAGAAAGTCCTTCTCCACAGAGCACTTGTTAGATTTGGTTCATACAGATCTATGTGGACCAATAAGAACAAGAAGCATTCAAGGTGACAGATATTTCATGATCTTCACTAATGATTGTTCCAGGATGATGTGGGTCACATTCTTGAAGGATAAGAATGAAGCTTTTGGTAAGTTCAAGGCATTCAGGGCCTTAGCTAAGAAAGAGAGTGGCAAAAAGATAAAATGTCTGAGAATAGATCAAGGTGGTGAATTTACTTATGAGGAATTCACTATGTACTATGATGAGAATGGTATCAAACGGAAGCTTTCTACACCAAGGACACCATAGCAAAATGGTATTGTAGAGAGGACCAATCGGTCAGAGGTTGAAGCTGCTAGGACAATATTGATACAAGGAGGTGTAGTGAAAACATTTTGGAAAGAAGCTGTAAGTAAAAACTATCTACACAGTGAATCGAGTTATGATGAAAAGAGGTAAGGAAAAGACCCCTTATGAATATTGGTATGGAAGATCACCTGATGTTAGCTATTTTAAGATATTTGGAAGCAAATGAATTATTAAAAGAGGTAATTACATTATCAAGTTTGAAGCTAAGAGTGATAAAAGCATATTTCTTGGCTATTCCACCAAGAGTAAGGCCTAGAAATGCTTCAACAATTGGACACAGAGAATTGTTGAGAGTGTTGATGTTTGATTAGATGAATGTCCTGAAGTCTCAAAAGAAACCAGTTCAGAGAAAAAGGATGAAGATCCTTGCATTTTTCTTTTGGAACCTGAAACTATTAAATCAGAAACCGGTAAAGCAAATTATGATGCACCTATTCAACTGGAACAAATAAACTCAGAAGAAGATGATAATGAAGAAGTTGAACCTGAAGAGAATGATCATGTTATTCCTAGGTACGTAAGACTGAATCATAGTCCTGAGTAGATTATTGGGGATAAGGATGCTGGAGTACTAACTAGAAGAAGAATAAGAGATAACTCTTGCATGATCTCCACCATTGAACCTAGAAGTGCTAAGGAGGCATTTGGTGATGATTATTGGGTTAAAGCTATAGAGGAGGAATTGGATCAAATTGAGAAGAACAACACTTGGACCCTGGTACCCCAACCGGTAAACAAGAATGTTATAGGTACTAAATGGGTATTCAGAAACAAGTTAAATGAAGGTGATGTTGTAGTTCGCAACAAGGCAAGATTAGTCCTCAAGGGTTATGCTCAAGAAGAAGGAGAATATTATGGAGAAACTTTTGCACCAGTAGTGAGACTGGAAGGTGTCAGAACATTACTTGCATTTGCAGCCCATAAGAAGTTCAAGGTATATCAGATGGATGTTGAGTCTGTATTTTTGAATGGGATATTGGAAGAAGAGGTATACATAGACCAACCAGATGGTTATGATTTGACATATGAGAAGGGCATGGTATGCAGATTGCATAAAGCTTTGTATGGATTAAAGAAGGCACCCAGAGAATGGTATGAATGACTTCGTACACATATGATGAAGACAAGCTTTACAAGAACTAGTGATGATAGTAAAATTTATCTCAAGTCTGAAGGAGATGAAATGCTGGTCAATGAAGTATTGGTTGATGAGATTATTTTTGGAGGTAATGATGTCATGAGAAATAGTTTTGCAGATGAAATGAAAAATGAGTTCGAAATGTCTTTAGTAGGGGAAATAAAAAATTTCATAGGCTTGTAGATACATCAAATGAAGGATGGTATTTTCATTACACAATCTAAGTATGTGAAAGAGGTTTTGAAGATTTTTGGCGTGAGTGACTGTAAACTAGTTGGAACACCAATGGTTATAGGTTGTAAGTTGTCCAAGAAAGATGAATCTAAGTCTGTTGATGAAAAGGAGTATAGGTCAATGATTGGCAAATTACACTATGTTGTTCACAGCAAACCAAATATAGCCCATGCAGTTGGTATAGTTGCAAGATTCCAAAAGAATCCAAAGGAGACACACCTGATAGCAACCAAGAGAATTTTTAGGTATCTAAAAGGTACTGTTGACTATGGATTATGGTATCCTTATGGAGGAAACTTTGATTTGAAGGCATACATAGATGCTAATTGGGTAGGAAATGTTGATGATCGAAAAAGTACTACCGGTGGAGCATTATTTTTAGGAGGAAGGCTTGTTTCATGGAGTAGTAAAAAGCAAAGTTGTACTTCACAATCTACTGCTGAAGCTGAGTATGTTGTAGCTTATATAAATTGCACATGGGCTATTTGGATGAGACACATTTTGGAAGGTTTTAAGATGAAGATCTCAGAACCTATAAAGATTTTATGTGATAGTAAAAGTGCCATAAATATTTCTAAGAATCCTGTTTTGCACGCATGAACCGAGCACATTGAATTGAAGTATCACTTTTTAAGGGAAAAAGTTCAAAGTAAAGATGTTATCTTGGAGCATGTTTCTACCAAGGAGCATCTTGTAGATATCTTTACCAAACCTCTGCCTAAGAGCACTTTTGAGTATCTTAGAAGTCAGTTGGGGGTTGTCCCTCTTCATGAATTTAGTTGAGCATGATGTCGATTGCATCAGTCCTCACATTACTTGCAAAATCTTAGAAGGATTGATGAAGAAGTGGATGTATTCCAAAGGGGGAGCATCAAGTTGCAGTATATTGTTGATGCACAGTGAAAATTTGCAATTACATGTTTTACTTTCTGATGTCATGGAAATGGGGACAAGGCAACAACAAAGTTCAATGTTAATAAGTTAGTTTCAACCATAAAAACAAAACAAAGAACTAAAAACCATTCCAAACATATCAAAAGAGATTTCAAAAAAGCATGAAAGAAGTTTAACAAAATAAAAGAAAGGAGAAGAGCCTCCCTAAGATGCTTCCATGATGCCTTTTGATGGAGATTCAAGATGGTTGAATATGATAAACAAATGCTATGCAAATGTAGATAGTGATGCTATGAAAAAGCTATATGCTAATGCCAGTATAACAACAATACTCTAATGCTTCCTCTTTGCTTGAGGAGAAGAGTTCTATTTATAGAAGAACTGGGGAAATGAAGGGTTAAGATTGAGTAATCTCAACAAGGGTTAGGATTGAAAGATATTCAATCCATGTGAGACTTTCAACCCAATCTCATGTTGACAAGTGTCACCATGAGGAGGCTTGAGAGGAGAGATAAGGAGCATTAAATGCTTGAGGGGACATGATGGTTACCCTAGTCAAAGAAATAAATGCTTTGAATAGACACATGGGTTACATGAGGGTTAAGTTAGGGGTCAAAGTCCTTAACCATGGGTGCAAGCGGAATTAATCATTAGTGATCATGTAAGAGCCATAAGTGGTTTGGAAGACTTTAGAGCTTAATTTGTTGAACACACAAAGCATTAATTGATTTTCAAAGACTTTGGAGTCTTTGAGAAGTGACTTCAATTTGCTTAGGAATGTGACAATATTTAGGGGATGGATTAGGTTAATTAGGAAAGGTTTATAAGAATCTAGAAGGGGTTTAGGCATGCAAGTGGATTTTGTAGGAAAATGCAAGTGGGAGGAATTTTGGTATTTTCAATTAAAATAAAATCAGTTATTTCAATTAAATGGTGTAATTTGCATTTGGATAAATATTCAAATAAATATTAATTTATTTAAATGAGAAAAAGGAAGATAAAGCATTAAAGGCTTGAGGACTTTAAGGGAAGCAATTAAAGTCTTAAGAAGACTTTAAGGGAAGCTATTAAGTTTGAAGACTTTAAGGGAAACCATTAAAGGCTTAAGAAGACTATAGAAGGAAGCCATCAAGTTTGAAGACTTTAAAGCCATTAAGTTTTGAAGACTTTAAGGGAAACCATTAAAGGTTTCAAGTGGGTGAGGATAAATAGGATTTTAAATAAATAATTTATTTAAAATAGTTGTGCAACTTGCATTTGTAGGAAAATGCAAGTGGGTGGACGATAAAGGTGATTTAAATAAATGATTTATTTAAAATAGTTGTGCAACTTGCATTTGTAGGAAAATGCAAGTGGGTAGAGGATAAAGGTGATTTAAATAAATGTTAATTTATTTAAATGTGAGAGGTGGGATTTTGGGGGAATTTAAATAAATAATAATTTATTTAAATGTGAGAGAAAATTTAATTAAATAAATATGATTTATTTATTTAATTAATGGTCTGAATTTGGCTAAGTGAATTAAATCAAATAAATTGAATAATTTATTTAATTAATAGGAGAAGAGGGTTAAGATGAATTAATTAAATATATTAATTTAATTAATTATTAATTGATGGTTAAATAATCAAATAAATACTAAATATTCATTTAATTAAGTGGACAGATTTATGTGACTACACTTTCAATTTGGCATTGTTGTCAAAGGGCAGAATAACTATGTGATTGAGGAGAAGAATTATGTGATTGGCAAAGGGAAACTAGTGAAAGGCTGAAGACAAACAGAGCATAGTGAATATTTGGTAATGTAAACCAGGATTCCTATTAACCATTCACAACAGCAATCAGAGGCATTGATATTTGTATTGCCATCAATGCCAAAGGGGGAGATTGTTGGAATTTGCATGAAGATTGCATTAATGATATGCTATGTTGTCATTGATGTCAATTGAACTGGTAATGGCATTTATGATATTACTGATATTGTTGTTATTGATATTGTCATAACCGGTAGGAAGAGCTTTGAGGAAGATGTTGTAAACCAGTATGTAAGTTTGTGAGTTGAATCGGTAATCGGTGTATAAGGTTAAACCCTTTCTATGTTATGTAACCGGTAAACCCTACTAGTTGTTTTTGTTAAACCCTAACCGATTAAGTTTCCTGAAATGGTTATGTTGGTTTATTATCCGATGATGAGCGGTAATGATGGAGACACGTGTGATCATTATAAGAAGATAAGTTCAAATTGTTTTAGTGTGTTTTTTTTATTGTCTAGGGAATGGGAAAAGTGGATTGCATCTAATGCAAAGCGTGTGATGAGTTACAAGTCCGATGAAGTGGTGATCATGGAGCAGTTGGAATTTTATTGAAGAATGTGTATAGATTGCTATGTAAATCCAACGGTCACACTTGAACCTATTTTTTTGTAATCTCTATGAGAGAATTAGGGTTTTTTTGTGTTACTGATCTAATTGATTTGTATTTAAGGTCAATGAGATTATTTTGTTTAGTGTTGGTTGAAATCAGTTGAGTGTGTGGTTGCGTAACTAGAGCATGGATCTACAGTTTGTGTAAAGGAAGATTGAAGCTTTAAAGGATATGATCAAGCAAATGTAGTGCTATTCAGATAGATCAAGAAAACCCTGTTGTCTTCTAACAATTATAGCATAAATGAGATCCCCTAACCAGGTAAGCTCTAACAAGCTTGGTTACTTCTTAAATCCTCTAACAAGGTGATCCATTAGCTTGGATTCTCAAATCCTCTACCAAGGTTACTCCTACCAGGGTATTTGATTTTTATCAAGGCATTTTGTAAATCCCTTAATCGAGTGATTCCTAACAGGATCAGTTCTTAACATGACTTACTATAAAAGCTTTAACAGGCTTAGCTCCTAACATGGCAAACTTCAGAAGAGTTCAGATAGCTATCTTGTGAGTCTCATCTCACCGTGGGTTTTACCTATTTGGTTTTTCCATGTATAAACATTTGTGTCATGTGGTGAATGTTTTTGTGGTTATGATCTTATTTGTTGATTTGATTAACTTCTGATAAGGTATGATAACTGGAAGCATTGAGAGATGGAGTGTGTTGATATATGATTAAGCATTTGGATGTTTACAAGATTGAAGTTGTTTACTGTTAAGTTGTTATAATAGTTAACCGGTTGATGTTGAGTATTGATCTTGACAGTAATATTCTATTGATAAGTTTACTTTTTGAGTTTGAGATTAGGATGTTTGTATCAGTTTTTCAGTTTACTGATTCACCCCCCCTCTCATTAATCTACTAGATACTTATTCGTTGATCATACCATCATTCAAATCGGTGGGAGTACTTGATATTCTAACCTGTTGAGCAACATTCTTTTCTCTTTCTTCAACAATTTTCTCCTTTGTAAATCCTTGTTGCTTTGCAAAGGCTTCAACTTTCTTTCTAACCTTCTTATCAATAACCGGTTTGTTAAGTTCAAAATGCACCTATAAGGATTTTTCTTTGTAGGTACCAAACCATTCAGTAGTTGTGTCTACTGGTTGGGCTAGCAAATGATCTACATAAGCAATTAGAAGATGTTTGTCTACTTCATATCCCATGGTCATAACCCATGTAGTCCAGGGCTCAACTGCCTCCATCATGCAAGTATCTATATCAATCATAAAACAAATTGTTCTTTCATACTAGTTAACAACTTCTATCAGTATCCTTTCCCTTGCATGCATTTTCTTTTGAAAGTCCTTAAAATATCCCCATGCAATCTTGCCAAAATCATTACCAAGAATTCTTATGTTGTTCTTCATTTTTACCAATGCTAGAGTGTCATCTATCCATTGGATATCACCAATACCAAGGAAATAATTTTGAAAGTAAAAAATAAACCAAGAATTAATTGACTAAACTTAAACCTTAACCTCTTATCCTTCTTGATGGATTCCAAGTTCGACAAAAGTTGACTTCTCAATGCCTCCGACAAGTCATAATAAACATCTTATTTTACCATTCGGTGGGCGGTGTGAATAGAAGCAATATGGATGTTGTTCATCTTGCTATAGAAATAGATCCAGTAGTCGATCACCATAGAAGCATACTTTACTGCCAGATCATTGATATTATTTACCATCATTTCTCTACCATCCCATTTAAATCCTTCTAAATTTTTTACATCATTCTTAGGAATGGATCTGAGTACAAGAACCTCACCGATGGCATAAAATATGGTGGTTGCATGAATAGCTTCTTTAGAAATTTTATGTGGTCTGTTGAGCCACATAAACTGGTCGTGAATTATGCTAAGAACATATCTTACAAGTTCATCATCAAAATTATCAATGGTCTTTAGGGCATGGTGAAACCCTTTCTTAGTAACCCTTTTGAATTGTTCCTTCAAAATACCATTCTTATCACACAATGCTCTAAACTTAATAAAAATAACAACCATACCAAGATCCTGTAGTTTGTAATGATAGAAATATCTAACATCTTCAAAATGTAACACCATAAGTAACTCCAGATAGAGCTCCAGTGGGTTCAATTTCCTCAGACTTAAACAAATGCCTTTTGAATTTAGGTCGAGGTCTATTGGTAACATCTACCAAATGTGGTGTGTCCATCTTCAGGGATTCAAATTTTAGAAATAGAAAATGGGATATGTCTGATAAATACCTTCCAATGTTTCCACACTAGGGTTCTAAACACTGTCAAAGCTTTCTCACCAATTGCCAATTGCAAATCATATCAAATCTACTACCATTCTATTCAGATGTTGCATATAAAAGCTCTGATCTACTCTATTCAGTCTCTATGTGCTCACAAGTATGCAATGTGACAAATAACATTCAAAAAGTTCCTTTTATTTACCCATTATCGATTACATTGAATGCTTTTACCAATAAAACCCTAAAACTTTACTTAACACATTTATACATACTAGCGGTTGCCAAAGATACATCATTTCTACCGGTTATAATCCAAAAACTCTTCATAACATCAAAATGTATCAAAATATATAGATTAGACTTACCACACTTCATCCAGGGGTTCTTCTAAAGATCTGACAATAATCTCTCCCCAAGTTGTATAAACAACTCAGTTTACTTGGTGAAGGGTTCTCCACACTAGGTGAAGAATTTGACTCCTCAGATGGTTTATCATCACTCTTCTTCTTCCAGATTCTATTCATCTCAGCTTTGGTTTCCTCAACATCAGCTTTCTTCTCCCCTTTCCAGTCAATAGATTGATTTACTGGTTGATTCTTCTTTACTTTACAAAACTTAGCAATGTGTCCCGGTTGATGACAATGATAACAAGCCATACCAAATGCTCTCCAAGGTCCTACATTGCCTCTACCTGTCCTTCTTCTGGAGTTCATAGCCACATGTCCATAGTTATGATAGATTGTGCAAATCACATTCATCCTCTTTTCCATCTCATAGGGGCTAGACCGGTTAGCATAGGGTCTCTACAAAGTAGGGTTTCTTTAGTCATTAAAAGTCCTCCAATCACCACCAGATCTTTGATTTATATGAGGTATTGGATTATTAACTCCATACCTGCATTCAATAGATCTATTCCCATACATATTGCATGTGTAACATTATCCATTAAAGTTTCTAGGTACATAACCTTTATATGCATTAGGTCTATAACCATTATCAGCATTAGATCCACTTCTACAAACATTAGCAGTATATCCTAGTTTATGACAATTGAAACAAATAGGCTTATAGGATTTCTTACCGGTGGGTTTCTGAATTTGAGGTACACATATACCTTCTTCCATGTTGTCCTTAGTACCAGAAGACTCACCTTTCTCAAATGTTGTATAACCCAATCCGGTTGTGTCACCTTTGATCCTTTCTGATTGAATCTATTCATCAAGCATGGTTGAACTTTTGTTGAACTTAGCAAGTTTTTTATTAGCATTAGCAAGCTCTTTAGTAAGATCTTTATTCTTCTTCATAAGATTCTCTCTAAGAGACATTGCCATATCAAGTTCTATCTTTATTTCTTCTTTTTCTTCTTTTTCCTCATGCTAATGAGCATATAGAGTACCAACTTCCTAATTCAAGTTGAAGATCTCATGTTCTTTCTCTTTGATCTTGTCTTATGCTATCCTCCTTGCTTCAAGTTCTTGACTCATTCTGATGGTTAGGGCTTCTAGCTCTCTCCTCAAGTAAGCCTTCTCATCATTCGGTTTCTCCACTTCATCAATCAATACATCTATGTTTTCTTCATCAGAAGAGCTGCTTTCAAAAATCTCCAATAATTGTTCAGTTAGCTCTTTTCTCTTAGCAAGTGAAGCTTTATACTTGCCTCTCAATGTTTCTAGGGCTTCCTCAGTTTCTGCAAGTCTATTAGACATCTCTCTATAGCTCATTCCCTCCCCCATGTCTACCTCAGGGATCCTTCCCAAGTTGTTAAGGCTCAAGGAAGCTAGGCTCTAATACCAATTGATAAACTTATAAGGCATTGAGAGGGGGGGGGGGGGGGTGAATCAGTGCAAGCAAAAATAATATGAATCTGATCACCAACTTAAACAACTTAAAACTTAACAAGCATAAGAAGAATATCACCACATAAGAAAATGCCCACTAAAACAAATTCCACATAACACAAGAGATTTATACATGGAAACCCAAAAGGGAAAAACCATGGTGAGAGTTAATACCCACAAGATTCGCTATCTACAGAATAGAAATCTTGACTGGTTAAGGTCTTACAAATACACCCTATTAGGAGAAGACCTGGTTAGGAGTCACTCGGTTAAGGGATTTAATATGATCAACCCTTTTAGGAGATTTGACCTGTTAGGATCAACCTTGCAAGAGGATTTAGATTTCAGATGTTGAGCTACCCTATTAGGGGATTTACAATGTAAGGCCTGTTAGGACCTACCCGATTAGGGAATTTTACTACTACAAATTGTTAGGAAAACAACAGTTAAATGATCTTCATGTAACACCTCTATGTCTGATAAGATCTACTTCAGATCCTCAAAAATTCAACAACATATCAATATAGAGCTTCACTAATCACCGCACAATCAAATTCGCATCCTTCTCTAATGATCTCACACTCTTATATACACACACCAACTTGATAGTGATACCTCATCACACTTTTTATAAACATTTCTTAGTCGGCTACAGCCTTGGAACAATTTCGTAGCTTCAATTAATCTAGACATTCTTACATTACATTCCTTACTTATGTCGGCCACCAACATAAGAAACCAAAAATAAAACAAAACTATACTAGTTTACCGATCTAAGTGACTTTATCACTACCGGGTAAGTGCTCTTCAAGTTTGTCTGTTGTGTACATCAAAAGTCACTTGTCCTATTGAATCTGCCAATGCAATCATGAACATAGCTCCAATACCTGTCTCCATCATTGCTTTAAAACTACATCATCCAACTCTTCATGAATCGCCCATACCGATTGTCGGAATGCAACTCTGTCTTTATTTATTGGTTGAAGTCCTAATTACAGGTTCTCTGTTAAACTATCTTCTGTACCGATTAAATACCTTACTGGTTGGCTTTCAAGACTTAGATGACTACAAAAACATTGTTGTCATCAATGACAACATAAAAATTCATCATCAAACATGAATCTCAATCTCTTCATTACATTCACCAATCAATCCTTTACCGATTGCATATCACCAACAGTCTTTACTAGTTCAGTCAAATGCCAACATGATGATGATTATTTGACATCCTCAAACAAAAAATAGAACAGGCATGTATTCTAATCTTTCCTGATTGGAATGTCCCCTTCTATGTCTATGTAGATGCATCTGGCATAACCATTAGCATAGTTGTAGCCCAACCTAGGGGAAATAAGGATCATTCAGATGCCTTTGCCAAGATAAAACTCTCCAAAGCATAAAAAAATTATACTACTACTAAAAGAGAATCTTTAGCTATGGTTTATACATTACACAAATTCTAGCATTGTTTTATCTCAACTCCATTCACCTTCTACACTGACCATGAACCTTTAAAGTTCCTGCTAAATAAACCAGTGATACAAGGACGACTATGCAAATGGCTCTTGTTATTTTAAGAATTTAACTTCAATATTATGGTCAAACCTAGAAGGAACAATTGAGGCCTAGACTACTTGTCTTGGATTGATATAAGAGAAGATCTCAAGGACATTGATGATTAAGATCTACTAGGAACACATCTATTCTAGATCACAATGATTTTGTAGGAGCTTCACAATGTCATTGAGCTACTTTCAACATGGACTTACACCTTGGATATGAATACCCATGACAAACAAATCCTATTGCAAAGTCTTTTCCATTCACTTTGATTGAAGGAGTCTTCTAAAAAAGCGAATGAGTGACATACTACAAAGAGTGGTTTATGAACATGAAATAGAATAGATCCTAATGGATGCACATGAAGGTATAGCAAGTGGACACTTTAATGGGGATGTTATTTCTCAAAAAGTCAAATTGTTCGGACTATGGTGGCCAACCATAAACAATGATTGTAAGCAATAAATAAAGAAATTTGACATTTGCCAAAGAACTAGATGCCCTACCACTTGGGATGAAATGCCACTCCAAATGGTCCTTACACACAATAAATCTGAGGAATGGGCAATTGACTTCATTGGCCATATTGACCTACTAGCCAAGTTTCCTAAAGCATGCTTCATCATTAACGAAGTTGACTACTTGAGAAAAAGGGTAGAAGTTGAAGTGACCAAAGACTACACCACATACATAGCTACCAAGTGTTGGAATTTGCATGAAGATTGCATTAATGATATGTTATGTTGTCATTGATCTCAATTAACTGGTAATGATATTGTTGATATTGTTGTAATATTTTTTTGTAATGGTAGGAAGAGCTAGCGAAGGAAACTATAACCGGTAGGAAGAATTTGTGAAGTGAACCGATATTGCTATATATTGGAGAGTTCAATCGATAACCAGTAAACCCTACATGTTGTTTTTGATAAACTCTAACTAGTTAAGTTTGAAGTTGTTTACTGTTAATTTGTTGTAACATTCAACCGGTTTATCTTATGAGTTTTTATCTTGTTTATCTTGACAATGGTATTACTTTGATAGTTTAATTTGAGAGATTGATTTTGAGATTGGTGAAGTTATTATCAGTTTTTCTGTCTATTGATTCACCCCCCCAGCTCTTAGTAGTTGACCAGATACTTATTCTTTCATCATACCATCACCAAGTTCCCCTCCAATAACATCATCAATCGGTTAGGATTTTCTATAAGCATCACTAGTGACCATGGGAAGCATTTTTTTAACAAAACTATCAAAGAACTACAAAATAATTTTGGGATCACACATAACCAGAGCACTCCATATCATCCACAAGAAAACAAAGCTAGTGAAGCATTGAAGAAAATCCTAGGAACAACCTTATCTGAGATGTGTAATGCAAACAAAATTGATTGGAGCATTAAGATACTTGTAGTAGTTTGGGCCTACCAAATGACATACAAATGGGCCAGTACTTTGGGCCTACCAAATGACATACAAATGGGCCACTTCAGACACACATTTTGAGCTAGTATATGGCCTTGAAGCCACCCTACTCATTAACATTACTATTAATAACCTTAGAATGACACTTACACTTTCACTTATGGAAGATGACTCTATAAAAGAATGACTTGAGAAACTAGATAAATTAGAGGAGGACAAACAACTTGCTAAAGGACACCTCGTAATAGAATGTTGAAGACAGAAAGATTGGCATGACCGGAACTTATGAACAAATCAGTTCAAGGTTGAGGATACAATACTCTTATATGACAACAAATTTAAAAACCAAGGCAAACTCAAAGTTTGTGGCTCAACCCCTACAAGGTCAATGACATTTTGAAATCTAGAGCAATTTTACTAGAGAGCCTAGATAGAACAATTCTACAATGATATGTAAATGGAGCATGACTAAAACACTTTCATCATGATACCAAACAATGTTGACTTGAGGACAAGTCAAGGTTTAACTAAAGAATGATGTTGACTAGAAAACATGATACACACAATGATTTAGAGATATAAGGGTGTAATCTGAAAGTTCAGAGTTCCTAAATGCATAAGTTGAAAGTTAGGATGTTAGATAGGGATTCCATCTAAGGGTTGCACATCTATCCAAAGATATAGGTATAGGACATAGATCTATTCATTAAAATAGATAGATAGAGAGATAGAGAGATAAGATACAAGATAAGAGGATAAAAGACGCAATTGAGATTTAAGGAATGTATATGATATATTGATATATGAATATAAATACATCTGATTGTGGTTTTCATAGGTGTATGTGATTTGTTTTGAATTATATACCAAAGTAGGATCCAAATTAATCTATTTGTTGCTCCAATAGGATTGAGTCTGGGGTTACTAGACTACAACTGCGAAAATTCTTTTGGAACATAACACTAGTCCATCTCCTTCAAATTTGTTGCTAACATACACCCTAGATCATTTTTATTGTTTCCAACTTTAGAAAGGATTTCACAAGAATGTGGATATTTATTGAGTGTTGAGTTGTTAGAATGAGAGGAGTCAATCTTAGATTCAATTGGTCCATGTGGGGCGAAATCTGAAAAGCTCCAATCATCATCAAGCCATGTGCTAAAGAAGAAGAAGATGGGAAAGATTTAGAAGTAGCTTGGACAAATGAAACACAAGGTTGAGCTTTGAGGCTTCAAATGTAAATTGTGAGATGTTGTATTCTCCAACAAAAAAGGATGTAAGTCTACTAAATCCTAATGATCACCTAAGAAAGCATTATCAATAGGATATTCAGTATCTACTTTGGTTATAGAAGGAATCATAGAGTTAAGAGAATGTTAATATTCTTCTTTTGTTTAGAGACTAGTATAGCCCATTGGATAAAAATACTAACAAATTTTGAAACAAGGATTCTTGCTTACAAATATTTTACTAACAACAAAATTACCAAGAAAAATAATTGTTGTATATTGGAAAAATTGATATTGTAACACTCTTTTTATTGCAACAAAGTCCATCATTGAGAGTTCTCTCATACCGAATCTAGTTGTCTTTCATACACTTATATTATTTAAAACAAAAAACATCATCTACATTATAAATAAAAATAAAATGAAGCAAACTTCTTTGAAATAAATTTATCCCTAACTGCTTGTATGAAACAAACTCACTAAAATAAAACTAGATATAAAATAACATTCAATATTATCATCACTAACCTAAACAACAGAATATATTTTGATCAACTAAAACCAACTACTACTCCATATGTACATAAGAGAGAATTGCAGGATATATTCAACTATGATTTTATTTAGTATTACTTAAATGCATGGTTTTGTATCCAGAAAAAGAGATGGAACATAAGGGTCCATAACACTTCCCATAGGAGTCACACAAAACACTAAATTGTGATCACTGATCACTCACACACAAAACACAAATGTTATAGGCTTTTCAGCACTGTCATATGCTAATGCTGTTAGGAATTCCCTTGAAGGTGAGACCACCAGCCTTGGTTACATCTGAAGTGTTTGGAAACAACAGTGTGTAGGGAAGCTTTGCGGCACCACATCGGTTCTTCAGGTTTGGGTCTTCATTTCTAGCAGTAATCTTTTTCTCGATACCCAACAGGTTCTGGTGAAATTTTTGAAAGGCTTCGTAAACCCTATTGTCATCAACCCATTCTTTGGTTGAACCCTGGCCTAAGTATACCTCGTCGGTGGAATGCCTTGACAAAATTTCCAGCACAGCCATGGTAGTAGTGGCTGTTCTAGGGTCTGTAAGAGTCTTGAGAAAAAATGCTTCTGGGTCCTTGAGGAGTTCGGAATACTGATCCGATCCTTTGAGTGGAACAAGCTTACGGGTGGTACTGGGGAGATTGGGCATGAATCCAGCGTAGTCATACTGGCTGAAGTTCACCGCAGCGTGGTGAGCAGAGGTAACCCAGATGAGGGTTGTAATTGCTTCCTTCAGATCTTTCAGGCTCTTCATTTTGTACCATCCTGCCTCCTCACGCTTCTTGTCTCCATGCCCAACCTCTCTGATCTCTTTCCACCATGCTCTCACTTCTTCATCACTCTCTACACTATCATCACCGCTGTAATAAAGTGATAAGTATTCCAAAACCCAGGATTTCAAGGCATCCCATATTTCAAGCCCGTCAACAGCATATGGATAATCTTTAATCACAAGTTCCAGCCCACCTGCTCCATTTTCTGTAGCCATAACCCTGCAGTTACACACCCAAAGAAAGGCATTAATATCTTAAATTACAATGTCAATTGACTAAAACATTCACATTCATGCGTTACCTCTTTTTCAGATCAGTTGGTAGACCTTGCTCATTGAATTTCCAATCGATGTATGCTTTGGAAGAGATGTCCATTCCAAACTTGCCTGGACTGAAACATTTCTCGACAATGCCTTCCGCATTTATCAAGCTTTCACGAGCTGCACGATTGATGTCCATGGTATTGCGGAAGTGAGGGACAAGTAACTTGTGAAGTGGGTGCAGTTTGCTCAGATTTCTCTGAGTAGAAATAATAAACGGCTCTATCACGGCATGTGTTCGAAGCCTGAAATTTTACAGCATCAGCGAACCCCACATTATCTTGCATGCAAGATATAATTACAATGCAAGTCTATGTATAATTACTTACCAATGATTGACTATCTGGTGATAACCAGAATCGTTGGATCGCACATGAGCTTTGGCCAACTCCCACAACCATCCCTTGTCTTCTTGAGCATAGTTCGGAGTGAAGACGCGGTTGTCACCATGTCCCACAGCTGTGGGAGGCAAACACAGCTGATGGCAATAGGCCTTAGGGTTCCATCACCCCCAAGAAAGAAGATGGTGCGGCTGGTATGGACTTTGCTTGTCTCAAGGTTGTTAATGCGTTCCACGTAGGGCATGTATGCATCATAGTAGTCCATTATAAACAGTCTTTTATTTTCAATGGCCTGACACACCCCAACATGTCCTCGATGAGCCACATGGATGTGGTAACCTAGGTATTATACCTTTGGTTCAAAGCAATAGAAATGTAAAGATTACAAGAAATGTACCTTTTCCACTGACATTTTATCCATGTAAGGAAGCAAATGTTCCTCAGTGATTGAACTCTTCTGTGGACCGTAAATTTGTGGGTTCTGATTGCCATATGGCGGGAAGCGCTGTCATGGCCAAAACATCCCTCAGAGTCAATAATATTATGAGTCGATCATGAATGTACAAGCATGTTCTTAATTAATATTGCCTAATGTTGATTGCTAGATGGGAATTATCTCATCGTGGGGACAAGATCAGTTGCACAACCTTGGGGAAAAGTAAATTAATGCTCAAGGCTTGTAATCTCATAGATAAATTCAAGGGAGAAGTAATTCATTCAATAGTTTATTTGATCAATTAGAGCTTGACTAAAAAAATAGAACTTATCTCTTGAAAAGAAGCATGGTCAAGTTTAGTTAGGCATTTGAGAATTTTCAGAAGCATTGCCTCTAGACACATTCTAAAGAGAAATTAAATAAAATATATATTAAAAACAAAAAATTGTATTTTTGTTGAATATTATGATCTTATTCAAGTTTATCAATTGTATCTTTGTTGAATATTATGACCTTATTCAAGCTTATCAATTGGATGATCTCAAGGGAAACAAACTTCACATCTTTTCAGATGTCATTTTTAAGAATGAGTGTCAGTGTCATTTTTCAAATGTTCACCATTTTTTGCCAAAATAGGAAGCAGTAATATTTCATTAGAATGAAAAAGAAAGTAGAAGTCACTATTAAATATGTTGAATAAAGACATGGTATTGATAGGCCAAATTCAAGTCTATTTATCTAATTCATGGTCTAATACCTCTCTAAGGAGATCACAAATATCGAGTAGAAAACCAATCAAATTGTAAAATCATAATGTCAATCATGCATGGATGAAAAACATTCAAAGTGCTTATGAACCAAGAACTTTTGAGAAAGCAATAAAATAATAAAAATGACAATGTGTTATGGATTAGGAGATGGATTCCATCCATTAAAATCGTATATTATTTTTGGTTCCTTTTTCTATTGACAAAGAAGTCATTAATTGTGAATAGGTGTTCAAAACAAATGTTAAATCTTATGACTCAATCGACAAACACAAAACAAGAATAATAGATAAAAGCTACAAGCATAATAAAAGTGTGTTTAAGATATCTAAGAATTTCATGTTTCATCTTTAAATAAAGAATATTGAGATACATCAACTTTTTATTTTATATGATTATACAAATTTATAAGATAAAATTGAAAATGTAATCTATATTCATCATAGCCTCGAAACATCTATTATGTGGAGACACGTATGTTACATAAGAACACATCTATCTACATATTCTTAATATGTTAAATTTTTTTAGATCCCTCAATTAATGTGAAAATATATATATTAAAAGCTTTCCAATCCCCACAAGGGTATTGGCCAGTCCTGTTCTTTGCAGTAGTCGACATATTTATTTAGTTGGAACATAATTCTAGTTTATAGAATCGGTCGTGACATACTTACCTCCAAACGTTTAATAACCATAGGATTGATCCCTGCAAGTGTTTGACGAGCAAACTCTTCGTCTGTCCTCCATGCATTATCATCCCCTGAATCGCAAATCATATTCATAACACCATCAGGAAGAATCTAACTTCAATTGTATTTCTGTGACCCAACATGTAATCCAGTGTTACGGCTTAATATTAAGTATGCATTTAAAATTTAACCTTACTTACTGTTTATTATATTGGGTTTTGGAAATTTTAGGACCGCTTGGTCGTTTGTATCCAAAATCCCTTTTATCATCTGAAAGGGAACGACTGCTTTGGCCAAACTAATTGTAATATCAGCTGGCATGTTAAGTCCCTTACTGTAGAGACTTTTAACCTCCTTCAAATTGCCGAAGTGATTCTTCACTACATTTAGATTTGTGACAAGATCAGAAATGAACTTTTTAGAGAAAGCTTTGAAGAAATGGGCTCGAAAGTCAGAAAGACTGGCTTGAGGGAACTTCTCATCTGCCGGGATATAGAAGCCTGGCGATATAAGTGCTGACAATTTCCACTCCTGCTTTCGACTCTCATAAGCGTGATCTGCAAGAAAAGGAAATTTAAAAGTCTGTTCAAGTGTAAAGCAATTTAAACCTTTAAAGACAATTGAAGGAAGCCAAGAGAGATGAGTATAACTACAATCATTATAAATAGAGGTAAAAGATTTTGAATCCCCAATGATAAGAATGGAGAGCTATGTGTAAACAGTATTTGAAAAGATTTGGTTATGTGTAAATCATAAAATAGGGTGACTCACTTATTCATAGGCGATTACGGCCAGTTCTGCATCTCCGCGGATATGGGAAGTCGGCGGATCCTCCGAGAATTGTCCTCTCAAGATTCTTCCCGTTCTCAAGGTCACCCAGATCATTGTAAACATCATAATCATAAATACGATCCCACGGCTCCCTCTTCCCAGTACCATTTCCTCTCATTTTTACCAGCTCTTCACCCCTCCAACCCACAAGCCCTACTGGTGTTTTCGAAGGAAGATAGCTCTGCAGACATTACACATTTCCACATTATTGTTATTATAATGATAATGCTTCCTTCTAAATCTGTCTTTAAATATTTCAGGATTTTCTACTCAAACATAGATTATAAAACGAGTGAAGTAGATAATATACAGCATACATTATTTGCAAAGAAGATTCATCCACTACTCAAACTAGAACAAAATTTAGCCATCCATGTAGGATAAACCCAAGAGTCACAGAGAAAATTAACATCTCCTTGATCAGGAAGATGAATGCAAACATGTTTGAGATAAAACTCTCGAGCATGCTTGTTTGTGACTAGTATAGCTCCAGGAGTCCCATAGTCAGTGGGCCATTCAAAAGTGATTTTGTGGGTTGTATCCGTAACAACTGTTCCCAAGCCTGGCCAATTCCAGTCTAAGGCAGCCTTATGAGGGCTAGCTTTACCCTTGCCAGTTTCTGCAATATAAATAAAACAAAATTTGTTACTACATATCTTTTTGCAATGTATACGTGTCTGTATGAAAGAAAAGTAAGGCATACGTTACCATTGTCTGTTTGATCACAACTGACCAGTTGAAAAAACACCTTTCTCTGCAGGAGCTCGGCTGCCCTGTCTCCAAAACTAGCACTGTAGTCTTTGGCATCCATAAGCGATGCTTTTCTCAAAACTACAGTGCCTTCAATCTTCATAGTTTCAGTCTTACTCTGATTGCTATTATTGAAGAACCTTCTCATTGTTGGTTTTATTGTGCTTCTTCAACTTCTAAATGCCGACCCAATAATTCTCTTGTGCACAGCGGGTGCTTCAGTTGCTGCAAATGGCCACGAGGGTTGTATAAATACGAGTCCGCAGCAGTCGCAACACAGAAACTTACCAATCCTGTCAATCAACTAATCTTTCGTGGAAATTCGCAGTACGGAAGGGAACATCTGAAAATCTTTCAGATTTAGGAGTTATCCCCAGTGATAGAATACTGGCCCCACACTTATCCAACATCCAACATATTCGCAATAAATTGGCCCAGGTTGCAATTAGACGGTCAGAAACTATAAATTGTGATTCGTTTATTAAACACCATGAATTTCACACTAAACCTCGTGAAATGGTATTTTGTTTACTTTTTCAAAAATTTTAGTCCAATCTTTTTGGATCACACCTTTAAAGAATTGAATGATGTTGTGGACTGTTTTGTCAAATGGGTCTCTAACCTTAATTTCAAGGTAAGAGAGTCGGATATTTAATAGATATTTAGTTATATTATCTTGTAAATGGGTTATGATATTGCTATCAAAATTCAATTTTGTATTTTTTGAGTAAGATTCAATGATCAAAGTTAAACCCACTTATCTTGTAACACCATTTAATTTGACTCAATGGGTTATTAAATTTGACTCAAAAACTACATAGTTGAATCCTAATAGCAATATCATAATTTGATTTTTTGTGGAAAATATATCCTACTTATCAAATTGTAGATGGGTTGTTATCTATAATTCTTCCAAATGAAGCAAGGAGGAATGTGGATGAATTTAAAATCATACAAGAGATCAATAATGTTATCAAGAGAGTCACAATTAAGAAGTGAAGAAACAAATTTAAATTTAGAGTGTTTCGTGTCACTAGGACAGATTTTATTGTGTTCATGCTCAACCATTTAAAAATATCCTCCTATGATTCATTCAAATGGAGGGATATTATTTCACATACATTCCCCATTCCCCACAGTCACACTTTCTCTATATTATTAGGAGCGTAGACAAAGAAAAACACTATTGAATGACCATGTGTAAGTAGTAGGCTATATAAACTATACTTAAATGTGTTTGTACTAGGGTGAAAGCATCAACAGGGGTCACCTTTTTTTGGAAAGTGATTTTTTTTTGAATAAGTAATTAGTACAAACCTCATGTGACACAAATATGGTGGTCATTTGCCACGAGTGACTTTGGCCCAACATAGTTTATTTGAATCGGGTTGGTTTGATCTCTTTCATAAAAATACTAATGTCTCCTTGTGTGTGTGTCAAGGGGTTAAGACAAAGTGGGTTAGCCCAATTAGTTTCAATTAAGCTCACTTTAGCCTAATATGTTCATCGACAACTTAGGTAACAAGGTTTTGACCCTCCATTTCTTTAATTTTAAATTGACGGTGAAACTAACTTTTTTTACATCACTTCTAATAGTTTTTACAAGTACAATTTGTTAGATTAGAAAATTAAAAAATAGCATTTTGTAGATCTAATTGCCCAAATTCTATTTTTTTAATTTTGTAAAACATTATTTAATTTACTATTCATTTTTAAAATTTGACAATAAGTGGCCCATTACCTTGAAAGTTAAGGTTGATTTCATTTACAAAAAAGTAAAACTTATTTTAATTTTGTTTTGGAAAAAATCATTGCATTGGAGGAGAGAGTCTTACTCTAGCTAAGTTTTTTTTTTATGATAATAAAACTTCAAAATGTTTGATGTCCAATAAAAGTGCTTTATTTTTTAGATATGCACCTTTCAACATTTATTATAAAATTGATGATTTTTTTTCACAATAAGGAAATAAATGGAATAAAATAAAAATAAAATTTCTATAAATTTCTTGATGCCTCATAAAATTTTATGACCCTTTTTCCAAACAAATAAATACTTCACAATTTTTCAAATAATTATACCAAACTAATTTTTAATCTACAAAGGTAGAACTTATAAATGACACTAAAATATATAAATTTCATTAGATTGCATAATTTGAAAGTTTGAAACATATATATCAATTTTAAAAGCTAAAATTCATTTCCCTATTCATTGCCCTTTTTAATATTTATAAAATGGTGACAGAATTTTGCAATTTTACCCTCCAAAATCAATCAAAAAATTCATAAGCCAGGGATTAATCCCCAAGACAATACCTACATTACCCTTTGAGTGGTCAAGTAGAGAAAGAGATATTCCTTCTAAATGGTTTGAAGAGTGAGTTGAAGATGTAATCTAGTAATTTTAATTTCTTGTAGAAAAAGAATATTTGCTTGATGGATTTAAAAATGTTCCTAGATTGTTAATTTATAGAAGGGACTGACAAACCCATTACAGTTTATAATAAGAAAAATAATATACGAAGAGATGGAGATGGTATCTACCACCTTTAACTCAAACACCTATAATTGATTCTCAAAGGAGATAGACTATTTGAAAAGAATGACGAATTATATCTCTTGAAAAAATCTTTATAAAAGACCTTGATTTGAATCCTTTATGCTTTAGAAAAGGTGAATGATGACTCATGCAGGGGAGAAAGACATTCTTTTGGTCCTAGGTTCATCAAATTAAAGACTAAAGACTAAAACCATCTTCTATAACGACGTATTTGTAGAAAGATGAATTAAGATGAAATATCTAGATAGAAATAATGGCAAAAGTATGGGAGTCAGTTGGAAAGGTTTGTTAATGTGATGAAGTGGGTCATTGTAAAAGACAAATAAAACAATAGATTGATAGATTGAGGATGAGAACGAAAAGTAACACCAAATAGAAGTCATAGTAATCAAGAACGTAAGAAAGTTGATTGAGTCATTAGGGGGTCAAGGATTCAGTGATCCCTCAATATGAATAAAATCCCTTACTATTCGTTAACTACAAATCTATACTCTTGAAATTGCCCTACACGATGAAAATGATTACATTATTCTAGTACTCCCATTCTACTTTTACCCATGGTGATTGAAACTTCTGTATTCCCCGACCCCACTCGCTAAAGGCGTTACAGTCGACCATTCTACGCCCTTATCCATGTCAAGAACAACAACGACGAGAAGAATAACTGACGTATTCATATAACGTCACGAGAAGAATTACTGACGTTCTCCATTCTAACGGAATCTTCAAATCATAAATTATACTTTTATAATAATTATTCATTCAGGAAAAAGTCTTACAAACCCTAATTAAAAATTGAAGGACATTTCATTTTCCTGGAAGATGAGTGAAGAATAAATTTAGAATAGAATGTTTTCACTTTGGCTTTTGAAGGAAGAGGAAGGCCACAACTTCAGAATCATTTATCTCTTTCTGCCTATGATGGAAACTTTAAAAATCTTTTCTGGAAAGGACGGCAATTTAAGAATCGAATGTTTTATCTGCTAAAAAGAAAAGGAATAGAATGTTTTAGCTGTTTTTTTAAAAGAAAAGGAATAGAATGTTTTAGCTGCCTTTTTTCTAATAATAGAAAAAGAATGGAATGCTTTAGCTGCTTTTTGGAAAAGAAAAAGAATAGACTGTTTTAACTGATTAAAAAAATAGAATGTTTTAGTTTTTTTTTTTTTAAGAAAAAGAAAATAATTTTTTTTTAAATTGTAAAAATCATTTATTATTAAAAGAAAGAATGTACAATAGACATGTATCTTGAAAGAATAATTTAAGTTTGACTACATCTGTAACAAAGCTTTACAATAGGTGCAATTTGCAATTTACAATAAGATAGATATCACTTTTCTTCGAGAGCATCATGTACATGATACTCCGTAATGAAATTCGTAGCTGTGAGTAGAGATTGTAATATCCTAAAAATGGTCATCTAAACCATGAGCCCCTAATCTTGATTCCATCACCAAGGTCCTAGCCAAAGACAATTAAAATAAATCTTGAGCACACAATTAATTTCTAAAATCATCAATGTCACATGGCAAATTAATCAACCAATATTAATTAAATATATTTATTTAATTAATATTGGTTGATTAATTAAATATATTTAATTAATTAATTAAATCATTCCAAGTAAATCATTTTTAAACAATTATCCTATTTATTTTATTGAATATCCTAGCATATTTAATTAAATAAATCAATTTGCCATTAAATCATTAAAAAAAAAGAATTAATTGACAAAAAGAAAGAATTAAAAATTGAGAAGAGAAATCAATTGCAGATAATCTTGAAAAACAAATTAAAAATTGATAAATAATCTCAAAGAAAGCACTTAAAACAATTAAATATTAAAATTGAATGAAATAGAGAATAAATAATTTTTTTCTTGATTATTTCTTAATTTTAGTTCAATTTCCTTTAAAACTAAGAAAAGAATCCAATCACATCAATTCACTTGGATTGTACTTCCTCTTGGAAAATCTTGACCGCTCATTATCATTTGATCTCAGCCATTGGTTTCTTTCTGAATTTTCTATAAATTCAAACTCTCATCTCTCATTCAAAAATCCTGGAGAATGTATTGTTATTATGTTGTTTTTGCTCTAGGTTCATTGAGAACTCGCATTGAGATATTGCATATTAGTTATTTCATATTGCTTAAATAATTTAGCTTAAATATTCATATATTTCTTAAATCATGTTAGATTAATCTTGCATATCTAGCTTAAATCTTGCATCCATTTAGCTCATATTCATGCTCATATAGATTTAAAAATCCTTCGTTTAAGTGTTGTCTAGTCACTAGATAGCTTAGCAATCTGAGAGCAATCAAAACTCGCATCTACTAGAAGGCAATAAGATGACTTGCAATGAATTTTATTTTGTCATTTTTGATTAACTAACCCATGCAAATAATGGTTTATTGAAGTGTTGTGTATTCTAGATACAGATATGGGTCCACTTTTCACACAGACATTTTTTGCACCCACCGTGGGGCACGAAATTCAATACTTCGGCCTCAAAATCATTTTTTTATCATACAAGTCTCGTCCATACAGTCACTGCTAAATATCATACGAGTGTTATTACTACATCTTACGACATTATGTCAAGGTCTTTGTTTTATCGTACGAATCAGAAAAGGGGTTCGTATGGATTTCTGCTCTGAATATCTGATTCGGTATTTTGTCATTCAGCTCTATGGGAATAGTCGTATGAGTAACTGCTTTGTCGTTTGGTTATGTGT
This sequence comes from Cryptomeria japonica, assembly GCF_030272615.1. Taxonomy (NCBI): domain Eukaryota; kingdom Viridiplantae; phylum Streptophyta; class Pinopsida; order Cupressales; family Cupressaceae; genus Cryptomeria; species Cryptomeria japonica. The sequence goes on from NC_081406.1 coordinate 11,057,028, forward strand.
TTACTCATTTGATTCTATGAGAATTCTCATATGGTCAAGTGAGAATACTCATACGAGTTACTATTCTATCGTATGAAAAAAGGAGTTTTTTTTTAGGAGTTTGCTTGAAATTAGGCTTGTGGAAGGTCAATATATATATGGAATATAACATTTAAGTATAAGTGACATTTCCTCTTCTCTTTTATCTTTCTTATACTTTAAGTTATATTCGATATATATATTGGCAGGATGTTTGAGAGGGGTTTCGAACCTCTAGGAGTTATAATGCAAAATCTAGTTTTTGGAGGATCCTCCAAATTTCAGACTTAGTCAAATTTCAGGGCATTTCAGCATTAGGAGTGAAAAATTTGTAACCAAGATTTGAAATTAGGCTTGTGTAATCTCACCAAGAGATTTGATATTTCACTAACTTTTTCTTCTTGCAAGTTTCTAAAAATTTCTTGTAGGTTGGAGGAGTTAGATTAGGAATTTATTTGAAAAAAAATTTACTTTTTAGGGTTTTTCTTGGATTAAATTTTGATGATATTGATGCTAACCTTGAATTGTCTTCTATCTACCTGAGATTTTCACAGCCTAACCAGTTTCTCGTAGAATGCTTGTCAAAAAATTTATCAATCACACATACGCCTGTCAAAGAATAAAAAACAACATGACTATTGATGCGTTGGTTTTGCAGGTTGTCTAAAGAGAATCAACAAAATGTCATGTATTCTTTAAATTCATTTTTAGGCACTTAAATTGCTATCTGGTTAAAGAACAAATCTATCTTTCATGTTTTCAAAAAAATCAGAGAGGTAGGAGAGTATGCTCTTGTCTTTTATAAACAATCAGAAATCTAGACCCTCGAATCTTTTTCTATGTTTTGAGATTTGTGTACCTTTAGCAGGCCTGTCATAGTGGGAAAAAGTAATCACCCTGTGAGAGCGACCCAAGTGAGTACAGTTGAACCAGAGCATTCCAACTCACTATAATAAATAGGCCTTTGATGATTAAAGTCTCAGAGGATGGGATTATTTGAGTTTTCTCTTTGAGATCTCTCATATCAAGCATTTTTGTAGGGCCTCGCAGTCTCAATCACGTTTACGTGACTACAACTTGTTTCGGTACCTTGTTGGGCTATAGGCCTCAGTCATGCTTGCGTGACTTCAAGGGGTGATTTCAAATGGAATTCCTGACTAAGAACTATAAGATTAGAAGCTACCTGGTTCACCTCCGAAAGGTTGATAATCTTTGTGCAAGAGAGATAGTAACTCTCCCAAGACATTTTCCATATCGTGCCCCCATTAGCATTTGGAGTCGGATAATATGGCGTTGAGAATCCATTGTGTGAGACTCAGTGGGCGTATTTTGATTAGCTATTGGGTGTGTACCTAAGTCAACGAGCAAAGGTTTTCTTCTCTAAGACAACTTCCATACGTTTAGCATGCTATGCTTGAAATTATTGAACATCTTGGATGTTTTCTATGTTTTTATCCCTGAAACTAAAACTAGAATACTAAAAATGGAGAAAAAAATATCAAATAACTCAGTGATAAACTCTGTTAGTGTCAAAAACTAGTTCTTATCAGTCATTGAAAATCAGTCCTATATCAAAAATTGGTCCTCGTTAGTCGTAAAAACTCTATCTGTCAGAATTTTGTCTTTGTCCAGTCCTCTGTCATACGAGCCTACTTGAATATCATCCTGTTACATACCTACTATCGTATGATCTTTCATTAATCCTCATAGTTTGTCATCTAGCTTTACAAACTCTGTCGTACAAGTCTCAGAAATAGTCGTCTGTCCTTTTAAACTTTGTCGTATGAAAATACGTAACATTCAACATATTATCATCTGGAGTCTGCCCAACTGTCATATGAAATCAGGTAGCCACTCATACGAAATACTATCTTTAACATCTGTAAACAACTAAACTGTCATTTGGGTCTGCAAACTCTGTCATACGAATTCTTGTTCTGGTTAGTCAAAACAGTCAAACCTACTCAAATCAGTCTACAACGAGCATAAAACTAAACATCATAATTCTGAGCATAAACAATCTTGATAGTGTACCCCTATCATTGTGTTGCATGATTTTTTCGCTTACCTCTTAGCTAGCTCAATCAACCTAATCCAATCAACCAATCTATTGTCCAAACTTCACTCTCGAGTATCACTTAGGCTACTTAGCGTCGACTCAAAATCGGAGTCAGTATATCTCATCCACATAAGTTTGAACATCAACCTCTAGCCTCAACAAATAACTAGCTTTGATCTCACCTTGACATCTGTAACACCTCTCACTATCAACTATAAATGGATACCTTAGCTCCAATTCCCATGGCTACCTTGGCTCAAATGACTCAAGATATCAAGAAAGAAATATATGACATGAAAATCCAACAAAATAAATCAATGACTCCATTTGAGAAACAAATGCATGATATCAAGAGTGAGAAACTTCAAGGAATGCTAAAATGATTATATGATTTGACAATCGAAAGCCAACAAATAATTAACAATCAAAAGCCAAATCTCAAACAAGCTCACAAGACACCTTCACCAAGACATAAAGACATTTCCTCCAGATATCCTCTAGATAGACAATTTACACCTTTGGGGCAATCTATTGAGTCGACTTTGGAAGAGCTTCTTGAGCATAATCTTATCATATTTCCTAAAAAGACCCCATGCAGATGTGAATTTGTGAGTAAGTATTGTGCATATCATAGACAAAATGAACATAAGACTTCAAAATGTGTGGAATTAAAACATAAGATTCAAGATCTCATTGATAATGGTGTCATTGAAATTGAAGATCCTAATGACTCACCTAAACAAAAAGAAGGAACTACTTCTAAACATGATCAAAATCATGAACCTATGTCTAGCAAGGCTCCATATGTGGCCTCCATCCCTTCCATGATGCCGTCATCTCCTAAAATTTCTCAGCAACAATCCATACCATCTCCTTCAAACAATAAAACTTCTCATGTTTACCTTCAAGGGCTATCTCCTATGGAAATCCAAGTTAATGCCAATATTGATACAATTTCCTCTAAAGATTTTAAAATCCTAGATCCTATTCCATCATGCACTCCAATTTCAAACGTACCCACTCTAGAGAGTCCCACTCAAAATGCTTCCCCAGCATGCCAAAACATGAACACCTTCCAAGAATCATCCATGCATATCAACAATATTACCCCTTCCTTAGAAGTGACTCCATGTCAAGAGGAGAATCTAAAAATTGAAGAAACAAGTCCTATCATAAATCAACATCAAGACACCAAAACTCCTCAATCCCATCTAATGGTTGAAAAAAATCCTATTTCAGTAGAATCCCATGATGATCCCCTTATACCTTTCCATTTCTTCCAAGATGAACTCCTTCCATCTCAAGAGAAAAGCATCCTTCCAAATCTCATTCCTAATCCACTTCCTAAGCAAGATCGTGATGCCTCTTCCAACTTTTCAAATAGTCCTATTCAAAATGAAGAGTCAAACACCCTTCCTACTCTATCCAATGGTCCTCTTCCATGTCAAGATCAAAGTATCCCTTCATCTCCTTTTCATAATCCTCCATATTCACTTCAAGGATCTATCATGCCTATAAATATCTCTCATGATCCTATCATTCCCTACATTCCACCTCCATCTCATAATGGACTCATGCCTTCTTTCCAAAGCAAAGTGTATCCTACAAGTCAATATTATAAAGGCAAAGGGGTAAATCTCCACAAGCAAGAACCCCTCCATATTAAAGAAAATGTTAAAGCTCATGACCTTAGGGACATTTCTCAAGATGGTGGTATCTCTCATAAATCCTACATTTCTCTAGTTAAATCCAAATATACACTTTCCCCATCATCGCTTCCATCCATTCTAGGTCCCTATATCCCTCCATCCCTTATGCAGGATCAACAAAGGCACACATCTTTGAGTACTTTCCATCCATCTAAAAGACCTCCATATCATTCCTATCTATCCATGCATCTCCCTCCAAGCAATTTGGATGCCAAGCATAAAATTCATAAGTCAAGTAATCCACATGTATTCAAGGATCAACATGTCCCATCTAATCGACATGTCAAAACAAAGAAAAATAAAAATACAAAACGCCACAAAGGCCCACAAAGAAAGAAGAAAAGTCAAAAGTTATATGGGTTCCTAAGGCACTTGTACAAGCAATGCACTCTAAGGAACTACAAAAGCCATGTGGACCCCTAAGCAGCTACTTGAAGCACAAAAGTCTAAATAAAAATCAAAATTGGCATCCAAAATTGTTGTTCCTCTATCCAAACCTTCCAAGTCTATTCCTCCATCATCTCCTTCATCCATTTTGGGTTCTTATGCCCCAAAATTTGTAACCTTTCCTCCATCCAAATCTCAAAATCTGAGATTCACTTCTCTTCCACATGTCTACCATCCCTCAAGATGTGAGCCAATATTGATCTTTCCAACATTTCCATCTAGCCATACACAATTCTTCCAATGTCCCATCCATTATCCAACACCTCTTTTTCACCCTTCCATTCGTCTTATCCAATCCTTTGCATAAATCCTTGCCCTAGTTTCATTTTATTATCCTGCCAACATCTTTGAGCATACCTTCATAGCCATTGTCTATTGCAACTCATATTCCAAGGGTACCATCCAAAGAAGCAAGATGTTGAGGTCCTTCTTCCATCCCCTATCATGCCTCCATTATCTTCTAAAAAAAGTAAAAAAGTAAAGAGAAATATTTTCGTCCATGAGTGAAAACCACTTCTTGTGGCACCTTGGGCAAGTACCATGATGAAAACATGGCAAATAGGCATCATGCGTAATCCATTATCCTTTTGCACTTTACACTAGGGGAAAGTTCCATCCATTTACATCCATCTATGATCCTTCATCGTCCATTATCCCTCATTCGCTCTATCTACATTCATATCCCTTTTCCACCTTTGATCTTGACAAGGTTAAGGATCCCTGCAGGCTTCATGTGTCCTATATATTACACTCGATCTAGACCATTTAGCTCCTATCCATTGCTTGCTTACATCATTCATTACTACCTTTGATCTTGATTATCCTATTTGTCCCCTATCTAGATATATTCCTTGATCTTGATCAACATTATGGACAAAATGCAAAAACATGTTTTCCACAAACCTCTTGACATGGCCACTTCTTTGGACCATTTAGCTTCGTTATGCTATATCCTTGCTTTACATCGCTAAAATCCTTGATGTACATTGCTATATCTGGTCCCTATGCTAGATTAACATTGTGAGATAGTCCTTGAAAGCATCCAACATCATTCGCTTATCCATTCATGTACTTAAAATCCCTTTTGCCTTGCTAGACATTAGGGACAAACATTAAAAAATCATAAAAATCATAAAAAAGTCCTGAACAAAATCCTAAAAATCAGAAAAAGTCCTAAAGAAATCCTAAAAATCAGAAAAAGTCTTGAAGAAATCCTAAAAATTATAAAAAGTCTTGAAGAAATCCTAAAAATTATAAAAAGTCCTGAACAAAATCATAAAAATCATAAAAAGTCCTGAAGAAATCCTAAAAATCAGAAAAAGTCCTGAAGAAATCCTAAAAATCAAAAAAAGTCCTGAAAAAAAAAAGGGGGGATCTTTGCCAAGCAGGTGAAAACCTAGTAAACAGGTGCCTCTTGTACTCAAGCACTCTATCTATCAAAGCAACGTTAGCATTTCCTGTTTTCATTCCTGCGTTCTTGCATCTTTGCTTTCACTTGTGCATATCTTTTAGTCACTTTCATGACATCCTAGTTCTTTCAGAACCCTCATGGCTTGAAACCGATCACTGACCTAGTCTTAGGGTAATCGACTGATCAATTTACATGTCCTAAGCAGTATCAACCAAGTCAACTTTACATCAGTGAAACTTGGTTGTCCACTCCGAGTCAGTCACCAGTCTCTTGACTATTGAAGAGTTTTATCACTGAGTACACAAGCAAACTAACATTACTGAAAACAATCACTAAACAGTTTGAGCTATGCATGAAATTTTCTTTGTGTGTTGTCTTTTATATTGGTTTTCGATTTATCCCTCTGAGTAACTCGAGGAAGACTATCTTGACTAAGAGGAGCAAGGATTAGGGGCATAATACTTTTCATGTTTTCTACTTGTAGGAATGAATCCGATGATCTAGAAACATCTAATTAGCTAGGTGTCTATGATAAGTGCCTACACATCAAGGTGAAATCACCACACATACCTTGACTTCGCTTATTTGTATGCTATAGGGAGGTTGGAGTAATTTCTTTGTCTGTTTTGAGGGAATTTCTTTAATGTGCAATCCGGATGCATGTGTAATCTATCCAAGGATATGAATGAACAAAGGGTCATTGTGGACAAGATAATTAATATTGGATATGAAAAGGAATGAACTCTATTTTGCCCGCTATGTTTGTAAAATGCTTAGTGATGAAAATTAAGCATTCCAAATCCAGTGACTAGGTTTAGGTTGCATTCATTCTAAATTTTATGCATTTCAAGTGATTTCGGCATAATAACAATGATCTATTTATCTTCTAAATGAGAGTTTGAACCATTCATCATTTCTCAGCTAAGTGGTCTCTTTTTCATCTTCATTTCTTCAATCGAGTACTTGTGTATTGAGATGTTAGTTGCATACATGAGCATCTTATATAGATCCATACATTTAATTTTATACTTATTTGCATTCATATTATTGCATGAAGAAAAATAAATATTTGCATTATTAGTTACTCATTCTCCTCATTTATTTGCATCATCATCTATTTACATAAAAAGAAATAAAAATAAACATCCATATTCCATTTGCATTCCTTTGTCTATACTAAAAAGATATGCATACATATATAATAAAGCATATAGAAGGACATCTCATTAATCGATCAACATAAGTACGATGAAATCAAATCAAGAGCTCGTAAATCGGCTATCTTGAGTCCATTTTCGGGATCGAAATTGAAATTTGACGTCAATTCTCTCATCGAAATTTCATGATATTGACCACTTAGCACTCTCTTCAATTGTTCATTCTCTTCTTCAATTTGCACTCAATTTCTTGTTAATCAATGCTAAATCTCAATTTAATTCTCACATTAACTCTGATTTTAATCTTCAACATTAATCTTTGTGCTCAAATAACTTAAAATCACTCAAAATAAATGCTTAAAATCATCGCGCAACCCTCGCCATCTTTTGATTTCTCTCCTAAGGGGGCGTACTCATGACCTCAAAGTCGAGAATTTCTTTCAAAAGTCTTCATTACAAGTCAAGCAGCTAAGCTTCATCAAATCAATCTCTAAGGGCATATCAGTTTCATTACTTCAAATCAAGCTGATATTGTCTTTGTCTGAATCAGTCTCTTAACGTTAATCAATTTCATCGCTTTTCATCAAGCTGATTATTCGTTTAAACTTAATCAAGGGTTTAAAGAGTATCTTCAATCACACTCAATCTAAGAAGGTGTTCAGTTTCATCACATCAAATCAAGCTGGACAGTTTATCTTCACTCATCATATCTTGATCAATCAAGTTCAAGATCAGTTTTCTCTTCGCTCACTGTGTCTAGTTCAATCAAGTTCTAGATCAATAAGATCCACTTCTTGATCAATCAAGTTCAAGTTTGGTATCTTCTCTCTTCATCGGTCCTAGTTCAATCAAGTTTGGGATCAGTTTCGCTTTAATCAACTCTGTTCAGTTTCATCGCTTCAAAATAAGCTGAATACCTCGCTCTTCATCTAGTTCGTGATCAATCAAGTTTAGAACTGGTATCTCCTAGACATCAAATTTTCTTTGAACCAATGCATTTCTCGCACATTAATTCAAAGAGGGGCAAATGTAATACCCTAAAAATGTTCATCTAAACCATGAGCCCCTAATCTCGATTCCATTGCCAAGGTCCTAACCAAAGACAATTAAAATAAATCTTGAGCACACAATTAATTTCTAAAATCATCAATGTCATATGGAAAATTAATCAACCAATATTAATTAAATATTTATTTAATTAATTAAATCATTCCAAGGAAATCAGTTTTAAACAATTATCCTATTTATTTTATTGAATATCCTAGCATATTTAATTAAATAAATCAATTTGCCATTAAATCATCAAAAAAAAGGAATTAATTGACAAAAAGAAAGAATTAAAAATTGAGAAAAGAAATCAATTGGAGATAATCTTGAAAAATAAATTAAAAATTGATAAATAATCTCAAAGAAAGCAATTAAAACAATTAAATATTAAAATTGAATGAAATAGAGAATAAATAATTTTTTTCCTGGTTTTATCTTAATTTTAGTTCAATTTCCTTTAAAACTAAGAAAAGCATCCAATCACATCAATTCACCTGGATTGTGCTTCCTCTTGGAAAATCTTGACCGCTCATCATCATTTGATCTCAACCATTGGTTTCTTTCTGATTTTTCTATAAATTCGGGCTCTCATCTCATTCAAAAATCCTGGAGAATGTATTGTTATTATGTTATTTTTGCTCTAGGTTCATTGAGAATTTGCATTGAGATATTGCATATTAGTTATTTCATATTGCTTAAATCATGTTAGATTAATCTTGCATATCTAGCTTAAATCTTGCATCAATTTATCTCATATTCATGCTCATATAGATTTAAAAATCATTCGAGGTGTTGTCTAGTCACTAGATAACTTAGCAATCTGAGAGCAATCTAAAATCGCATCTACTAGAAGACAATAAGCTGACTTGCAATGGATTTCATTTTGTCATTTTTTATTAACTAACCCATGCAAATAATGGTTTATTGAAGTGTTGTGTATTCCAGATACAGATATAGGTCCACTTTTCACACACACATAGAGATCTATTGTGATCTTTAGCAATAGTTACATAAAATGATAGTAGAGAATAAACCATTCTTAATCATTTCTGTAAGAAGGAATGTATTTGAGAAAACAACTATTCATCTTAGCAGCCAAATATATAACAAAATACATTGATGATAAGATTCTATAACATTATCTTAAAGCAATGCAGCCATGAGCATTTGATGGAGTGGGTAAGAAAAAAGGAGAAACGTTCTTCCATAAATTTATAATGGATCATTCATTTGTTTGGACTTAGCTCATTTAATCCTATAGGAAAAATGGTTTCGCTCCTCCTTTTGAAGGAAGAGACTTAAGACACAAATTAAGGATTATTCATTCCTTTGCATTTATAATGGAAACTTTAAAAATCTCTTGTTGAAAGGACAACACTCTCTTTTTTTAACATTATCTTATGCAAAGCATGTCCTCTTATTTTTTTGGTTTTCTATTAAAGCAAAGACTACATTTTAGTTGTAGTTTCAAACTTTCATTTTATATTATTTTCTTGGTATAAATATAATTAGTATATTATCTTTAAAATAATTTATATAAAATGTGTTGAAAGATATTTCTGTAAAAGTATATTTTAATAAAAGAAATTCTACAATGATATCTATTGATATATTTTATATAGATTATTTATTATTATTTTCAACATTATAAATTGTTTAAAGGGGTTAGGGAAGGTAATTCCCTTGTCGATTCTTTTGCTAATATTGGTGCCTTGTGTAGGGATGAATTTCATTGGAATGGGATGGGTCCTCTTCCCTCTAACGTAGAAGATATTATTAAAATTGATATGCTCCACAGTGGATAACTTGTTATGGATTTCGTGTTTTGCCATTACCATTGTCCTCTTTATTCTTGATAGATTGAGGTGTTTTTATGATCCGAATTATGGATTCAGATTACAACACCTAGTGTATGACCTGTAGTATTGTAGACCCTTTTACAACAAAATTTGGAACAACAAATTCATAAAGAGATGTATGGAACTCAAAAAGGTGTCATATTCAATTTCAAATTCAGTCTATACAGTTTGCAATAAATCCCAGAAGTCACTGTTGGTGTAATTAATTATTCATCTTGGATATTATTACACCTTACTTAAGTTTACTTAGGTACATGCATATCATAGTGGTTTGAGTATGAGACACTTGGGTGTTTGTGCCACATTGTGATAGTGTGTGTAGGAAAACTTTCACCTTTTGTGGTCTTATCTTGTTGTTACATTCCACCTTCGGTGGGTGATCCACCTCATGTGGAATATTATATTGTTTCTCCTACCTACCACACTTATTTCCTACCTACCCTTGTTTCTTATTGAGCCACATGTCATGTTTGTGTTCTCACATATCCATATAGCCTTACCTATATAAGAAGGCTCATATTCATTGTATGTAACAACGATTGATGATCCAGTTGATCAATATTTTCATCTTGATAGAATACAATTTATTTCTATCATCTATTTTGTCTCTCTTATACTTTTCATCAAGCTCTTGATATTGGCAAAATCTCACATGGAATCATTTGAGCCTTGCACCATGCCGCAACTTTTGATGGGCAATCATACATACATGCATGTGATTGGGAAAGGAACTATTGCCATTGGGGATAACTCGTTCAATGATGTGTTGTGTGTACCCCACTTGACAAACAATCTCCTTTCCATCTATCAAATCACACATGGCACAACTAGGAGAATTGTGGAGTTCACGCTTGAGTTAGTTTTCATTACAGACTTGGAGACTAGAGCTATCATTGCGACTGGGGTGGTTGATCATGCATCTCAATTATACTTCTTTTCAGATTTTGTTGATGATGATGATTTCACATATGATGATTCTTCACATGATGATCACACTTCTTGTGATGATTTAGATTTTGAGGAGAACTTTGGGTACTTGAACTTGGGGATCCTCACATGTGACCCCATTCTTAAGCCTTGTGTTTTATTTCCTCCTATTGATATCGCATCACCTATTGCACTTGATGATGTGGATAGTGTGACACTTTTTCCTTCACGTGATTCAGTGCAACAGGATATTCATTGTCTTTGAGCTTTAGTTTCTTGGGATGAGTACTTGACAGACATTGCAGATTTATTTGTGGAATCCTACATTGCAAATTTGGGAGACATCATTGATGATATTGATCTTCTCTTTGATGAAGATGATCCTTCTTCAATTCTTGTGAAGGAACACTCTGACCCTCTTGTTCATTCTCTAAATGATCATTCTTTTGAGGTTGACATGATTGTGGATACTTATGTACAACAGTTGGAGGAGGTCTCTTTATGTTTAGAGGAGACATGTGAGTCTTTGAGACTTGTGCTACTTACATCTCCACTAGATCTTGGAGTACCTTTTTCAGCAGTGTGGAGCAATTCACCACCTTTGGAGTGGGTATCTTTCAGCATCAACATGGGGACACTTGAGCAGCTTTCAGAGATTCCATTCATCATAATATTTTTTCATACATCTTCCCTTCATGATTGGGGAGACTTCATGGATACACCTTTGGTTTTGTTTCTTCCTAAGGGGAGGCATGTTGTTCAATGTCCGTGGAGAAGTTTCTTCATACATCATCGAGCTTCTGTCATTGGTGCAGATTTTACATTGAGGGGGGGCTTCATGGTCTCTTCTTCTCTCTTATTCATCATTGAGAGCATTATGTGCTTTCATCATCTCTCTTTTAGGGGAGAGTTTTTTCCCATGTGGTTTTTCTCTCTTTCCCCACTTTGTGAGACATTTCATTGCATTGGTTTTCTTTGCATTTGCATTTGTACATAGGTACCTAATATGGCCTCATAGTCGGGACCCATCTTGCATTGCTTAGTTGCATTGTAGACTTATGTGCATTCCCCTAATTTGCACTTAAGGGGGGGTGTTGGTGTAATTAATTATTCATGTTGGATATTATTACACCTTACTTAAGTTTACTTAGGATAATGCATTTCATAGTAGTTTGGGTATGAGACACTTGGGTGTTTGTGCCACATTGGGATATTGTGTGTAGGAGAACTCTACCTTTTATGGTGTGATCTTGTTACTACTCTATCATATCCACTTATTATGGAGTGATATTTCCAATTTGAAGTGAACAATCTAGATAATAATTTTTTCAACAAAACCAAAAAATTATTAGAAGAACTGTTTATTAGTCGAACTTCATAGGTCCATAAATTTTCACTCGGAGCTCAAAATATGAAACCTCTTACACTATTGGAAAGATCTTGATGACACTTTTGACCCCAAATTCCACTCCAAAGGCCTCCAAAAATTAATTTTACTCAAACCTAGAAAATAAAATAAAATATAGATTTTCGATATGTTCCTTTATCACTTTTCCAACACCATCAGAGTTCTCATAAATTATTATCTAATCATTTTATGATAACATTTGGAGATATTTTTTTCTTTTGACCTGCTACTTAATCATTGCCACATAGATTGTGGGTGATTTTGGGCCTCACTTTTTGTTGCCTAGGTATTAGATAGTGGTTTGTTGTAGAGAGATTTTGGTAGCTTGGATATTTATGGTGCGGGTCGAGTGGGGTACACCTCTTCCTACTCTTTTTATGGGTGGTTTCCAACATGAGTGGTGATAGGAATAAAAAAAACCAATTTCATGTGATGATGTTAAAAGAAAAAAGGAAAATTGGTAGATTCTTGAAAGGGGAAAGGTTACTTCTTATTTAGAGCATCTCCATGGCCATGATTTGAAGGTGACTAAAATATTCTACAAATGATGGAAGAACATTAAACTTTCTATGGGAAACAAGGGCATGTATATTTTAGAGGAGATAATTGTGAAGATCATTGGGCTTTCTATGGAAGGTAGAAATATTTTTAGGGATCGAAAATCTTCTAAGACCATAGTGAATATGTTTCTTAACTGAAAGGAGTGGAAGAAGCTGGTTTAAAAATTGAATGGTGGGTAAGTAGAGTCTCTGAAACCTCTCTGGGTGGGTGTAGTTAAAGTCTTCATTCAATACTTTACAATGGAGGGGAATTTTACCACTATTTATGGATACCATTTTCATTTTTAAATCATTTTTGAAATTAAATATATTTCTCCTTTCCATTTTACCTTTTGTGCTCTCTAGAAGCTAGTATTAAATAGCATAACAAAAATGACAAAAACCGTAATCTTCATGAGGGTTTATTCCTTCGTATATTGGAACACTTAAAAGAAATATCATCTTCCCCTAAGGGTAAAGGCCATGAGAAAACCCCTACATAGATGGAGAACATGAGGTTTGAGGATGATATGGACACGAAAAATACATGATGGGGATAAAGAGTCCTCAGATGAAGACTGGGAAACAAAGGATGGTATTTATTTAGAGTTAAAAAAAAGGAAATTCCCCCCTTAGGGATGAAAAAGGTAGGTCAGGCTTCTCCTAGTTGAGTGGAAGAGATTTTGGTGGCTAAGGGGTTGACTGAGAACCAAAATAGTATAATAGAGAATGAGGTGGGTATGGGAGAAGGATCCACGGGAGTGGCCCCTTCCCCTCCCTCTTCTAAATGGGTTGATGAGGAAAAAACTAGTGGCCCTCCCTTCCCTAGGGATTTATAGAAAGACTCCCTTTTTCTTGGTGGCAATCTTGAGAATCCTCTAGACCTTTTGGGCATCGCCAAAGATGTTGTATTTGACTAGTTTTAGATAAATTCAAAGTGTTTGTTCTTGGAAATGAACTAATTGAATATCAATATCCAGTCCTTAAAAAGAGAAATGGTTGCATTGGATAAGGGTGGTGGTCCATATTGTTCTAGGGTGGAGATGGCAATTTGATTATAGATGAAGAAAAGAAAAGATTGGTATCCACTCTTGAGAATGTTGCTAAAGAAGTAGCTCATTTGAAGACAAAAAATATTAAGGAAGGTTGGGGGTTTTGGAATCTAAAATGAAGAGAATACATGAACCTCACAAATGTGGTGAATATGGGATACAAAACTATTCATAGAAATATTTAAGGGATTAAAATCATTGTGGATCAGTGGCAGAAAATGAAGGTTTCAAATCTAGGGATAATATTGTTATTAATCTTGATAAAGTTGATAAGGATGAGCAGGTCAATGATGATAATGGCCCTTCTGCCAAGACTTGTGGGAATCTCAAAAAGACTAGGGAGTAGACTAATCTCAAACTACAAGATTTGATGAACTTGTCTCAGAAGCTAGACTAAAAGGAAGCTAAGGTAGTTGAAGCCTTGAAGAACTAGTGTTAATTCTCTACTAATCTTTGTTTTGAGTCCATTGTGTTGGAAGTCTATTTTTTGGGTTTTTTATTGATGATGAGTTGTGGGTTGGTTGTGTGTTTATTGTTGGCAGTTGTTTGTACTTAAGGTTTCAAGATCCCTTCAAAACCCAATTTTCCTTAATTAAAAAAATATTATTATTTTATTCTAATTATATATAATTATTAAAATTAGTATTATAATTAGTAAAATATTATTATTCTTAGTGTTATATTATACTTATATTATTTTTAATGTTATTATTATTTTAATATTAATATTATAGATATATTTATTATTATTATTATTTTATTTTTTTGTATTAAGTATCATAGAATCACAAAGCTCATTTTTGCTCATTCGAGCATCCATGTTACAAACTTATTACAAATACCAAATCATTTCTAGCAAACTTATTACAAATACTAGCTCCTTTCGAGCACCAAACTAGAAACAACAATTGGAAGACCAAGGGTCACAACTTAGAAATCCACTTTAAACAACCAATGGAAGACCAAGAGTCACAACTTAGAATTCTACACAAAGGTGTCCCTCATGGGAGTTGAACTTGGGTCTCCACATTGAGAACTCAATGCTTTAACCAACTAAGCTCAACCCCTTGGACATTATTATTATTATCATTATAAACTAGGATTATGGATAGGGTTAAGGTTCAATTAATTCATGTAATGGTTTAATTTATTTAGGGTCAATGTGGAATTAATGTTAGGTTTTAGCTTCATATAATTATAGTTCAATTAGGGTTTTGTTTTCTTACAATTTGGTTTGCAATTCAATTTTGGTTGGTTTTTTATTTGTGTTAGAAATTTATTAGGGTTACAACACATTTAGTATTATCTTCCACCCTCACATATAAGCTATTCAACAAGCTATGTACTCAACATGAAGCCCTAAAAGGCATATTGACCTAGAAATAGTTTGAAAGAGAGGGAGATCAAATAAGAAGTAAATTCACACCACAAAATAAACAAAAGATTAGGATGATGGTTGGTAGTGCAATTTGGATCTTACTAACTCCAAGATATCTATTAGAGTGCTTGTTTCAAACAATATACCCTTATAAACAATATGCCTTATGTTGGCTTACAATACAAAAGATATATAATGTTGGCCCAATATAGTAATTATAAAATGATTTTACAATAGAAGCTTTCGGATCCAGACTGATGTCAGCTTCACTGAAATGTTGGATGCCAATGCCAGTGATGACCCTGAATACTCAATGCCGGTATCCGCCAGTGTATGCCTCCAAGTGTCAGTACATGCCTTCAATAGAATCTTGTTTCCATCAATGACAACATATGATTATAATGAGTATCAATTGCCAACAATCTCCCCCTTTGGTATTGATGGCAACACTCATGTGAAAAATGGATTCCCTGTCGGTTCAACTGAAAAATGAATCATGCTCCTCCTGAGTTGATTGACCCTGTCAGAAATATATTATGCCTATCCTCCCCTTAAGATCACATACATATACTCCCCCTTTGGAATCAATGCCAAAGACCAGTGAAAGAATTAAAGAATAATTATAGATACTTTACCAGAGCTTGACCAATCTCAAAATTTTCAGGTAAGATTTCTCTAGCAAAGGTACATAGGTATCCCAAATGGTTTTGAATGTCTCAGATATGAATACAAGTCCACTCAATAAATGTGCTAGTGTTTCTTTCTCAGTGACTTCTGTCGGTGTTGGTTTTGCAAGCATATCCATACATTTTATCTTATGTACACCTTGTGAATCCAATCTTGGACTCACCAAACCTCTAAGACTCCTTGCTCTCTGAATGATCTGGTCTCTTTCCTTTTAAATAGAAAAAAATCGGTTCTCCAAGGTCAAAATTTATCCATCAATGAAAGTTGTAAGTGAAGTTAGTCCACAAAAGAATTAACAATATTAGCTATCTTTTCATGTAATTCCTTTAACATCTAATCTACATTAGCTGTAAGAATTTGTATATTACAACAGACCCTGTAGATGTTAGTATAACTATTTCAAAGAATTTTCAATGAGTACAAGTTTCTCTTCAACCTCCTTTTTCTCTGTCTCAATAATCTCATCAAAATCTACTTTCTTGGCCAGAGTAAATATTTCAAGTGCTTTCTTATCTGAAATTTGCTGCAATGACTGAAATTTTTTAGATATGTACTATGTTAATACCTTAAGATTGCCGGAAGGGCTTGCTTCATTTTCAATCATACAATTAGGAATCAATCTATGCAAAATTGTTATTGATTGATCTATTATTCCTTTATCTGCATATCCCTCCTTCATTAGCTTCTAAGTAGCCATCATCATTAGCTCTGTAGGACTCATCTCTATAATTGATTTCTTTTCAACTTGAGAAGTGTCAATTGCCAAAGATTTTGCAGGGGAAACAATTGCTGGTTCAGTCTCCTTTTCCTTATCTTCCTTATCCTTTCTTGGTGAATCTCTTTTCTCCTCCTCTAATGCATCAGTGGCTTCGCCACTTGGTGCAATATCAATTACTACTGGTGGAGTATTGTCCACAATATTATCTGTAACCTATACATTATCTATATTATCTTGCCTAGATTGCACAAATGTAGTCTCTATTGGTTTAGTTTGTACACTCTCATTAATTTTGGGTTTAACTCTTGGTTCACTCAAAATTTGAACTAAACTTCCCAAAATTACTTTCCCTTTAAATTTGTCCAGAATGGTGGGAGCTATTGCCTTAGCAAATTCTTCTTGAGAGGTGAGAAAATCAGGATTCTTTTGGAAGAATTTGGTCCAACCATCTCTGGTCTCATTTAATATTTCATTTACTCTACCCATCATTAGGCCTATTTGTCAATTTCATAGTTTCATGTTGGATAAATGTCCATCAATTATCAATACCACTCTTCAGATCTCTTCCAAATCTCTTCCAGGGAATATGCAAGATTTGCAATGAATTTTCCAACCCCTAAGGCATATGCATTAGTTACCAGTTGAATTTCCTGCCAGTGTAGGAGTACTCTGGTATACTGGTGGAGTTATAGGTGTAGTTATCGGTGTAGTTGCATCTCCACATGGTTCTTCAGATTTTATAACCCATCTCTTGGTGTGATCTTGATGTATTTCATATACTTTCTGCTTTCCTTTCTTATTTTCTTTATCATTGCTAACCGATGTAGACTTTATTTTGTAGTACTTAGCAATATGACCTATTTTGTTGCATACATAGCATGTAACATTGTTCTTTTGAATTGCTTTGGCATATCCAATGTCATTCCTTGACCTACATTGATTAGCCAAATGGCCAAACTTTCCACATGCATGACTTTAACATTCATCCTGTAATCTTCTGACTGATGACCATATTTCTTACAGTTTGTGCATTGATTGGGAACTGAATTGTAGTTTTGATTTGCGTTATTTCTACATTGTCTAGCCATATGCCCAAATTTAGTACAAACAAAACATCTACCATTTAATTTGTAAGCATTAGATTGCCTTACCGGTTTCCTCTAGTCTGATGAGTTATGCATACTGGTTGTCTGATCTTCATTTGCAGTACCAAAGCTTTCACCTTCTACAAATCCAAGTCCTCTAGAATCTTCACTCTGCCTTTGTCTTTTCAATAGATCATCCAACTATGTGGCACTAATCCTGAATTTTTCTTTATACTCACTTACAGTAGTCAGATCATCTCTCCGAGTTGTTATTTGTCTTTCAAGCTCTTGTTCATTATTCTGGGAGTGTACCAAATAAGTTCTCAATAGATTATTCTCATGAGTTAATCTGTCACATTCATCAAATTTGTTCTTCAGAGATATAACAAGATTTTCTTCCTTTTTCTTTATGTCCTCAATATCTTTTGATAGCCTCATAGTCAGGTCTTGCATTTCATTCTTCATGAGAATGTTTGCTTGACTCAACTTCTGACATTGTTCCTTAAGTGCATTTTTCTTGTCATCATCCTGGTTTTGCAAAAGTTCCTTTCTCTTAGCTTGAGCACAAGATAACCTTTCTTGTAGAATAAGAATGAATTTATTAGTAGAATTTAGCTCATCTTGTAGTTTCAGGTTCTTCATTCTTTCAGCATCATAATCCACAAGTGCCATCTCAAGTTGCTTCTCCATAGCCATGTTCAATGATTCTGGTTTCAGGTACTTCCTCAAGCTATTAAAATTCCTCCGACATACCAAGCTCTGATACCAATTGTTGGAATACAATTAACTAAAGAACACTGAGAGGAGGGGGTGAATCAGTGCTATGCCGATAACACAAGATTTTAACCTTTTATAACATACACATATAAACCGGTAAATGAAGAAACATATAACATGAACCAAATAAACCAGCCACACAAATGAACACCATAACACATAATTTATATGTGGAAAACCTCAAAGAGGAAAAACCACAGTGCGATTTGTGACGCACAATATCAATTCACTGGCCATATGAAAGATATTACATAGCATGGGGCCTACACATGCAGGAAGGCACATTGCTCAGCACAAAAGAGTCTCATTGACTACAAGCTTTTGTTGAAGTAAAATAGTATTGATGAACTCACAAAATACATCTGCAATACCAAAAAGAGTTCTGGTTAAAGCTCTATTTTGTATCGGTTCATAAACCTTGAAGCTTCTACTGGTATCTCCTCTTCCTCCAAGAATGCTTTTAAAACTATCTACTAATCATAGCATGTTATTACATTCACATACAAATGATCTACATACATATCCTTTGCATCACACAGTTCTGCTATTATTCTCCTATATCACTGTTCACATTAAAATTTCCAAAATTAAGTTTTCAGCCAGGTTGATTATTTTTCCCTTTCAGCTTTCTAGTAGTGCAAGGCATACAAGACAATTGTCATCTCGACGTTAGCTTGGTGGTCCGGATTTGGAATTTTGGTTTTGGAGTAGCGTGATGGTGACAAATGGAAGGATGTTGCTGACTGGGCTTCTTTTTGAGGGCCCACCGTGTAGCGCCACGCATTTCTATTTGAAGAGATCTCCTAGTCTACTGCAATTTCCTATGCGGTTAGCAAAATCTTTTTGGTTTGTACCGGTATGAAGATCGTTGCCAACAGGGATTGGAGTCTTGGGTCCGTTTTGTTGGGTGTGATTTTTAGGGTGACACAGCTAGAGTTTTCTGTTCAGGGGTAGTTATGCCTATTTGGTGTATTTGGGAACTGTTTCTAGAGTCGCAGGCTCTATTTATGCTTGTTTTCTCTCCCTGTTGTAGGGGTTCAAAACTTTGGAGGAAAAGCAAATAAGTTTTCTTAGCAAGAATTTTGGCCTTTTCAAACTATTATTGTTTTCTGAAGAAAATTAATCAAATTGTGCTTATGGCCTTTGTGATATCTCTTTCAGCATGCTCTGATGGTTTTTTCTGTGCTTTCTATTATAATTTCAATAACTTTGGAAATATATATCTAAGATTCTGCCGATTAAACTATGTTTTGCACTTGTTATCTAGTAGATGCATGATGGGTATTTCTTAATGTTACAAGAAACTTTAATTGTATCTTAATTGTGTTTTTGATTCAGACTTGTAAATTGTTGAATGGGCTCAGAAACCATATGTACTTGGGTTTTTGTATACTCATGTCTTCTTAGGAAAATGCTCTGGTGGATTGCATCAGTAGTTTAGTTTTTATTGTTTTGAGTGTTTCCTCCTTTTCTCTTTTTCTCAAAACCATAAGGAAGAGCCGACTTCTCAATCCTAGAGGTCATTCAGTGAACCCTGTGCAATTGGTCCCCATCACTAAATTTCCCATAAGGTTGTTTGCTTCCAAGGTAAAATTTAGAGTCAACAGTTCTTTTTATGGCACGCCCGATGGGACGTGAAGTTCAATTATAATCCTGAACTAGTTTATGAGTCATAAGCCTATCACCAAGGGTCAGACAACTTTAAATCCCCACCTTCTCTTTCCACCTCTGGTGACCGTTCATTCAGCCACAACTTCATCCTCACAGAGTTTTCCCACAATCGTCCATGCTGCAATGATACATGTTCCCCCCAAAAATTTTGTGACTTGGGATAATGGGAGCCCTCTCATTCCCCCAACTCCACCTATGGTCTGGGGAGCCATCCTAGCAGCTGCGCTCAAAGCCGTACACAAGTTCACAGGAGAATGTCATAAAACTCCTAGGGAGTATTTGCAGGATGTACCCACTGTCTGCACTGTCCATGGGATTACCAAACATAACATGGCTCTAAGATTTTTCGTAGCCTCTTTCAAAGGAAGGGCTTTGGATTGGTTCAAGTCTTTAGGCCCCAACACTATAGGATATTGGGATTAGTTGGGACATCACTTTTTTTAGAGATTCTCGGATAAGGCCGACAGGTCGTCCTTGATGCACCAATTGATCAAAATAAAGAGGGCCCCGATGGAAGAACTAATTTATTTTAATCTGAGGTTTCAGCAAACCTGGCAGAGGATACCTTTTCTGCTCACCCTCTGGTGGATATGGCTTTCATATTCTATTTAAAAGCTTTCAATTCTGACATATCAGTAATGATTTAATCTTTAGGAGGCAATACTCTCTCACAAGCATTTGACATAGTAGTCCAAGAAGAAAATAACCTTATCGATGCTAGGAAGCTAGCCCCTCACCCTACCATGCCAGTATTCCTTGAGATATCCACTCAAGTCTTAGAAAAAACTGCTCCTAGTACATCTTCTCCACAGTCTATGTATTCATTTCCTGCTCCCCAAACATCCTCTCTGGCTGCCGAAGTTAGTGATATGAAGAATCTCCTGAGGTCCTTCTCTAATGAGATTTTCAACCTAAAAAGAGCCTGGGTCTCACCCACCAAACCCCCTTTTTTAGCAAAACTTTCAAGGGAATCAACCTCCATACCAACATACAAATCACCATGCTGAAAAATCTCCACAGCCGAATGGCCAAATAGTTCCAGTTCCAAATCCGTTGCAAACTGTCTACCCAACCACTGGTAGGGAGATGACAGTGGGTCAAAATAACCTGGTGGATGACACCAATTCTTGGTGTTTTTCGTGCAACAATGCTCATACTTCAAGGAACTGTCCAAGAGGAAATTTGCTACAGAAGGTCGTAGAACAAAGGAATTCAGGCATGACATCAGATGAGTCTGCATATATATCTCCAGGTATGGATAATGTGACTTTTGTTTCTTAGATGCAAGAAATGTCGTTACAGCAAGAGGTAGAGATCACCCCCGATCATGTGCTTTTTTCATGGATGGAAGACGAGGATGCAGTGCTGACCAATGAGGCAACCACCTTAAAGGTTGGAACCCCTCTCGTGCACTCAGATTATAACCTCCACTCTAAAAGGCATTTGAAAGTACCAGCGGTTCGAGAGCAATGCTCGTGGACAAACTTGCTGAACAACTAGCCATTAACTCGGCCTATCCGAGAAAAGAGTTCATCCCTTATAAGTCGAAGAAGCCAAAGATTCTCACACCTTAGGTGTTGGATGTGGTGGAACAATTGAAGAAGGCCCCAACTCATGTCTCTGTGGGACCTCCTGAGTATTCTGGAGCAAAAGAATCGACTAAGAGAGGCCCTGTCTTATGATAGGAAGGATGCAAGTGGGATAATTCTACAATCTCTTCGGACTGACGAGATGGGTCTCCAACCCATAGCAGGAAAAACATACTCTCTGGCCATATTGACAAATTAAGACTTGCCCTTGATGTTTAGAGAGAAGGTAAGCCTAAGACAAATCCTTTCTACCTTACCCTTATAGTTGGAGATAAACTATTGCTTAATTCCATGATAGATTTTGGGGCCAGCACCACCATCATGCCTAAACAAATCGCCGAGGTATTGAACATTAGGTATGACCCTTTGAATAAAGGGGTTATGCAGCTCGACGGGAACAAGGTCTAGATGGTAGGTCTTATTAACAGCCTCCCTCTGACTTTGTTTGCATGTCTAAGCATAATGGTGTCTCAAGAAGTGGTGGTCACCGACATCCCGCCTGTCTTTGGGCTCCATCTTTCCCGAGACTTCACCGTATAAATAGGAGGCTATATGTCATTAGATTGGTCTCATCTATCCTCTGCACCCAACACAACACCAATTTAAAAATCCTCTTAGAACCCCTCCATGCTGAACATGTAGCTGACCAGGCCATGATCAATTTTGAGCCTACACACACCTCTATATCAAATGAGGAGTGGAAAGTGGTAGAGTTCTTAGAAGATGAAAAAGTAACTGGAGAGATTCCACCTGAGCAAGAAGTCTTCTTGAATGAGTTCATAAATTCAGACCCCTTCTCTAATTACCATGCCACTGACTTGGGTACTTATTGCATTTTTTAAGAGAACCAGATCATCCCAAAGCTCACTAAAGAACCATTCTCTGAAGAGAAGCTATCTTCGGCACTATGGACCCTACACTTTGACGATGCCAAATGCAAGATGGGCTCTAGAGTGGGAATTTATCTAACCCCCCCTTCAAGTGAACAAATCTTGAAGCCTTTCCAATTGTAGTTTGCATGCTCTAACAACGAAGCAGAATATGAAGGACTGATCCAAGGTTTGAGCATGGCAGAAAGGATGGGCATAAAAAAGTTGAAAGTCCTTGGCGATTATGAGCTAGTGGTCCATCAAGTTCGGGGGATATCCAGTGCAAAGCATGTCCACATGAGTTCTTACCATGCTAGGACATGGGATCTAATAGAGAGTTTTGATGCTTTCAATAACATAAACATTCCCCGGAAACTAAATACCATAACTGACCGAATGGCTACAATCGAAGCACAATTTGACCCTGCCACCGACTTACTCACCAGCTCCAAAGTGGTTAGTGTGATTATCCGCTCAGCTATCCCTAATCATAATACTCACTGGCAGGTTTTCGAGAGCGATGAATAGATTGCTTTGTTCATCCAAAGTTCAGGAGAATTTGCTGATCAGTTGCAACCTAGGGTAAAGGAAGCCTATGGAAATCAGGTCATCCAGCTGAGGTCTAACAAGCTCCCCAATGGATTGATAAGTTTGGAGAACCTGTTTGACCATGAGGATGTCAAAAAGGATAAGAGAAATCTCACAGCAAACAAAGGGGATTACGCCAAAATGTCAGTAGGTAGTGGAAGAGTTCTCAAGGTAGGAAATGATGTTTCCCCCTAAGACAGAAAGAAATTGGCCCAATACTGTGATGAGTATGAAGGCATATTGACTTGGTCTTATGATAATTTAAAAGGATACGATCCTAACATCATTCAACATACCATTGAGATTGCAAATGAAGCCAAGTCGGTCTGGCAGAAGCAAAGGCTGGTTAACGCAAAAATTGAATCTCTCATGGCATAGGAGCTAAAAAAGATGATCAAATCAAGGATCATTTACCCCATAAAACACAGTACATGGGTGTGTAATTTAGTACCCATAAGGAAAAAGAATGGAGATATCCGACTCTGTGTGGAATTTCGGGATCTGAATCAAGCGTCTCTCAAGGATCACTATCCTTTGCCATCAATGGAGAAATTACCGAGCACGGTGGCGGGATTGGAGATGTTCTCGATGCTCGATGGTTTTTCAGGATATAAGCAAGTAAGTGTGCAACCCAAGGACCAGTATAAGACAACGTTCACCACCAAGTGGGGAATGTTTGCATACCAAAAGATGCCCTTCCGATTGTCAAATGCCGGGACAACTTTTCAAAGGGCCATGGATTTAGGTTTTGAGGAACTCATTAATAGGATCATCTTAATATACCTAGATGACCTAATTCTATTTTCCAAGCACCGAGAAGATCATTTTGACCATCTCAAATTAGTACTCCAAAAATGTCTTGAATTTAGGATTTTATTGAACCCAAAGAAGTGTATCTTTGGGGTTCCTCAAGGAAAGTTGCTCAGGCACATAGTTTCAAAGGAGGGTGTTTCCATTGACCCAAATAGAGTCAAAGCAATTAAAGACCTTTCCCTCCTCGTCAACAAAAAGGGAGTCCAATCCTTTTTAGGGAAAGTCAATTTTGTTAGTCATTTTATTTCTGACTTTGCCGGAATAATAAGACCCATCACCCTCATGTTAAAAAAAGATATCCATTTCAAATGGACTACTGAGGCCAAAAAAGCTTTTGATGAAATTAAAGACGCCATCTATTCAGATCCCGTGTTGTCTAACCTAAACATGTCAAAAGAATTCATAATGTATGTTTTTTCTGGCCAGCACAACATCGCTAGGGTCCTAACCCAAAAAGATGCCCAAAAAGGAGGTGAGAATCCCAGAGCTTTCCATTCAAAGACTCTTAAGGATTATGAGATGAGATACAACTTTTTTGAGAAGCAGGCCTTAGCAGCAGTAAAAGGACTAAAAAATTCAGGCATTTCATCGCCTGTAATAAAACCATGGTGTACATAGCTCATCCTGTGGTGCGGGAATTCATTATGGAGGGTGACATCACAAAAAAGGGAAAATTGGATCACTAAGATCCTGGAATATGATGTCGACATCAAGCCAGTGAAGCTTGTTTGCAAAAGAGGCCTGTGTGAATATATAGTTCAAGGATGCGAGTCCCACGATGACAAAGTAGCCACAGAGAAAACAGTTATGTTTGTTCCTGATGCTCCTCATGAAGGCTAGATTGAGAAAAGAAAGCAATTCATGAAGACCAAGATTTTTCCCGAAGGTCTCCCTCCCACAAAGAGAAGGTTTTATAGACTCCAAAATAGTGGTTTCTGCTTGATAGATTAAATTCTTTTCAAAAGGAATTTTGATGGAATCCTGCTCCGCTGTATAGATCAGAGCTAGGCGGATAAAATCCTACATGAATTCCACTACATCTTCTCAAGAGGCCATTTCTCTGCACCAATGACTACTATCAAGATTACTCAAGCTTGGTATTTTTGGCCTTCTATGTTCAAAGACACACACAATCTAGTAAAGGAGTGCAAGGAGTGCCAGTACTACATAGGAAGGGGCAAGAAAGCTGCAATGCCACTTAGGCTCATGTCAGTAGTAGAGCCTTTCGCTCAATGGGGTCTCGATTTTATCAGAATGATCAATCCCCCCAGTTCAGTCGGACACAAGTGGATCCTGACCACTACCAATTATTTCACCAGATGGTCCGAAGCCATTCCTTTAAATAATTCATCGGAAAATGAAGTGTTGGCTTTCCTAGAGGACCTGGCATGTCGGTACGGTTATCCCAAAATCGTTATATCAGATAATGTGCATGCATTCACCGGCTCGCGAATTACCCAATTCGCCCTCGATAGAGGTATCTATCTCAAAACCTCTTCTAACTTTTATCCCCAGGGGAATGGACTTGTTGAATCCACTAACAAGAATTTTATCAGACTTATTAGAAGGATAGGTTCTGAATATAAGCGGGAGTGGCACCATCACTTGAGAAGTGTATTATGGGCAGACCGCATAACACCTAAACAAATCCTAAAAAACTCCCCATATAAGCTGGTGTACGAAAAGGATGCACTTTTGCCTATGTCTCTAGAGATCCCAGGACTGCAACCATTAAAATCCATGGAAGTGGTTGAAAATGACCCTAGAACTGTAAGATTGGTGAAGATTATGGAGCTAGACGAAGTGAGGAAGGCAGCATTTGTGGCTCTCCAAGACAAGCAAGAAGTCATCAAAAGGTGGTTTGACAACAAAAAGAGCTCTAATTTGGTTTTCAGCCCCAGAGACCTCGTGTTGAAATACAATGAGAGGGCAGCAAAGCCTAGCCAGTATGCCAAGTTTGATTGTCTGTGGGAAGGAACTTTCCGCATTTTGCATTGCAAAGGTTTCAATGCATTCGAACTTGAAGACATGAATGGGGATCCCCTCCCTATCCCGGTTAATGGTTTCCACCTTAAACCTTTTCACTAAGTGTTCTTTGCCCATTTAAGTATGTATATTGTATATATTGTGAATAGTTTTGTTCATGCCTATTTATCTCATTTATTCCCTGGTAGTGTCAAGTAAGAGAAAGGTCGCAAAGAATGCCAAAATAGAAGAAAAGAGAAAATTTCATTATATTAAACATTTTGGTATTTCCATTACAAAATGAGCCGACTCTTGCCCCCCCCCTTTTTTCTTCATTCATTTTGTGCAAGTTCAAGGTAACGGTTTGTAGCGGGCTCATCGGCTCTCTTCAGTCTCATCCTAACCATCATCAGAAGAGTCCTCTTCTCCCAACCACTCAGGGTCAGAGACGCTCTTAGGCTCCCCGACCATGAAGACAACAACTAGGTTTGGTTGTTGATCTAGTGCCAAAATCCTTAGGAAGATGTAGGCCCTGAATTCGATATACCAGTTTGTATCTTCTGGGACCAGAACTATCAAATTAACTTGCAGTAGGAACTCCACGGCAAGCTCGGCGTGATATCAATGAGAGGACAATGTCATTGTTTTCAGCCCACCGATGAGCGAGTGCCAAGCTACCTCCTTTTTGCAAGTGATGAACCACTCTGGGTCAGATGGTAGTGGGAGCTCTCGAAAAGGGACGTAATAGGAAATCACATCTTCCAGTATGCCTAAGTAATCTTGGGAAAAGAGAGCTTTGGTCAGCTGCCCAGGCTGACCGCAATCCAGTAGTGAGGCTATGAACTGTGAGCACATATTTGTGTCCACTCGGTACCGGTCTGCATTATCAATGAAGTCTTCCCCGAGTATCCACTTAATGACAGCTATTATCAACGGGTTTTACCTGTGTCATCGATTGTAGTCTTCGATCAGAGTATTCCCTAGGAAAGTGACCTGCACTTTACTACTGACAAGCCTAGTTGGAGTATCCATGGCTATAGAAGCTCCGTATTTAAAACTTGCACTTTGCAGAAGGATTGTTTGAAAAGACATATTTATAGCAGAATTTCAGCAGGAGATAATGAATGCTTAAGATGCATACCTTCCCAAACCCCAATGCTTCTGTCATGTTTCCATTAATTTGCATCAAGCGAATGAGCTTGGTTTCAGAATGTTGATGTCTTGTCAGGTACCTCAAAGAAAGGGTCAATACAACCAAGAGCCACGTGCATGTATAAGTAAATCACGTATTAAATATCAAGTTTCGTAGAACTGTCTCAACTCACGCAAACTTTATTGCTTACCGATTCTCTCGATCAAAGAAAATATTTGCCCAAATATATTGTTCTCAAGCAACGACGGGTTAACCAAATGCAATCTTGGGAAGTAGGAAAGATAGTACTCATCATCCTCGGGAGTTTATTGTAGCTGAAAATTGAGCTGGCACATGTGTAAGCGAGCATTTGCCATTAAATATTCGCTATTCCAAAAATCTAGGCATGCATTGCATTTAAGGCCTGAAGTTACTCCCTATTATTCATCCGTCTTTTTAAACCCAAGTGTTTTTCTCTCCCAGCTTTAGAAGGTTTCAGCAGAAAGAGCCAAACAGTTTGCCTGTAATGAAGTCTAAAGCAACTTCCATAGTTTTTGTTCCTGTAAGTTTCTGGTTTGATGTCTTTAGAGAATTGTCCTATTCTTCTCATGCCATTCCTCCAAGGGTGGAGTATCCAAGAACAAAGAACAGGGCCAAGATGACCACTCGAAATGCATCCACCGTTTTGGACTCCTTGGAGAATATTTTCAAGCCTGAGGTTCCTAAGAAGCCTAAGAGCCTCAGAGAGGCTGCATGCTCTAGGATTCTTCATCATAGAACCTACCCTCAATCCATGGTAGTTCATTTTTGGAATAGTGGAGCTCCCCAATTTGTGGTTCTTATGGTCCCATACTGCCTTGATCTCATTGTAACTTGTGCTGAGGTTTTCGATCCCACCACATGCTCTGTCAATGGCTCCCTCTTAAGGTTGGTAGTATCTCTAGAGGCCATAAGGGAGATGATGTGCTGCCCGATCTTTGAAGGGATAAAGGTTTTCTTAGAAAGCTCAATGGAAGAATTCTGGAGCACTAGGAGAGATGCTTTGACATCCTGTCAAAGCACTCTCAATTGAAGTCTATCTCCCAGACTTCTGAAGTTTCCCCTGTCCTATAGCGATCTAAGGCAAGAGGACCTGAAGGATATTTCTTCTACCCTTTCCTGGTTGTATGGTCGTGACAATGACCAAGATATCACAACCGCAATGATGGGGTTTCTCTTCAAGTGTAGGAAACAAAGGGAGTTGTTTCATTTTGACTTCTCTGTAACTATTTCTAGGGCTATAGTCAAGCAATTATCAAAGTTCCAATAGTTGTGGCACTTCAGGTTTTCCTCAGTATTAGTCCACCTATTATTGCACCAAAATGAGGTCTTCTTTGGCCAGTTCATGTGATTGGCTATTTGTGACGAGTTCAGAAGTAGAATGTTTGTGTCCTATTGGACACCTCTTTTGCTAGTCTCATATGATTTATACTAGTTTTTAGACCTTTTCATGACTCCTGTCCTCAAGGGTCTAAGCATAATCCCCAATGAACCACTAGCCTATTTCTCCCAGACCTAGATGAACTGGATGTAGAATGAGTGTCCCCCTTGCGACTGGTTCTTGGGTCTTGACTTTTCTTTCATCCGAGTGCATGGTTTCTCTGAACAACCTTTCTGGCTGCCTACTTATGTCACTGAACGGACCTTGGCTCTTGAAATTGCAAGGCAGTTGGTGAGAATTGAAACGGCCATTGGAGTAGGTAAGCATGATACCTCCATCATTGAATACCACAAGGCTATTGGCTGAATCACTCTAGTGCGGAGGACCATTGCAGAAGAGGTCTTGACATAAAAAATGGTGCAACTCAGTTTAGTGGTGACTGATGACTATTGGAGTTATGACCTTGATGGCTGCCTCAGCAAAAGAAAGAATGTTGTTAAGCATGAGCCTTAGAATTCGTGGGTGGAGCATATGAACCCCCAGGTTGATGACTCGAGCTTGTTTGTGGGCCCTGATGATTTTCCTATCTTAAGACGCCCCCCATGGTTAAAGTTTTATTCCGCCTTGCAAAACTTTAACCCCGCAAAGCCTATTCCTTGGGCAATGTTAGAAACTATGAAGACCTTAGCCTGGCCCAGGAAGAAAAGGGAAGATTTTTGGGTCTACCTACAAGAACTGAGTCAGCCTAGAGCCAACGTTGGAAATGCCCCTTTGGATGAACGTTTTGAGCAAGAGTGGTGTAAGTTTAATAAATCCAATGATGAGACAGATAACAGTTCCTCATGTGGGGACTCGTCTCCTGAAGTTGCCCTGCGGTAGGGGGTGGAGGTTATAAATATTGAAGGGCAAGGTCTAGAGCAACAAATTCTCCTTCCCTTGGACAGTTCAACTCGCAGACCTCATTCGTAGGCTAGTAAAAGGCGGTTTGAGAAGCAGTCATGTGACTCCCCTCCAAAAAAGAGACAACATCCTAGTGCATCCGGGGGGAGTTCACCCTCTCAAACCCTAGAAGCATCTTTATATCTTCAGCGTCCAGCACCTTCCACTACTCAAGTACATCCCCTTTTTCCCTCATCTCTTGCTCAGGTTGTTTCTTTCACTATTCCTATTGCTACAATGCAAGCCCCAATCCTTATTGCTCTCACCTTAGCCCTAACGGGTACGCCGGTTGATCCCTAAGATGTAATCCCGCAGGCCTCTGTTCCTTTCTTGACCTTAGCTTTTATCTCCGCAACTTTTCCCTCGCCAATATCAGAAGCAATCTTCGTGTTGCGTAGGCTAGGTTTTGGAGAATCCTCTCCTCAAGTAATGGGAGTAGCGTCCTCAAGCCCTTTCACGTTAGGAGCTTCCCCCTTTGTCTCATTATTTTCCCCATCGACTCTGGCTCACCCCATCCAAACTAATTTCGCTGGGCCTATTTCACAATTCCCTTTTGCGGTTCCCTTGGGTGCAGCTTTTGCAAGCCAAGTTATTGATAACCCCGATGAGTTTCAGCAATAGGTTGTTTATTTTGGAACTGCTCGCCTTGGTAAGATGGGCAAGTGAAAAGAAAAGGAAGGTGCATGTCCAGCCTGCCCTCATCCGTAGACACATTTTAGAAAGGAAAAGGACTACCTTTACTTTGCAAATCTTTTCCCCAAAGTTGACAAACCAGAATCTCAGATGAGGCCAAATGATTACACATTACATGCTATCAGCGTTAGCCTTCAAAGTGCCACAATATTAGACAAAGTAGAGATGATGGAGGAGACTTCAAAAGCTATATCCATGGATTTTATCAAGAAGAGTCATCGTCTGGAGAAAATCCAGATAGAGAATGCTAGTCTCTGAGATTCCCTCACCCAGCAGAGAAAGGAGGATAAAGCCCGAAGCTCAGAAATAAATATTTTGCAAAGCTTGCTTGCCCAAGCTAATTCAGAGAAAGGGAAGCTACAGTTGGCTTTCAACAATGTGAGCTCTCAGTTAAAAGGCCAAGAGGTAACAAGAAACGTGGCTCTAAAGGAGTTGCACGAGAAGGATTCAGAAATACAGCAATTAAAGGAAGTTTCTAGGGATAGATTCTTCTAAAAGAAGGCTATGTCTGCCAATTAAGTGAGGCTCAAGTGTCATTGTCTGAGGAAAAGATGAAATTTGAGGTAGAGATAAAAGAGAAAGAAGCTAGTCTCAGGCAATTCGGTGAGCGTGTCTTAGAAGTGGAGACTCTTTTGTGGCATGAACAAGATCATACATCGCAGCTACAACAAACTGTGCAAGATGGAGATGCCAGGATCCTCACCCTAGAAAATTAAGTGGCCATTGAACAAAGCAAATGTAGTAGGTTTCAACAGGAGATGGTTGTGAAGGATGATGAAATTTTGTGGTTGCAAAGCATTTCACCTCCGGTGCAAGTTCCCCAGGACTTTATGACCATTCTAGTAGAACTGTATGTTTCACACTGGGAAAAGATCAAGCAATATAGTCCCTCGCTACAGCTTGTGCTCAAATTAATTTAAGAAGTGCAATCCCTTTGTGTAGAGGCGGGAGCTCTGGTTGATAGTTCGATGGTAGTCCTGTCCCCCAAGATCACCGTAGCTCAAGAATTGATTCAGATGCTATATTCAGCCTAGGATGATGAACTAAGAGAAAGGAATAAATGATCGCAAGAAGCTGATCAAGAAAACAAATGCTTTCATCAATCACCACAGAATGGTCATGCACATATCAGCTGCATTAGAGCCATTACAAATTTTTGTCTCAACCATCAAGCAATGGATACAGAGGTTTGTTTCATTGGGCTTGCCTTCCCCTTTCTCTGCTGATGGTTTAGTATTAAGGATTAAACAATTATCGAGTCAGATTGAGCACATGTAGCAAGTTGGATCCTTCACCCAGAACCTGAATGACCCTGTCTCAACCAAGGATGTGGAACGCCTTCTACATCCCCTTGCCTAGCTCTATACTCTTTTGAGACTGGTCCATGATGAACCCATAGGGTTTCCTTTTGATGAGGTCATCTGTCTGGATCAGCACTATCAGAATTTGGATGCGCAAGTGTTGCCTTCGGAGGAGGATTGGTCAATGCTACAACAGGTCTCTAACCTACTCCATCTCGTCTTAATATAAGGTCTTGTCTGCGAGCCAATAGTTTTGGGTTCGCATATTCCACAGGCAGAATTTCCCCTATTAGTCGCCAAGAAATGTTCACATTAAAATTCCCAGAATTAAGTTTTTGGCTAGGTTGACTATTTTACCCTTTCAGCTTTCCAACAGTGCAATGCGTACAAGATAATTGCTAGCTCGATGTTACCCCAACGGTCCGTATTTGGAATTTTAGTTTTGGAGTAGCGCGATGGTGACAAATGGAAGGATGTTGTTGACTGGGCTTATTTTCAGGGGCCCACCATGTAGCACCGTGCATTTCTGTTTGAAGAGATCTCCTAGTCTGCTGCATTTTCCTCTGCGGTTAGCAAAATATTTTTGGTTTGTGTTGGTATGAAGATCGTTGTCGATGGGGATTGGAGTCTTGGGGCCATGTTGCTGGGTGTGATTTTTAGGGTGACACGACTAGATTTTTCTATTCAGGGGTGGTTATGCCTGTTTGGCGTATTTGGGAGATGTTTCTAGAGCCGTGGGCTCTATTTATGCTTGTTTTCTCCCTATTGTAGGGGTTCAGAAAAGCAATTAAGTTTTCTTAGTAGGAATTTTGGCCTTTTTAAACTATTATTGTTTTTTGAAAAAAATTAATCAAATTGTGCCTATGGCCTTTGTGATATCTCTTTCAGTGTGCTCTGATGGTTTTTTTTGTGCTTTCTATTATAATTTCAATAACTTTGGAAATATATATCTAAGATTTTGTCAATTAAACTATGTTTTACACTTGTTATCTGGTAGATGCATGATGGGTATTTCTTTATGTTAGAAGAAAATTTAATTGTATCTTAATTGCATTTCTGATTCGAACTTTTAGATTGTTGAATGGGCTCAAAAACCATATGTACTTGGGTTTTTGTATACGTATGTCTTCTTAGGAAAATGCTCTAGCGCATCACCTCAATAGTTTAGTTTTTATTGTTTCCTCCTTTTCCCTTTTTCTCAAAACCATAAGGAAGAGTCGGCTTCTCAATCCCTGAGGTCATTCAGTGAACCCTGTGCAATTGGTCCCCCATCACTGAATTTCCCATAAGGTTGTTTTCTTCCAAGGTAAAATTTAGAGTCAATAGTCACTCTTCCTCAAACTGACCTAATAGATTGACTTATATACCCTCACAAACAATATGCCTTATTTCAACTTACAATACAAAAGATATACAATGTCGGCCCAATATAATAATTACAAAATGATTTTACAATAGAATCTTTCGGATCCGAACTGATGTCGGCTTCACTGAAATGCTGGATGTCGATGTCGATGTCGATGTCGGTGCCGGTGATGACCCTGAATACTCAATGTCGGTATCCACTGGTGTATGCCTCCAAGTGCCGGTATATGCCTTCAATATAATCTTGTTGCCATCAATGACAATATATGATTCCAATGAGTGTCAATTGCCAACATCCTCTAGTGTTTTACAAATCACCAACCATATGTGAATACACCAAGTGCATCCATAAGGAGATCTATCCCCTCCTTTCTCCTTGGAGGAACGAATATCATGTCAAGCCTCCTCTTTTCTTCATGGACACAAATATGATGCTTCTCACATAATGAATCATCCCTAAGAAATAAGATAGCTTGGAATCATTAAAACCCTCCTACCTCCATTTCCTCCAACCTTCAATTTGTCATCTTTTGTACTCTCTAAAGCACAAATCTTTCATCAATGTTTGCATCTTTAGATGACTTGTTTGTATGCACTAAAAAACCACACAAGTGTCTTTCACCTTCAATTCCAGTGACATTTACTTTTCTTCAACTTCTCAATGATTATATCTTTGGCCTCCTGAATGCAATTCATATGCACTTGTCCAATTTTTTGACAATAATAGAATTTAAATTATTTCCTTGTTGAAATGTTAGACTTCTTCTTAGCAAGAAAAGCACTTTACTCAAAAATTAAATGACTATTGTTAACTCTACTTCCTTCATCAATTAAAGAAGAAATCATAGTTTCTAAACTAGGATTTATTTTGTTCAAAGTGAAAACAATATGATCAAAACTTGAAGGAATACTAGTTAAGTAATATTTCCCTTTGGATTTTTACACTAGCAATTTGATTAAGGAGAGAATGAAATGTAGTTATATATTGAACAATATTATCTCCCTCTTTCATCTTCAATCCAAAGAGTTTTTATTTTATGAAAATTTTAGCACTTGAAGCTTGTGAATCAAAGAAAGTATTAAAACCATCTCATATTTCCTTTGGTGTCTTTGTTAGATCAATATGATGCAAATATGCATCAGATAAGCCAAGACCAATTAATGTTGTATCCCTACAATCTTTAGCCATCCATTGTGTCACTTCTTCTATGTCTTGTAGTTTCTTAAAAATTCCAATTACAATATCCTATAAATATTTTTAATTAAAAATCACTTGTTTTTAATATTTGTACTACATGAAAATCATATCCTTCAAATTTAGCAATAGTAACTAATCTCTCCACTTAGGGGGATCTCGATGGAGACAAGGATTCTCCCCTTCTGGGTCAGCTCCCCTTCATCTTAATTAGGGGTTGTCATGCATTGGTCCCCTTTTGTGTGGTGGGAGTTTATGTTCCCCTGTTAATTTTCTTCATGGTGAGCCTTCTTGTTGACCTAGTTGTGGGAAACCCCCAATTTTTGGGGTTTGTGATCTAGGTGGTTTGACATTTCTTAGTTTTAGTTGTAATGATGGCTCCCTCCCTATCAGGTCTTGGTGTTGGTTATTCTATCTATATCACATGCATTCTTGTTTGGTTTCTTCCTACGTTTTTGGGCTATGATCTTCGTACAATGTTTGCAGTTGGTGGTGTCTCTCTTTTCAATGAGAGGGTTATGATACAGTTTGAGGTTGTTGTCCTAGTTTGGTGGATCAGGTGGATGCCTCTCTTTGTGATGAGTGTTGCCATGGCCCTCCTTTCTCATGCTGATAACTGGTGTGGTGCAGGGTTCTATCATTGGGCCTTCTTGGAGGTTGTGTTGGCCTCTTTGTTGACCCCTATTATTTTGAGCTTTTTGGTGATCAAAGATAGATCTAGGGTTTTACTTTCCCCCATGGTCCCTTTTTGTTGTAGGTTTGTGGTGGGAGGATTCACATGTGCTACCCATGTGCTTCTTGGTGCTCATTTAGTGGCTTTGTGGTGTTTTGGGTCAAGGCTCCCTTCTACTATTGTGGAAGAGATGTTTATTTTTGGTGATGTTATGAGGGCCCTCTGTTATAATCTTTCTTATTCTCAATTGAGGGTATCTTTTGTTCCTTAAAAATGCTTTCTCTCATGTGTCTTCTATTGACGTGGAGTGCTCTCCTATGGAGGTGGAGGTCTTTCATGTGTGTTAAGCTGTGGATTGGGGTTTTTTGAAGCCAATTTCCTCTTTTACCTATCCTATCAAGGTGGATTCCTCTCCTATTGAGGTGGAGATTACTTGGGTGGGAGAGGTTTGGTGTCTGATAGGCTTGTGTTTCAACACTAGTTGAAGGTTTTGGGAGCGTTTTTAACAGCCAACTTTATAGCAATATTTTTATGGTTTTTCTTCTTGCTTCTTGATATGAAGGTTATGGAAGCCTTTTCAAAACCAATTTATAAGGCTAAGGGAGCCTGGAAAAACCCTACTTTTATGATTATTTGAGT
Organism: Cryptomeria japonica; assembly: GCF_030272615.1. NCBI lineage: Eukaryota > Viridiplantae > Streptophyta > Pinopsida > Cupressales > Cupressaceae > Cryptomeria > Cryptomeria japonica. Next base: position 11,092,158 of record NC_081406.1, read on the forward strand.
TGGATTAGTAGGTTTTGTCAATGTTATAGCTTGATTGTTGATGCCTAGTTGCTATCCTTAAGCTGTTGATTGGTTGTCGTATGTCTTTGTTCTATTTTTTTGCAGCATTCTTCTTTAGGGTTCTGGATTCCCACTAATTCTAGAGGTTTCAAGTCCTTTACAAATCCGCTATAAGGGATTTCAGGTCTCCTCAAAACTTGTTTGACTCTTAATCATAAACTAATTTTTTCCACTTAGACGACCTGATTAATCCAAAAGATTGAAATAACTTCAAATGGTTGTACTCATAAATTTTTTAAAATATTTATATCCTTATACCCCCTATAAAAAATAATATTTACACATACATTTAAAGAAATGTGTCTCATATTGTCCTTTCATCTAGTTACATGGCAAACATTCAATTCCTTTTTCATTGTAGCACTAAGAACCATATATAAGAAAATGAATGTTTATGCAAATACCAATGTAGATCCTTCACACACCTTATCTCTACACTTGATGAGTCAAAACTCCATGTAGAAATTTCATTCTTCCACACATAAAGACACTTCAATTGATCAATAGGAACAACCTACCTAGTCTGGTCACTATTGCCCCCGTCTAAATACCAATTGTACATAAAAAAATTTAAATGATGATTATAACAAATATTTTTGTTTCAAATGCAAACTATCAACATTATAATAAGTGGCTACTTAAGTTTTGCAATATCTTCATGCCATTACAAATACATGTCAGCTAACATGTGACAAGAAAAACAAACAAATGAAAATATATAAGAACTAATATGATGAAACAAAACAATGAGAACTTAAATTATCTACACAAGTGATAATTTCAATGATCCCATTGACCATACACCTTGACCTTCTAGTTATCATGCCATGGGGTAATTGGGAAACCACCTCTATGTTCCCTCTAAATCAATAAGTATAGGGAAAAGTCATTTGGTAAATCAAACTGCAAAAGAAAAATCAAACAACCAAAGACTAAACTAACTGAGAAGATAATATAACCAACAATTACACCATCCTCTTGAATGTCACACCCAGGAAGCTGCTTTGATACCATATGAAAGAGAAATGGAAAATGTTTCAATGTTCAATTGATTCAAATCACAACCTTACAAAAGCAACACAATTCTAAATTGACTAATAGTTATTGTAACTACAAAAGGTTATTAGTCTAAACTAAAACTAAATCCACCTGCTAATGTAATACTCCAACATTGTTTAATTAGGCATAGTGTTCAATTGGGATTATAGTTAGGGTTTAATAAGGATTAAATTTAGAGTTTAAGTAAAATTAATTTTCAGATATGGTTAGCATTAGGGTTGACAATTTATGGTTTAGGGTTTAAGGTATATAATTTAAGCTTACAGTTCAAATAATATAAGGTTTAAATTATTATTATTATATATAATATTATCTTAAAAAATACTATATCATCTTATTATTTTATTATATTTTTATTATCATATTATTATACTATAATTATTAAATTGTAATTATTGTTACATTATTATAGGGATATAGGTTTGTTGGAGTTAGGGTTTAATCAAGATTAGAGAGATTTCAATTAATGTAGTTGTTCACTAAGGGTTAGGGTTAAGGTTAGTTTTACAATTGCAATTAGATTTATGAATATAATTATAATTATTGTTAGTGTTGGAATTACAAATAATGTTAGGGTTAGGTTTAGTTATAAAGTTAGAATTATGGTTATGATTAGGGTTAGAGCTGCACATTATGGTTAGGCTTAGCGTAAGTGTTACAAATAGAATTAGAGTTAGGTTTGGGTTTATAGTTAGAGTTTAGGTTATAGTTAGAGGTAGAGTTATAATTAGTGTTTGTTTTGAGTTTTGAGTTAGGGTTAGGGATATAGTTACAATAACTATTATAGTTAATTATAGCATTAGGATTGCATTTAGGATGAGAAACAAGGTTAGCGTTAGGATTATAATTACAACTAGTCTTATTTTTATATGTAGGATTAGGGTTAGGGTTAACATTATAGTTAATGTTAGTTAGGGTCATTGTTATACTAAGAAATTGTGTTAATTTTATTGTTGGGGTTAGGGTTAGGGTTAAAATTACAATTCCTACTATTGCTGGGGTTGCAAATAATGTTAGTGTTAGGTTTAGGGTTATGATAAAGCTTAGTATTTTGGATTGGGGAATATGAGGTTTCCACATATATTTCTCAATAAGCTTTCCTTTCTTTAATATCCTTCACCCATTTCTTTGCTAACTCGCATGTATCTTCATTTATATTCTTTGGTTGAAGGGCATCCAACTCTTCTTTGTTTGAATCTCCTTCTACTTGATATGCTTCTTCCTTCAACTTCTTATCTTTCTAGCATTTTTTTGAAACAATAGATATAGGACTCAAATCTATCGCTAAGACAATGTCAACAACATCCTAAAATGATTTCCTTTTACTCTAGTATAATGGAAAGACAACTCAAGCTATTAGACAAATTATTGTTTTATTTTCAAGGTGATAAGCCAATAAATTGCTTCATTTTGTTAGTTTGTTATTTTTATTGTAAAAATTGACAAGGGTAATTTTAACCCTTCTAAGGCTAACTTGCACTAGAATTGCCTAGATTAAGGTCAACTTTAACTAGCTTTACCTAGATTTGGGAAGTTATTATAGATACACCCTAGAGAAAATGGCGGCTACTTTATTGCGGCTTTAAATTTTTATCTATTCACATTGTACACTTTTGGTGAGAGAGAAATAGATATATAGATAAAACTTTTAACATCTACGAGGCTACAAAATAGCCTATGGAACAACCAACCTTATTATTTTAGTCTTTTGCATTTCAACCCTTTTCTTATTCAAGGAGATGATAAGCATCCCTATCTTCTCAATATTCTCTTTAGTGAATAAATTGTATCAAAAAACAATTGCCATGATATTGTCATGCTTATCTCTTATGCTCTTGAAGACATCATGCTCCATAATAAAATATTTTCTAATTCCACTAACCCAATGTTACAAACAATATTCAAAACAATATTCAAGCTATATAAATATTCCTGTAACCCATTCAGTGTGATTTATCATATAGAATATGATCGTCAGCATATAAAAAAATTGAAGGATTTATCAGTGTGTCGGCTACATTCTTGTTGCATTAACCCTCACATTCATTTACATCTATTCGAGCAAACTGGAAAATGAAAAATTCGTACGATTTGGGTATAAAGTAAAAAGGAAATTATACGATCAGAAAAGAAGATACGAAGAATTCTCAGCAATAATCGTTGGATTGGAAAAGAGTCAAATTGATCTCCAAAAGTGAGCGATAACAGGAATATTTTCTGCTGAACCGTATAGATTATTACAAGCTATCAATCAGCAGAAATAATTTATGATGAGCGCGTTGAATGCTTGTGGCCAGATTTCTAGTACTAGGGTTAAGTTATAAATTTTGAAGATTCCCTGTTGTCCCCTTCAAGTAGTGGAAATTTCCAAGATTGATCTTGGATTGATTGATTCTCAGGAGTGGTGAGCTTTCCCCCGGAAAGTTGTCTTATCTCACGCCGAGATATTATTTTCCGATAAAAAATTTGAACCCAATAGGTAGTAGTGGAGTGTAGAGATGAATCGGTGATCTATAGGTGCTCTTTGAGAATTTTGTTTAAGCCAAACGATTTTTCCAAGGGCGTAAGAAAGACAATTAAAGCTATATAAGCACCTGCTTGTGTTTTGGGTCATGGGATTGAGATTGCCACCAAGTTATTGTTTGATTTTAGGGTGAGAGTGAAGGTGGGCATGGCTTGTTCGAGCTATGGAGGAGTACAAGAGGTCCCTGGAAGCTATGGCTTGCCTATCATCGGAGCCATTGCAGATCGCTACGACTACTTCGTAAAGAAAGGAGTAGAGCCTTTCTTCAGAAAGCGCATGGAGAAATACAAGAGCACCGTGTTCAGAGTGAACATGCCGCCTGGACCACCTATATCTCGCGATCCTCGCGTCATAATTCTGCTGGACGCCAAAAGCTTTCCCATACTCTTCGACATGAGCAAAGTGGACAAGACCAACGCCTTCACGGGCGTCTACTCGCCCAGCACAAAATTCACTGGCGGCTATCGGGTGCTCTCGTATTTGGACCCTTCTGAACAAAATCATAGCAAGCTCAAGAACTTCTGCTTCTATGTACTCAAGACCAACGCAACCAAATGGTTTCCGGAATTCAAACGTGCCACGGGAGAGCTGTGGGCTAAGCTCGACAGACAATTTGCCCAGTCCGGCAAGGCCGAATTCAATAGCGAGAATTTGCAAATGTGTTTTAATTTTCTGTGCAGGTCGGTGCTGAACAGAGACCCAGCAGAACCAGGGTACGCAAGCCTGGGAACTCAAGGGCCTAGTTATGTGTTCAAGTGGATTGGGCTTCAGCTCGCTCCAATTGCCAGCACGGGTGTGCTGCCCAAGATGTTGGAGGAGATCACAATCCACGCACTCCCTCTGCCGTTCCTGCTTGTATGTGGGGATTACAAAAAAGTTTACGATTTCTTCTGGACATATGGCAGGCATTTGCTGGAGGCAGCGGAGCATCAGTTCGATCTAAGTCAAGAGGAGGCATGCCATAATCTGGTGTTCACCATATGCTTCAACACCTTCGGAGGAATGTTCATTTTTTTTCCCTCCCTCATACAACGCATTGCCACCGCGGGTAAGCAGCTGCATGCAGATCTGGCAGAGGAAATAAGAGGTGGCATTAAAAAACACGGAGAATTGAACATAAAAGCCCTAGAGAGCATGGCGTTGCTCCGTTCGACTGTGTATGAAGCGCTGAGGATCGATCCACCCGTGCCGTTCCAGTACGGGCATGCGAAAGAGGACCTGGTAGTGGAGTCGCACGATGGGAGATATGCGGTGAAGAAGGGAGAGATGCTTGGTGGGTATCAGCCCTTTGCAACCAGAGATCCCAGAGTGTTTCATTACCCCGATGATTTTCTTCCCCGGCGTTTCATGGGAGAGGAAGGGGAGAAACTGTTAAAATATGTGCTGTGGTCGAACGGGCCGGAGACTGAGCAGACGACGGTGCATAACAAGCAGTGTGCGGGGAAGCACTTCGTGGTGATGATATCACGCCTGCTGGTGGCGCATCTGTTCGTGCATTACGACTCGTTTGAGATCGACACATCCACCACAACAAAAGTCGTTCTTACCTCGCTGCAAAAGGACACTTCTTCATTCCCCTTCTCTCAGTTAAATGTAGGAGCCTAGACAAGGCATGTTAATTATTTGACAGAAAGGCTGAAGGGGTAGTTATTTCAGAAGTGTTGTGTTGTTTGTTACCTTCAGAGCAATGTTAAGAATGTTGTATTGTTAACTTCATAGCAATGTCAACATGTTTAAATGTTTTCCGAATGGTGTTGTTTGTTGTTTTTTTTCGTTATTTTTAAAAGTTCTTTAAAAAAATATAATTCTGAATAGAGTTAAATATATTATTGTATAATTTTTTTTGTACATCATTTAGATGTATAAAACATGGACTTTGCCATTATAGGGAGTGCCTTTTGGCTATATATTATTGCATATGTTATTTTTAAGTGTATCTAAAATAATTGATCTTAGTAAATAGTTTACAACAATTCTTCAAATTTATCAGATTTCCACAATTCATGTTAATGATTGTAATATATTTTTGGATACAATTGTGTAAGAATTTTTGCAAACTTTTTAGGAGTAAAATGAATACAATTTTTATTATACTGTACTATGAATTTGGATACAAGAATATAAACAAATGAGCGGCTTGTGGCAAATAACAACCATCATTAAATGTGTATAATATTGATAGAAAAAAGGACCTATTGAGCCATCAAAAGTTTCAATTACATAAAATATTGATCATCCTCCAATTTTAATTATTTATTAACTCCTAACCATGTTCATACTTGATTCATTGATCAATAATTGATTGTGTAGCATGACCAACTTTAAATATAGAAATGTCACGAATCATATTTATCAATAATTATTTTATTAAGAAAATAATGTTTACTTTTCGTTTATGCAATGAAATTGAAATGGAAATGAAAATTTTCTTTTAGTAAAATGAGATGACAAAAAAAATAGAAATTCAAATGCAATGAAATGATTTACATTACTTTACTCATGTAAATGCAAATTGAATGATCAATGTTATTTTTATTATAAATTGGGATCGTCACCACTAATGAGCTATTGAGTGCAAGTGGATACAGGAACAGGTGAACGTGAATGAAGGCGAGAACATGGTTCAAGTAGAGTTGTCTTCGCTCATGGACTTCGCTAGAATAGATGGAATCTCACACACCACTATTAGAACATATAAATTTATATATGATGGTTGTATGATTTGATCTTGTGATTGATTTAAAATTCGAATTGCATGAGTGCTTGCAAATTAGATACTTTATTTAAAGAAATATTTGTTGTTAAAAGAAGATTAACTATTGATATTGATCGTAGATTTATACATTCTTTGTATGTAGATAATATCCTACATGTAATTGATGAAATATCCTACTTATGTGTTCACTCTTGTGTTATGATAATAGTATATGTATATATATAACTATGTGTGTGTGTGTGTGAGTTTGAATATTCAATCATATATATATATATATATATATATATATATATATATATATATATATATATATATATATATATATATATGTATATATATATATATGTATATATATATATATGTATATATATATATATATATATATATATATATATGTATATATATATATATGTATAGCAAGTAAATTAAACACCAAACATAGTGGCGGATCATGCTTTAATTACAAACAGTGAATGCATGTTAAATACAATGCATTGTTGTCATCAAATGATGAATGCAAAGTGCAGTTGTTAGAACCAAACTGCAGTCAAGTATTATGTGAGAAGCTTATTCCATTTCAAATGGAGTCGACAAGTGAAGTCGACTTGGTATAAAGTAAATACCACTAAGACATGGTAGTCACAACAAAGAGAGTGGTAATAAATGTGACTCATAGGAAACTACAAGTCAAGGAGACATTGACATTAATGTCGACTCTTGTAGTAAACAATGAGAATTTGATATGTTTATGGACTTTAGCGAGTAGAGTTGGTAATAAACTTGAACACTACATGAATACATTATTTTGTAGATGTACGTGGAGAATTTTGAGAGGAAATCAGTCTCATGACGAAGTTAGCTGTTAGATGTGGCATGAGAGACTTGAACAATATTGTGAGTCTCCCAAAAAGATAGGAGACAAAATAGCTCGAGTTTAGCATGAAATGGAAACTTACCTATGATACCAAAATGTAAAGACGTAATTCATTCTAAATTCAATAATAAAATGAAATGCTTTTTATTCTAAAATAAACTCATAATTCCTTTAATAAGTCTATTTTGATACACTTTTCCTTTCATCGCTCTAAATGATGTTTCCAATGATATCATAATAATCACGAAATTTCTATAAAGAGATGAAAATTCTTTATTCAATAAGAAAATGTAGTAGTATCCTATTCATATCTACATACAATATTTAGGCCTTTCTAATGCCTTAAGTTCAAATTATAAAATGAAATATAAAGTAAAGGATGAGATACGTTCATTGATCTGCAATCCAAGCTATCTTAAATACAATCTTTAGAATGAAGACAAGAACAAGATTTAGGTGCTTTTTCCACCCAACCTTTAAGTTTACACTTCTCTAGAATTCTTGGTCAATCAAGAATACCCAACCCTGCACGAATTGCTAAGTGTTGGTAAACAAATTTGTCCCTTTCCTAAAATTTATTTGTTTTCTCTGAACATAAATATAACTCTTGTACGCCCCTTTATGAAAGGAAACAAATTACCAACAGTTGGATGAATTAATTAAAATCTAACATTCTGCATTAGAGGGTAGCTCTTATATGATTTGCAATGAATTTAATATAAAAAATGAAATGTTGACACTTTTTACCAGAAAGAATGGAAAGGCTTTAGCATTCATCCATCAACACAAATGAATGCCTTCTAACTGAAACAGAGGAAATACTTTGACGATTAAATAGGAGCTCATAGACTCTGATTCACACACACATTCACTTTTTAAATTCAAAGCATAGCAAATGCATAGCAATATTGATGTCTAATTGATACTCTCTCATGCCTCACAGGATAAGGGGGATTAGCACAACTGCATAGACAATGAATTTGCTAACAATAATAGAAACCATGAACTCAAAAAAAAAAAAAAAACTAACTGATCATAAAATGATATCATGCCCATAGCAGATATCTCAAGAAAGATTGGTAATATTTAAACACACAAATTCAAAGGCTACACACCATTACATTTTATTGATAATTAGTCATTCCAGTTTAAACAGTTCATAGAAAAACAAAATGGATATTGTTTGTTGGTTGAAAATCCATAGTTTTTCTCACCCCTTTCTTTTATTTTTTCACATATATATAGTCTCTCTTTTTTGTTAAAGAGACTTTCAGTTATCAATAACTGATTCTTGAAAAGATTATTAATTTATCTTTTCTTTTTATCATCTTCTTGATAATTTTTTTTTAAATCTTCAAATCTTTTATCTCGGAATTTTTATAGACCCGTACTCAGAGATAAATAAATTTTGAACGTGATAATATTTGTCCGATCACTCCAATGAGAATTTAGAAAACTACATTTTCTAAAACATAATAAAAATTCAGCGCGATCCAATGGTTATAATGATAGTTATGCCTCCCGCATCGAGACTTATTTTTCTATCTTAGAAAATTCATGGTTACAAATTACATTGAAAATTACAAACATTAGACATGCCAATGTTATTGGATTTTTGAGCTTTCTGAATTTTTGAACTCGCACACTTTGAACTTGCATCTAATAAATCTTTGAATTCTAGATTTGAACCTCTGAAATCGAACCTTGAACTTAGAACCTTGAACTTGGGGGCTTGAACCTGCGAGTTTGAACTTGTGCACTTGAACCTGTGGGCTTGAATCTTTGAACCTTGAACCTTGAACCAAAGAAGGTTCAAAGTTCAAGGTCAAAGACCGAAAATTACAAAGCCTGCTCCAGTTGAGTTCAAACTTTGAACTTGAACCCGAACTTTGAACTTTTTGAAAAAGGTTCAAGGTTCAAGTTCAACGACAATTGTTCTTTTGGGCTGCCATAGAAAAATTTGCATAACTTTTTACTGAGAGCTCCATTTCTTATGAAATTTTAATTATAAAATAAATGGGCCTAGTAGAGCATAACCCCAAAATCATTTTTGAATAAGACACATAAGACTTGAGATTTAATTGTTTGGGTATATGGGTAACCCAAAAATAAAACAATTTAAATCTCTCAGCCGACATGGAGTTTGGCCATAAAAACTTCAGCATTAAAACATTAACAATAACTATTTTTTAGTTGATTATGAGGCTTTAAGCATGAGAAAAAATATAGGGGTAACATTGTCTCTGATTGGGGACCAGGACTGTAAAGGCCTAGGAGAATTCAGAATGTCTCTAGGAGAGATCAGTGCCTAGCATCCATTGGGTAATAGAGTCAAGGAGAAACAGAGCATAGGGAGCTACTTGGAGAGAGGGAAGAGACAACAAGGAAAAACTAACAAGCCAAAACCCAAACTAAACAAGGCTAAAAACTAAGACTAGCTACACCTAGATCACACCAAAAAAATTATTTACAAAAATATACAAGTAGGAAAATCCCACCGTGAGAATTGGGGCCAAGAACTTCTTACACAAAACCATCCACTGGCTAGGAGAAGAAGGAGCCTTTATGGAAAAATGGCTTGTGCTCAAATGAAGCAACCCAAAACCATTCTCTTCTGGCAACTTCTTCAATGTTGAACACCAAACTAACAGCATGTAGGAATTTTGTGAACACACATTCATGCCCAAAAAGCCATGTTTCATCACAAACTTCTAAATTTTCTGGAAACATCTACATAGTACTTCGCAAATAATGTTCTATTTCTGGCTGAAAAAAGTAATGCTCAGAAATTCCTAGGGAAAAGGCTGCATCATTCTCACAATCACCACTATTAAGACCATCATTCTTAAAATAATTTTCATCATTTGAACTAATCTCAGAATAGAGACACACTTCATCATGCATGGGGTCCAACTTAGCTGAAACAACTTCAACATCTTTTACTGAAAGTAAATCTACAAATTCCCTATCCAAACTTAATGCATGAAATAAATTAATATCTAAATCCTTCTCCTTGAAATTCCCTTCTTTAATGGATGACAAGAACTTCTCTATGATCTCTTCTTCACAAAAATAAGTACTATCCAAACCGGCCAACAATTCTTGGGACTGCAACACTTCATCGGTTTGACCATTATTTTGTTTCACTTTTGAAATTTCTTTTTCAATCAGATTTTCAGAATGGGAAACATCTTTACCAAGACATGATTCCACCTTATTTTTAACACAATCTTCACTAGGAAGACATAGTATTGCTTTATTGTCAAAATGAAATGATTCTATGAAGGACTCATCACAGGCTTTTAAACATAAAGAATCATTTTCATTAAATTCATGTATAAGATTGAAAGCTTCATACTCTAGTTGCATGTAAATCTAAAAATTTTCATCCTTTATACTTTTTGGAACAAGATAAATTTCCATACTATCAAAACTAAAAGTTTCTATTTCTGGGTAAGAGAAAGACCTCAAAAAACCTTTTTCATTCAAGCTCGCAGGTTCTCCAATGTTGTCTTGATTATTCTCACTTACCATTGTCTAACTTGCATGAGACTGAACTGTTTCTTGCTGAACTTCTCGCTCATTCATGAGAAGGTAATTGTAGGAGAGATATGAAATAGAGATGTTTGGAGCCTCATCATCATCAAATTTTAATTTTTCTTTCAATTGGGATACCTTTTTTTATATTCTTGCAGCAACCTTGTCTTTTCTTTCAACTCTTTGAGCTTGTGAAATCTAACACAAAGAATTCTCCATAAAAGAGCAGATGCATGATCATCTGTTATACTTAGTTTGGTTTTTACAGCATGAGAAATATTTTATCATCCATCTCAAGAACTTCCAAGATGGTAGGATTTGGTCTTTTCCCCAATCTTGCAGCATTTTGATTTTGCATGATGATTTAACAGAGTCACCAATCCTGTACACATGGAAATAAATCTTAAAAATTGAGGAAACAAAATGCATTGATCTTTGATTCTGAGTCCCCAGCAAAGTCGCCAAAAATCTATTGGTAAACTGATTTGTCCATTTCCTGAAATTTATTTGTTTTCTCTTAACAGAAATATAGCTCTTATATGCCCCTTTATGAAAGGAAACAAATTACCAACACTTGGATGAATTAATATAAATCCAACCTCTGCATTAGAGGGTAGCTCCTCGTATGATTTGCAATGAATTTAATATAAAAATTAAATTCAGAGCATAGTAAATGCACAACAGTATTGACGTCTAATCGATACTCTCTCATGCCTCATAGGACAATGGGGATTAGCACAACTCCATAGACAATGAGTCTAATAACAATTAATAGAAACCATGAACTCAGAAAAAAAAACATAGAACTAACTGATCATAAAATGATATCATGCCCATAGCGGATTTCTCAAGAAAGATTGATAATCTTTAAACACACAGATTCAATGACTGCACACCATAACATTTTATTGATAATCTTTAAACACATAGATTCAAAGACTGCACACCATAACATTTTATTGATAATCAGTCATTCCAGTTTAAACAATTCATAGAAAAACAAAATGAATATTGTTTGTTGCTCAAAAAATCATAGTTTTTCCCGCCCCTTTCTTTTCTTTTTTCACATATATATAGACTCTTTTTTTTTAAAGATAATTTCAGTTATCAATAACTGATTCTTGAAAATATTATTAATTAATCTTTTCTTTTTATCATCTTCCTGATAACGTTTTTTTAAAAATTTCAAATGTTTTATCTTTGAATTTTAATAGACACATACTCAGATATAAATAACTTTTGAACATTATAATTATTTTCCAATCACTCCTATAAGAAGTTATAAAACTAAGTTTTCTAAAACATATTAAAAATGTAGCACGATCCAACAGTTAAAATGATAGTTATTCCTCCCGCACCAAGATTGATTTTTTTGTCTTAGAAAATTCATGGTTACAGATTACATTGAAAATTACAAACATTAGACATGCCAATGTTATTGAATTTTTTCAACTTTCTAAATTTTTGAACTCAGACACTTTGAACTTGCATCTGATGAATCTCTGAATTCTAGATTTGAACCTCTGAAATTGAACCTTCAACCTGTAGGCTTGAACCTGTGTGCTTGAACCTACGGCCTTGAACCTTTGAACCTTGAACCTTGAACCAAAGAAGGTTCAAAGTTCAAGTTCAAAGACCAAAAATTACAAATCTAGCTCTAGTTGAATTCAAACTTTGAACTTGAACCCAAACTTTTAACTTTTTGAAAAGGTTCAAAGTTCAAGCTCAATGACAATTGTTCTTTTGGGCTTCCATAGAAAAACTTTCATAACTTTTTAATAAGGGCTTCATTTCTTATGAAATTTTAACTATAGAATAAATGGGCCTAGTATAGAATAACCCAGAAATTATTTTTGCGTAAGACACATAAGACTTGAGATTTAATTGTTTGGGTATATGGGTAACCCAAAAATGAAACAATTAAAATCTCTCAGCCGACATGGAGTTTGGCCATTAAAACTTCAGCATTAAAACATTAACAATAACTAATTTTTAGCTGATTATGAGGCTTTAGGCACAAGAAAAAATATAGGGGTAACACTTAGCAAAAAGAATTTGATAGACAAGATGGAATCTGGTGTGTGCCTAGAATGACAAATGCATTTTCAATTTTCTAGACAATAAAGAAACAAGCAAGATCAATCAAGGATATGGTAGAGTGGATAAATAAATAAATCCATCTATTTCAATGGTCAATCAGTTACTCGGCTGAGTATAATGCCATGCATAGCAATAAAATATAGTTTGGAAAAAGAAAAATATAACCCACATTTGGCACCCGTCCTGGAAGGTAACTTTCCACAAACACAAGCCTATCTAGCTTTGTTCATACGAATCTAGAATATATATATATAGAGAAGAAAATCTTTCATTTTTCAATTCTAGCTTCCTATTTCTTGCATGATAAAAATACAATGTTAAAGAAGACAATCTTTCATTGAATAGAAGTAGAAAGAATCAATATTTCATTACAACCAATCATATCTGAGAGGAAGCAATCTTTCATGGATAAAGAAATATATATCTAAAAAGAGACAATCTTTCACTTTTATTTTGAAAAGTAAATCAAAGACAAGTATTAAATATAAGAAGGTGTAACGTATGTATGTATTATTACATATAATTGATTAAAAAATGAGTACACATTCTTTTGTATCCTTGGAAAAGGATATCTATTCTTAATGGTTACCTTGTTCAACATCCTGTAGTCAATACATAACCTCAAAGTACCATCCTTTTTCTTCACAAAGATAAATGGTGCACCCCACAGGGATACACTAGGTCTTATGAAACCTTGCCTAAGTAATTATTGCTATTGAGCCTTAAGCTCATAAAATTTTATTGTTGTCATTCTATATGGAGCCTTAGATTGTGGCTTAGTTCTAGGTAAGAGTTCTATAGAGAAGTCAAATTCCCATTTTGGTGGTAACTTTGTAAGGTCTTCTGGAAAAACATCCAACAACTCTCTATGAACTGGATAGTCCTTAGGGCTCTTCATGGCACTATCCAAGTCACTTATAATGACAAAAAAGATGGAACATCATTTCCTTTTGGCTTTCTTGAGTTGCATTGCTAAGATGTGTCTCAATTCAAAAGGCTTTTGAGATCCAAAAATCTCAACTGGATTTCCAAAATCATCTATACAACTAACAACCTTATCCTCACAGTTTACTACAACTTTATACTTAGTTAACCAATTGATACCTAAGATCACATCATGCGATCCTAGTGGTGCCACATATAGATTAACTTGAGTTTGGACACTGGGAAGCTCTAAATCACTGCAAAATAGACATGAATCTACCCTCTTCTCTACTTGATTTCCATATTGAACCATCCATGCATTTCACATATAACCGGGTCTAATAGATAATCTAGAAACTACTTTAGGATCAATAAAGCATTCAGTAGCTCCTATATCTATCAAAATAGAAACTAATTGACCAAAAATCTTACCCGTCATCTAGATAGGTGAAGCCTAAAAATCAGCCTGGCAGTTGTCAACCGCTGCATGAATCTGATGTTGTGAATCTCCTTGCTGACTTTTTCCTCTTTGTGTAGTGGTACGATGTGGACAATTTGAAGCATAATGATTTCCTTGATCTATGAGAAGCCATCATTTGACTTCATTTTTATTTCCAAATATTCCAACCAAATAAATTTGCTTCATACCTTCAACTTCTATCAATCCATTAAGGTTTCCAAACTACTAGGTATGCTTTTAATCGACAAATAACAAGACAACCATGATGACAAAAAATTCTTAACGTCATAACATATGTTATACAACTACTAGTGCAACCTTATACTTAATTATCTCAATGTGTATTTATGCCAAAGACCATATATTTTTGGATACTCAAGACTCCAAAACCAACTTTTAACAAAAGACATCTTACCTGGTCACATGATCTCGAAGGTAAAACCAAGGAAGTAAGATCACATAAAATTGATGAACTAATTCGAATTTGTATATGTATATGTATATGTATATGTATATGTATATATATATATATACATGTATGTATACATATATATATACATATATATGTATATACATGTATATATATATGTATACACACACACATATATATACATATACATATATATATACATATATACATACATATATGTGTGTGTGTATGTATATGTATATGTATATGTATATGTATATGTATATGTATATGTATATGTATATATGTATATATGTGTATATATACATATACATATATACATATACATATGTATATGTATATATACACCTATATACATATATACATATATATATATATATATATATATATATATATATATATATATATATATGTTTGTATATATATATATAGACACACACACACACACACACACACATATATATACCTTTGCAAGGCCTATGCACTTATTCCACACATTAAAATTACTCAAACTTAAAATTACACATATACATAGTAGTATTGCCCTAACTGACACAAACACCTATGTTTGGTACATTCTCTGCTTATTACTCCATAGGACATACTGTAGCGTCCTAAAATTGTGACACTTGCAATTTCGACTGCATTTGGGTCTTCACGATGGCGGTGCAACGTTGAACCTGAATGGAGACCCCGAAACCTGTTTACAACATCAAAAACTGCATTTTTCCGCACCCTGGCCTAATCCCTCCTTGCACCCTGCTGTCCCGGGAGGTGGGACCATGGCGCCCAGCACCTTGGTCCTTCTGGGCTAGGGTGCCCAGCACCCTGGTCCCCCAGGACCATGGCGCCCAGCGCCCTGGTCCCTCGCCCTATTTTGGGCCCGGTCTCTTGTGGGCATCGGGTCTTTAAGTTTGCAAATTGGAAAATAATGTTTCCTGGTCGGCCTAAGGTCGGGAAAATCAGTCTATCAACCCTAATTGACAAGTATATAAACTACTTTTCCTCTCCTAGAAAGGGAGGTAAGAGAAAGAAAAGAAGAAAAACATATGCACGTAAAAGGCGGAAGCGATATTCAAACATTCAAGCATTCAAGCATTCCTTCAAGCAATTGAGTATTCTAAGTCTCCATTCAAGGCTAGGTGTTGCATTTAAGACAAGGATTCAACCATTGAAGAGGAGATCACATACAACATACAACATACTACATACATTACACCTTCGCATGTAAGAATACAAACATTCTTACAACAAGGTATCTGTACTTGTTTACATTACAAACATTTACATTTATAGCATTCTCATTTCTTGGTTAATTCCAAAACTGGGGTTTGACCTAAAGGCAAACCCCTCATCCCTAACCCCCCAATCATCCTCTCTTTTCTATGTGTAGGTTGCAGGTACGTGGCTGTAATTGAAGATCTGGAATCCTTGTGCAGAGACGAATAGATCCCCCTTCGTTTCACGGATTTTTCGGAGGACCGTGTGCACGCCGGGCGCCATTGTCCCATCAACTTTCACTCAAATTTGCAAAACAGCACCGTCTCGACATTTTACTACTAATTCCAGGTCCGCAGCTTAATCCCATATCCCTATCTCTGTTTATAAGCGAATCTTTCCTACTTTACATGCATTCCTAGTTCAATCTTTCTATCTACATTCTTTACAAAAGAGGGTATCCTTGATGTCTTAACCCTTGAAACTCATATAGAATCCAATCTTGCATTGCGTGGGATTGGGTCTTGTGGGTTTCAACCCCTCTTTTGAATGTAAAGTCTCTCCTAAGTGAAAACCATCAACCCTAGTGACTCTCCCTTCTCTCTCCTTGGAGTTGGGGGTGGGGGAGAACAACTAGGGTTCGATTTTTCTGCTTTACATTTTGGTGAACCCGACGTGAACATCCTCATTTTGATTATTCATGGTTAGATCTGAAAATTTTGCTTTCCTAAATTTCCATGTTTGATCTTTTGCAAATTTTAGAGGTTGATTGCATAAAAACCCTAAAATTTTCTTTTAAGTAATTAAACTTGTGAAACATTTAATTGTTAATGCTTGTTTCAGATCTACCCTTCTATTGCAAATTGTCAATTCATATTTGTGCTTTAATTCTGAAAATTAAGTGGTTAAATGTCAAAACCCTAATTTTTAAAACCTTCTTGATTCAACCTTTGACTGATAAATTCACTAATCAAAACACCTCCAAATCGGCTATAACTTTGGATTCCACAATAAAATCACAATATCCTTCATCCCTGAAAATTTGGAAAAAAGTTGCAAGGACCGTGTGCACCCCGAGCGCCATCGTCCCCGACATTTTTTCTGAAATTTCGGGAGCTAAATCTTACTGTATTTTTCTGCTAGAATCCAGAATTTTGGCTGATTTTATCAATTTTAACACTTTCAAAATTAAAGTCAAAGTTGGTCTAGCGATTGCTTGGATTGAGGCTTCTAATCATTCAAAAATTGTTGAAATTGAAATTTGTATCAAAATTGTGTTTCTTACAGTCCTAAATCTGAAAAGTGTGTTAGCATTCATTCAAAATTTCAGTGTCTTATTCAAATTTTTACAATTTGTGACTTTTGAAATTAAGTGTTTAATTGCAACAACTTTGATTTCCACTTTCAAAATTGAATTTTGCGTGAAATTGAGTCAATTTTTAAATTTCAACACTTGCATTACTTTCAGCATTCCCTCTAAAATCATAAAATTCAAAATTTCAGTTTCCCTCTCTTTTTCAAAATTCAAATTTTACATTTTTCAACAATCTTGGTAGGGTTCAATTTTGAGATTGCAACTTTAATTTGGCCTATCTACAGATCATAAAATCACTCAATTTTTTCAGATTAGCTTTAAAATCATCATAACTTTCATCCCTGAAAATTTTGAAAAAAGTTGCGAGGACCATGTGCACTCCGTTCACCACGGTCCCGGACATTTTTTCCGAAATTTTGGGAGATTGTCCTAATTGCATTTAACAACTTAAATCTAGGAGATTGGCTGATTTTATTGAAATTTGCTACCTCTAAAATTCAAAATCTCTCTCTCTCTTTAGTGCATGAGTTTTACAACAATAAGTCCTACTTACACTATTCCCGTTAGACGAAGCCTTAGAATTAAGTCTTTCCAAGGTGTAATTACTGAGGAGATGGAACCTAATTTGAATAGCCTTTTTAACGAGGACATGGGTAATTCCTCTAATCCTCTTAATGATGAAGAAGCTCTCCATGAGGTTTCTGTAGAACAACTTTCAAAATTGGATAACCAATTTGATGATTTTCGATAATGGATGTCTCAAGAATACCCCGATAGTCAAGCTCTTCCTTTAATTGAGGGTCTAAAACGTATGGTTCAAAGTGATAAGAATGGAATTGATATTTTGCGTGGTATTGCACACATTGTGGATTCGAATGTGATGCCGATGAAGAGTTGTGCCGAAACTTTAGGTTATACACAACCTCCTACTCAAGTTAATCATTCTATTCCTTTGACAACTTCTATTGCTAGTATACCTACTTTTACATCAAACATAATGACTGCTTCAACAAAAGACATTCCTCCTATGATCACTAGTCATGGGGGCAATCCTTCTTCTTCAATCAACCCTCTTCCTTCATTCAATCTGACTTCTTCATTCATTCCTTCAATAAGTGTCCCTATTACATCTCCACAAATAAACATGACACAAGGGGGCAATTCATTTAACCCTTCCATTCCTCCTTGTAGTGTTCCTCCTTTCCAATCATCTCCTATGACTAACTATCATAGTGTCCCACCACCTCACTCTCTACCTTCTTTCAATAACATAATACCTCCATCACAATCTAACACGTCTAATATGAACTCTTCGACTGAAGCGACCATTAACAGTCTTGCACAAACTATCTCTTCTTTACAGCAACAAATTGCTTCTATGAATCAATCCAAGTTTAGTGTGCCCACATTTGATGTTGCGAGCCCACTTTCTCTTGACATTGTTCGAGCTATCCCCCCTAAACATGTTGAAATTCCGCATTTGGAGCTTTATAATGGTAAGGGTGATCCTCTAACACATGTTAAGACCTTTCAAACAATATGTACTGATTTTGCTTATGACCAAAGGTTGCTTGCAAAACTGTTTACTAGAACATTAAGAGACAAAGCCCTACAATGGTATTGCTCATTACCTTCTTATTCTATTACTTCTTTCGAACAACTTGCAAATGCTTTTATTCAACAATTTCAAAACAATATAAGTCCTAAAGTTACTTTGATTGATTTAATGCATTGTAAACAAGGTGTTAAAGAAAACGTGACTGATTTCATTGGTAGATATAAGCATTTGTATGCTCAAATTTCTTTTCCAGTACCTGACAATGATATTCAATGAATCTTTATTTCTAATTTACAAAAAGATATTAGAGAAAAACTTCTGTTTTCTGAGTTTACTTCTTTCCAACAGTTGTGCGCAACTCTTCACAATTATCAACTGACTGTGAGTCAAATGGAACGAGCAAATCCTATGGCTCCGAGTGATAAGGGTGATAGTAGTCAACAACCATTTGGGAAATTTAAACCAAACAGAGAGTCCATTAAATTCAATGAAAACATCATCAACAACAATGTGAATGCGGCATCAGGTGTGCCTCCTATTTCTAAGTTTTTCAAGAAAGAAAGAAAGTTTACTCCTTTGAATGAATCATTGCATAGTATTATGAATAAGTTATTGGAACAAAATGTGCTTACTCTTCCTCCTATAAAGCAAATAGATCCTGCAAAGTTTAATTCACCCTATTTTGATAACAAATCTTTTTGTCAATTTCATCGTCATCCTGGGCATGATACTGAAAAATGTTTTGCTTTAAAAGGTAAAATTCAAGATTTGATTGATAATAATACTATCTCTGTTTCTGGTGTGAATGATAAAGGCAACACATCTGTAGCTCCTCCTAACCAAAATCTTTAGATTTTTACTGATCCATTGCCTTCTCATACCTCTAATGCGATTGATACTACTGATTCCTCTATCTCACCTAATGATCTTGTGTCCATGACTCCGAATGTGATTAACTTTGTAGAGCAGCAGAAAATCCCTAAAGAACTTTCCATCACCTTTGATTCTAGTGAAACTATCAGGGCACCTGATGGTCCTTTATATATAGTTACAAAAGTCAAGAATACACCTTGTCGTGGAGTGCTTATTGATCCTTCTTGTATGGTTAATATCATTACTGAAGAATTTCTTTTTACTTTGCAATTGAATCAAGTGATCTATGATGAAACAAATGTGGTTGTGAAACTATTTGATGCATTTTCTTCTCCTGTAATTGGTTCTATTACATTACCTATTGAGGTCGATAACAAATCCCTTGATGTGGACTTTGCTATTATTCCATCATCCGAACAATTTCATGTGAAGCTAGGCTATCCTTGGCTATCTTCCATGAAAGCTATTGCTTCTCCTATTCATAAGTGTCTGAAATTTCCCCATAATGGTGAAGTTGTTACTATCAATCATAGTCTCTTTAAACCAGTTGAAAGAACTTCTAGCGTTCCTATTGATTACTTTTGGCCTAAACAATTCCAATCTCTTCCTCCACAAAGTG
The DNA here is from genome assembly GCF_030272615.1 of Cryptomeria japonica. Lineage (NCBI taxonomy): Eukaryota > Viridiplantae > Streptophyta > Pinopsida > Cupressales > Cupressaceae > Cryptomeria > Cryptomeria japonica. The sequence continues at coordinate 11,112,425 of NC_081406.1, forward strand.
ATCATCTTTTTAAATCTTATCAAAAGTGGAAAAAAGATATGATCCTATCTCTAAGTGAACCTAGAACACCCAAACTTGATATTCCTATCGAAGTTCTTCCTTTGAAAGATAAAACTAATGTCTTTCCTCAAGAAGATTCCCAACCCATCCCTATGGATGTGACTATGCCTATGACTAATAAACTCTCTAAAAGTAGACCTATACCCCCTCGTCATGATGGACTTGGTCTCCTTCCTAAACTGAATATTCCTCCCTTATATGGAGCAGTTCCTCCTCCTTCCTCTTATGGAGAGAAGAGACCTTCCTCTTCTCCTATTATTCAACCTAAGAGACCACAACCTAAACACCCAAGTGATAAGGATGAGAACATTCCTCCTCCTCAATCTTCTCAACTTCCTACTAAGACTAGACGAAATCGTTTTGCACGTGAACGCCGACGAAAGTGTCGTCTTAGAGCTCAGGCAGCTGCTTCTCAAACTTTGCAATCCCCAAAAACACCTTCAACTAATATTATTCCATTTTCTCCTCAGCTGACAATTGAGCCGAAATCTCCTAAACATAAGATGCATGATGGTCTTGATCCTGTGCGAGTTAAAGATCCTATTTTTATAAATCTTGATGATGATATAGATGAAAATGTTATTCATGATGAAAATGTTACTCCTGTTCATTCTAATAGTGAATATGAATATGTTGATGTTGATAACCATCTATCTAACGAATTTTCTAAAGCACTTATCCTAGCTCCTAGACAAGAACACCATGGCTTGGGGTATGAGCATAGCCCTTGTTTGGATCTTGTGATAGCTCCATCTGCTGTGTTGGATGTTCCTCCTCTAGCGTGTTTCCTACCTTCCCGAAATATTGATCAGCAAGATTGGGGGGTAGATGACGTGCTAGACTAGTTCATTAGCATAGCAGACTCTCTCCTCCTCTCTTTTGTTACTTCTTCTATGTGTTACTCTCATTCTTCTATTTGTTGTCCTTGGTGTTGTCTACTTGAGGACGATGCAAAACATTGAGATCTCTTTTGGTCTCTCTCATGTTGACTCAAAAGACACATGTTTTCCCTTCTTCTAGGTGACCTTCCTTGATTGGGGAATGAAGAAAAATTATGCATACATACATATGATATACATGAATTATCATATAGCATACTAACCCCGAGGAAAGCGAAGTCGACTTGTGCTTTGTGTTTTGTGTCTATTATCCTTGGGCTTATCTCACACTTGGGGGCTAAATCCTTGTGATAACGTGCTCCTTTCTCATTTCTTATATGTATCACTACCTTAAAGCAATCACCCCCGGTGAGGCGTGTGCGATCGCTTTAACGTAGGGGGGCATACATCCCGTTCATATCTTTTCAAGATACTTGAAAATTTTTTATATCTTTCTTGCATGACTCATAGTGAGGGAACCTTACTACTGACAGTCATGATTCTCCCTCATGATCTTCCCTTTTACTTTGTCAATTGAAGTCGTAAGATCCTCAGTCCACTAGGGGCTTGGTGTATCTTGCCTCCTTGACGTGGTGAAAGTTTTTCAATGTCGTTTCCTTGTATTTTACCGGAAGTATGAGCGTACGCTTATACTCCCGCTAAAGTGGGGGCTAAATGTAGCGTCCTAAAATTGTGACACTTGCAATTTCAACTACATTTGGGTCTTCACGATGGCGGCACAACGTTGAACCTGAATGGAGACCTTGAAACCTGTTTACAACATCAAAAACTGCATTTTTTCACACCCTGGCCTGATCCCTCCTTGCACCCTGCTGTCCCAGGAGGTGGGACCATGGCGCCCAGTGCCCTGGTCCTTCTGGACTAGGGCGCCTAGCACCCTGGTCCCCCAGGACCATGGCACCCAGCGCCCTGGTCCCTGGCCCTATTTTGGGCCCGGTCTCTTGTGGGCATCGGGTCTTTAAGTTTGCAAATTGGAAAATAATGTTTCCTGGTCGGCCTAAGGTCAGGAAAATCAGTCTATCAACCCTAATTGACAAGTATATAAACTAATTTTCCTCTCCTAGAAAGGGAGGTAAGAGAAAGAAAAGAAGAAAAACATATGCAAGCAAAAGGCGGAAGCGATATTCAAACATTCAAGCATTCAAGCATTCCTTCAAGCAATTGAGTATTCTAAGTCTCCATTCAAGGCTAGGTGTTGCATTCAAGACAAGGACTCAACCATTGAAGAGGAGATCACATACAACATACAACATACTACATACATTACACCTTCGCATGTAAGAATACAAACATTCTTACAACAAGGTATCAGTACTTGTTTACATTACAAACATTTACATTTACAGCATTCTCATTTCTTGGTTAATTCCAAAACTGGGGTTTGACCTAAAGGCAAACCCCTCATCCCTAACCCCCCAATCGTCCTCTCTTTTCTGTGTGTAGGTTGCAGGTACGCGGCTGTAATTGAAGATCTGGAATCCTTGTGTAGAGACGAACAGATCCCCCTTCGTTTCGCGGATTTTTCGGAGGACTGTTTGCACGCCGGGCGCCATCGTCCCATCAACTTTCGCTCAAATTTGCAGAACAACACCGTCTTGACATTTTACTGCTAATTCCAGGTCCGCAGCTTCATCCCATATCCCTATCTCTATTTATAAGCGAATCTTTCCTACTTTACATGCATTCCTAGTTCAATCTTTCTATCTACATTCTTTACAAAAGAGGGTATCCTTGATGACTTAACCCTTGAAACTCATATAGAATCCAATCTTGCATTGCGTGGGATTGGGTCTTGTGGGTTTCAACCCCTCTTTTGAATGTAAAGTCTCTCCTAAGTGAAAACCATCAACCCTAGTGACTCTCCCTTCTCTCTCCTTGGAGTTGGGGGGGGAGAACAACTAGGGTTCGATTTTTCCGCTTTACACATACTATCAAGGGTTCTCTATGAACATGATAGGGAGTGAATTCAATATGCAACCAAAAGACAATAAAATTTTTAAACAGTAGATCAACCACCATAAAGGTTAAGAGAAAAGTGATCATTTTTAATAGTAAATCATGAAAAGTGCATAACGAAACATTAATTCAAGTGCAGCGAAGGGACACAAAACAGAAAATTGGTGACCATTAATAAAATGTAAAATATAATCAAGTTTAAGAAGTCAAAGCCAATTTGAAAATTAATGATCAAAGAATTCATCAATAGTAAAGCATCAAACTAACACATATCAAATGAATTGAGTGACTAAGAGTAATCACATATGAGGGAGTGTTACAACACCTTGGAGTACCTTTTTGAAAGTGTGCTAGAGAGAGTATCAAACATAGTACCCACAATTTCATGTTTGAAGATGAGGACACAAAACTAGATTACAGAAGTCCTATGAAGACTTCATCATATTATCCATAACTCTTATCCATATAGTACCTACCTTGTACACTATAGACATAGAATAATATCTTTCACAAGAGACAAGTTAGAATAATTACCAATCTAATAAATCAACTACAAATTTACTACTATATTGTTAGTGAACAGATTTTTTCCTTCCTTCAAATTAAATTATTTCAAACTCTGTTACCTTCTTTGAAAGACAAAAGTTCAACTAAATAGTTGGGCAAGTGTGACATACACTACTTCCCTCTAAATTTTTGATAGGTACAGCTCCCTCCATTAGTTATTTAGGGAATAATCTAATTAAATTAAACTAATATACTTTTAACCTGAAAGAACATAAGGCTGCCTGCTTCATTCTTGGATGAGAGGCTAAGGTTTTACAAATATTTCAGAGGACACTATTCTTCAAAATGCTTCTACATGAAAATTGGTAAGTGATCGAAACAAAGTTCAGAAACACCGATTCAGCACTTCATTAAAAACAGGTAAGAGAAAAAAAATCTCTTTTCAAAACACATATCTTTTAAAAACTCACAGAAAGGAGTCCTAGAATAATAACAACATTTTCCATCAAAAAGGTGATCACAGCCATTTAATTAGATTAATATTTGCAAAGAAATACCATCTGACAGATTCAAAACTCAAAGGTTTTTCTTCTCCAAAACACATATGATCTTTATATATATATATATATATATATATATATATATATATATATATATATATATATATATATATATATATATATTTCATGCAACAAAGACACAACAATACATGTATATGTTCTTTCCAATTTCAGATTTTGAAAAACTAATGACTTCCTTCCAACGAAAATAGAACTTCTAAAAACCTAAAATCTAAGTAAACTATTCTAACCCCATTTCTATCTATCTTAATCTAATTTATAGTAGTCTTTTTAGAATAGAGGAGGTCTCCCTTAAAACTCAACCTCATCCGAATCAGTTATAAAAAACAACAGAGTATTTTTGTTACAGATGTCCCGAAGTCATTTGCAAGATTATGAAAAACACATAAAATAAAAATGGAGCACTATCATCATGCTACGCTTCTTCTCCATCATCATCCTCCCCTCCATTTTTCTAGGCACCGTGGGTGGTACTGAGCTCCTGAATTATAGATTGGCTTGGATTTTTCATGGCGTTGATCTTCATTTTTGCGGCTTCTTTGTCCCATTGGTGCTTCACCATTTTCTCAGCATGCTTAGGTAATTGATCATTATCGATAAATGTCATGGACTCGATCCGAGCGACTTGTGTTATATCTTCAGGAGTGAAATTGCTTTTGGCCTTAACTTTCTCCATGTATAGCCTAAAAACCTTTATCGTGTCATGAGTGTTCAGTCCACAAATCCCTAGTTGCCAATCGTCATCCGAATTAACCACTTTGTTGTCATTAACCAAGCTGCATTGAAGGTCCTGAATTTCAGAAATAGAAGTCTTGGCATCGGAAATCACAGACTTGAATGTGAGTACCCATCACATTATAGTCTTTTCCAATATGAAGAGTTGGCACTCATTAGTTACCAACTTGATCGAATATTCTATGAAAAATTTGGTGGCTCCGTACTCTTCTATCTCGATCACCATCTCTAATCACTCCTAATCACTCCTTCACCATCTCTAATCACTCCTTCAATCCATTTGTCCATAGCCCCTGCGATGCTTTTGGCTCACTGGACTTGACCCATCAACTTCTTGTTCTCTAGCGTAGTAGGGTCAAAAATTTCTGAAGCATGTGATATGGAAAGTGCTCCAAAGCAGTTGATACTATCAATGAATTGAGCAAGAATTTTGATATGCCGCTTCAGCTCTCTTTTCTCCTGTCCATCTTTTTCTGACCTAGTGAGCATCTTCTTAGTTGATACTTGGAAAAGGTGATTATCCAAATCTCTAATCATGTTCCCGAGTTCCACTTTGGTGATCTCAAAGTCCTCTACATTAGCCTCCTTATTCTCATCTTTGGGCTTATAAGAAGCAATCTCGGCAACCCACTTCCCAATCTCTTCATCAGTATCAAATCTAGCAATTGTTTTAAACTTCTTTTGTTTAGGACCCTTCTCTGTGTACTTAACCACCATGTCCTGAATCGGGATAGTAACTGGAATGAAACTTCGTTTCTTGCTTACGAAAGTGGTTAGCCATTTAGGAGTTGCACTTGAACTAGTTGTTCCCCCAATCACCTTAGGTCGTGGCATCATGGCTATAGTGACTACATGATAATCCATGGTGTTGACAATGTCACTGTCAAGGTCCTCGACTTCGAAAATGTGAGCATCAAGAATTTTGTCCTTTGCCTCTGTATCTTTGATCTGGTCCATTCTCTTATGCACAACACTCTGTGACCTAGTATATCAAGGAACAGAAAAGTCCAGAGCTAGATTGGGCTTGTGCTTGGTATAAGATGGCTTCTTATTTTTACCTACATGAATAGGCATAGAAGTGGGGTTAGAAAAATGTTTTGGGGAACATAAAGCAACCTCACTACCTCTTGCAGGACCAATCTTGTTGCCTAGTTTCATTGTTCTTCTCTTGTTGACCCATTCCGCAATTCTTTCCAAGACCCTCTTTGTTTTAAGCTGTATGTCATCCTCTTCTTCTACATCCCAATTAATGCAGGACATTTCAAGTTCAGCTTGGTCTAAGCATCCAGGTTCAAAAATCTCCAGATAATCCTCTTCAAGCCCACTTATGTCAAGTTTCACCTGCAGTGAAACTACTTGTTCCAAAACCATTCTCATGGTTTTCCTTTTGAACACCTCAAACTCATCATTGCAATCTTCCCAGAAGTCCTCTAGGTGTGAGATTGGAAGGTGCAGCATCAAATCAAGACTCCATGAGAAGCCTTTATTGTCAAAGCCCTTTCTTTCATGATATAGTGGAAAATTGAAGTTTTTCAAGTCGGCTCCAATGCTTAAAGCATCTGACATTGCACTACAGGATAAAATACCCAATTGAATAGGAAAATGATCCTCCCATTTATCCCTGGGTTGATCCTTCTTAATCACGGTAGCCAACTACCTACAGATCTCAACCAGAACAAAACAATTTGAACAAAAATGAGGACGCTTGAAAGGCTCTTCCTCGAAACCGCCTACTCTTATGTAACAAAACCAAGGAAATTGAACAAAGAAACTACCATATTTCTTCACTAATGCCTATGCATCCTCAAACATCCTCTTGGTTTTCATGTTCTTTAACTCATAACATAAATCTCCCAAGAAGGCATTATGTACTCTCCTAAATTCTTGCAAAGCATTATCCTTCTGTAACATAGGGTAAAAATCATACACAGAAACCTCTCCCTTGGCGAACTGCCTAGGTATACCCACTATCTCTTTAACACATGCTGAGCAATATATTAGATACAAGGACATAAATAAATTTTGCTTGAAGTATTTGGCCATGCTCAATTTCTCCCTCATGGAATCAGCAATCAGCTCTGCCCAATCAAGGTACTACTTTCCTTCCAGTACCATTTATACATAGCAGTAAATTCAATCATCAAAACTGTAGGCCTCAGCTGAACCTCTAACTCGGTGTAGTAGTAACATGACATCATGAATGTGGGGAATCATATGGTTGTTGTTGGGATACTTGGGTAATCTGGAGCCACCCCTCTGAGGAACCTTCAACCAATACTTCGCTACATTATTCCGGTGTCCACTTTTATCTGCATTGAACTCAGTAATTGATTGGGCGGGAGAAAAGTTTGAGAACTGATAATCAGGTAATTTGAAAACGGAGGAAATAACTTCCCGGTTAATTGCGAGGAGGGTTTCACCATTATCTCTTTTGATGGTTTTGAAAATAGGATCATACCTTACAATACACTCTCTAATTAGTTCTGGGCAAGGGATAGCAGGAGGAAAGGCTACCGCTTCTATGAGACCACTACTTAGAATTTCTACACCAAATGAACCATCAATTCCTTTGAACACCCTTTCCTTTAAAACTTCCAGATTTTCTCCTTTCAATTATGTATCACTGACTATGGGCTTGTGCATGCAAGACTGAAAATATTCCCGAAAAGGTGTAATGTGGACTTCATAATTCATAAATAACAAACCTTATTTTCCCCAGCAAATCTTATTATGAGAGAGGGAAAGCAGGTAAAAATCACTAGAGAGGATAGGAAACAAACTCACCTTCACAGTTGAGACGAATCAGATGACTACCAACAAACAAAACTTCTATCCAAAAACTCTGCAGCAATGAAGAACAAGTTTTCAGAAATTAATCACGTCATACCTTATAGTGAAAGAAGTGATATGAACTTATTTAGTGCATTAAATCCAATTGTCAACTCAAATGTGCTGAGCATTGGGATTGGACATCACATACATGCATTGAATGCATGGCGGCATTTTTGGAGTAACCACCAATTCCCAAAAATGAATACTTGCCTTGAAAGCTCAACCACTTGACATCACCTGAGATATGGTTCATTCTTCATAATACTTCACAATAAATGCAACATCATGTCTCTTAGCCCATGGGACCCACCTGATTTGAACACGCATGAACAATCTGAACTGACTTCACGAGAGTTCAAGTAGTTCAAAGTGTACACTGCGCCAAGAAAATTCTCTTTGAAAAGATTAGCTCTGTTAAGTGCTGCTAGTCTTTTGAACCACATTGAACATGTTCAACACCACTGAACTGTTTGAACTAGGTTCAAAGGGTTCATGACCTAAAGATAGAGGATATAACACACCATACGCGACCATGAAAAAGAACCGCTGCAAAACACCTTGAGTGAATGTTAGAATGAAAAACCTTTTAGACACCTTAGAACCTATGGAACCTAAATGAACATTATAAACTTGCTTCAAAATGGTTCAATGAGTTCATGGGGTTCAAACAGACCATTAAAACTTGGCATTATAGATTAAAAGACAACTTACAAATGGATTAAGGATTGAACCAAGGAAATTCTAGAAACATAAGGACTTCAAATAAAATTTTGTAGGGTGACTTACTCTTGCTATGGAGGATAAATGACGAGATAACATTGGCTCTAACTGGGGATTATATTTTGTGAAAAATGCAAAGCACTCTAAATCTCTAGTTTCGCACAACAAAAATAGAAAGGGGGCAAAGAGGACACACACCAAACAAACACAAAACAAACAACCAATCTACTATGTACAGGAACCCTTAACCACAGATTTCAAAGTTTGTAGAGCTTGAGGTCCTGCCCATTATAGGTATAGGGCATAACCATTCCATCAGAATAATTCAGTCTGAACACATTCGGTCCCACTACTTCATGGATCTTGAATGGACCTTTCTACAATGAGTCAAATTTTCCATGGGAACCCTTTGGTTCTTTTCTCTTGTCCCATAATAGTACTTCAACTCCTTTAAGGAAACCTCTTGGCCGAGCTCTCATATTAAAGATCTTCTTGACCCTACTCTGATGCTCAGTAATCCTATCTGCTAACATCTCTCTTTCCTCTTCAGATTACTTTCCACAAGGTAATGGGTTGGCAAAATGGAGCAACAAGAACCTGGTAGCAATCATGAAGAAATTAGTTGATGATAATGCCTGGAATTGGCATAAAAAGGTATTTGAACCCTTATGGGCTGATAGAATTACCCCTAAAAGAGCCATCAGAATGACACCTTTTGAGCTGGTGTATGGGATTGGTGTGAAAGTTTCTTTACCTCTGGAATTATCGGCAGCTAAGCTTCAAACTATAATTAAGGATTCCTTTTTCCAAAATGCTCTAGAGAAGAGAGTTATGTATTTGATGGGGTTAGAATAGTTTACTTAGATTTTGGGTTTTAGAAGTTCTATTTTCATTGGAAGGAAGTCATCAATTTTTTGAAATCTGAAATTGGAAAGAACATATACATGTATTGTTGTGTCTTTGTTGCATGAAATATATATATATAAAGATCATATGTGTTTTGGAGAAGAAAAACCTTTGAGTTGTGAATCTGTGGGATGGTATTTCTTTGCAAATATTAATCTAATTAAACGACTGTGATCACCTTTCTGACGGAAAATGTTGTTATTATTCTGTGACTCCTTTCTATGTGTTTTTAAAAGATTTGTGTTTTGAAAAGAGATTTTATTTCTCTTACCTTTTTTTAATGAAGTGTTGAATTGGTGTTTTTGAACTTTGTTTCGATCACTTACCGATTTTCATGTAGAAGCGTTTTGAAGAATAGTGTCCTCTGAAATATTTGTAAAACCTTAGCTTCTCATCTAAGAATGAAGTAGGCAGCCTTATGTGCTTTCAGGTTAAAAGCATATTAGATTAATTTAATTAGATTATTCCTTGAATAACTAATGGAGGGAGCTATACCTATCAAAAATTCAGAGGGTAGTGGTGTATGTCACACTTGCCCAACTATTTAGTTGAACTTTTGTCTTTCAAAGAAGGCAACAGAGTTTGAAATAATTTAATTTGAAGAAAGGCAAAAATCTATTCACTAATAGATTTTTGGCGACTCTGCTGGGGAGCGTCAAACATTCAATAGATCAGTATGTTACCTGCATGTTAGAATTGAACTCATAACCAACTATATCAATAGGTTTTCTTTGTTTGGAAAGAGTTTTTAAAACAAAACGTGAACGGTTGAAAAAAATTCCCATGACCCAAGAACATTGTTGAGGTCGAAAGAATCATTTAAGGACCTTAGAGGGAACAACACTGGATTCTTGTCCTTATACCAGATCACAAAGGAGAGAGGGAGTTGTTGATGATTGTTTTGAAGAATTGCAAGGGTTATCATTTTCCACAAATTTCACTCCCAAGAGGAATGCTAAAAGCATACCTTCTTCTCCTACCAGAACCACTCCCAAGGTACCTTCCTCTTCTAGCCACTGGCAAGCATTAATGCTTTCTAGAATTCAAGCCCCTACTCTTGTAACTATTTACCCTATTTTCATTATGGCCTAACCATGGGGTGCCACAGTCGGGCCTCTTGCTCTCGGAGCCCGTAATCCACTTCCAAAAGGGGCAAGGGATGTTTTACCTAAGTTTAATGGGGATGGAAAAATCTTGGTTGAAGAACACTTGAATTCTTTTAATGTAGCTACTGGGATATTGGCAGTACAACATTAAGATGTGGTTGTTAGGCTTTTCACTCAAACTCTTACTAAGGGAGCAACAGATTGGTTCAGTCATCTGCAGGCCAGATCTATAACTGATTGGCAAACAATGAAAACTCCTTTTGAGAAATGGTTCAAGAGTGTCGATGATGAGCACTCACTTTTGGTTTAGCTCACACAAATGAAGAAGGAGATTCATGAACCAATGAGAGACTATGTAGCTAGGTATAATAAGATTATTCATAAAATTCCCAAGGCTAAAAGACCAATTGTTGATAATCAACAATGTTTCTTTATAAACTCTATGCCTCCTTGTGTTGGTTTCCATCTCAAAAGAAATAGGCCAGCCGATCTTCATACTGCACAAAATTAGGCTATAGAGCTTGAAGATGATTTAATAATAGCTGGGAAGTGGAGAAAAGATGTGCAAACTCCTCAAGGTCAATCTCAAGCTTCCACCTCTTCAACCAATCTAGTAGTTCAAAGACTAGTCAATGATATGATTGCTTTGAAGAGGTAGATACTGAAACCTGGAGTTTCCTACCCACAACCCTATCAAGATATAAGTAGAAAACAACCAAACCAGTATAATTATGGGAAAACTTTGCAACTGCCTGTTGCCCCGCAAAGATTGCAAATAGAGGCTCCTCTTGATAAAGGTGCTATGTTCTCTTTTCACCTTACGATAGATCATGATGGGAGTTCTTATCCTGATATGATAAGGCATGTTCAAATGAAAAACACAAAGGGTGAACTAGGTGAGTTCACTGAAGTGGATAAGATTCAAAAAGTACCTGGCGACTCTAGATCATTCTACCTTAAATATGAATCAGATTCAGAAAGAGGTGGTAATATTTTGGTAACTCTTGAAGATCCTGCATGTGCAATCCTTACAAGGAATCAACGAACCTCCCAACTTGCTCCTTTTGTGACTTCTACTGGAACTAGTTTCGAGGGCAAGGATCCTGCAAGTAATGATTTTTCCTTTCAAAGAAAGACTCCTGAAGTTAAGATTTTACAAAACACATGTTTCAAACTGCAACATTGGTAATTCCTCATCAATCTTCAGAACCAATTGCTTAAGTATAACATTGTTTCATGTTTACTGGTTAAAGTCTTATTTGTTGGGTTTTCTATCAGCTGCATAGTTCATCTCACCAATTTAATCCATTACTGGTTAGGTTAGACCAGTAAACCTAGATGACAATGTAATCAAGAATAAAAAATTGTCATAGTTGTCATCAATGACAACACAAATAACTGATCACCAAGTCACCAACCAATATCTCAATCTATACCGGTCATCCATCACCATGCCATCATTCTTCTTATCATATAAACTATATCATCACCAACAATCCTTCAATATATCATCATCAATAGTCCTTCAACCGATATGCCAACATCATCATCAGTTATGCCAATCATGCCAACATACTCATATTCCTTTTTAGCCTCAGGATTAGTAGGAGGATTTTGGGGAATGGTAGAAACATTTTTAACTAACATCCAGACATCACAACCTAAGGAGGACAAATAGGTTTCCATTCTTTTGCTCCAAAAGGCATAGTTAGTGCCATCAAACATCGATACTTTAACAAAGGACTCATTCCTAGCCATTGTATTCACAAACCAGAATCTACCCAAGATGGAGAAAGCTTATCTAATAGGGAACCTAGGGATCTTATACCAATTGAAAGAACACAAATAGACCACTAAGAGGGAGTGAATTAGTGGAAATTAAAAAATTCAACTTTCTAATCAATCAAACATTGATAACTGAAACGTAGAGAGATCAAAACCACAAGCACAAGGAAAGAACACATACATATAACACCAGATATATGAGGAAAACCCATTGTGGGGAAAAACCTCGATGAGAATAGTTGTTAGAGTCTACTGCTCTAATCTAGCCTCACAATGAAAATATTTTGATTACAATTTTAGGGGCACCAACCCCTGAAATTTATGGGCACCAACTCAAAGGAGCATCAACCCCTAATCTAAGCACCCACTCAGAAGAATTACAATAAAAACATTTCAATGAAAATTTTGGTACCTTGTTGCAAATGTTGTTTTGTAACTCTCTATTGTACTATACATCTCTATCTCTGTTGCTTTCTCTATCTACAATACTTCCTCTTTTTCCTTTGATATTTATTTCACCTTGTTTTTCATTGTGTTCTTTGTTTTGGCTCTCTATATCATTTTTCTCTCTTTGAATTCCACTTATCTTCTCTACACCACTCAACCAATTCTACTTACTCTATACAATCCACTACCGATTTATTATTTTTGTATTTCTTACATTAGTTCAAAAAAACTCCCACCTTTGCCTAAATTAAATGCACTTATCAAGCTGCAAAAAGGTTTGATCATATTCCACTTGCCTTTAGACTAATAGCCAACAATATTAATTTCATGCCATCCTTCTTATTTTGTTTCAAATTGTTGGTGTAAATAATTATTCATCATGGATATTATTACACCTCAATTAAGTTTACTTCGGAAATGCATTTATAGTAGTTTGGGTATGAGACACTTGGGTGTTTGTGCCACATTGGAATAGTGTGTGTAGGAGAATTTCCACCTTTTATGGTGTTGATCTTGTTACTACTCTATCATATCCACTTATTGTGGAGTGATAATTCCACCTTCGGTGGGTGATCCACCATATGTGGAATATTTTATTGTTTCTCCTATCTACCACACCTATTTCCTACCCACCCTTGTTTCTTATTGAGCCACATGTCATGTTTGTGTGCTCACATATCCATATAGCCTTTCCTTTATATGCAAGCTCATATTCATTGTATACATAACAACTATTGATATTTTGATCATCTATCTATTGATGAGAATACAGTTTATTCTTGTCCTATATTTTATCACTATTTGTACATTTCATTGAGCTCTTGATCTTGGCAAAATCTCACATGGTATCAGAGCCATTAGAGCGTCATTGATTCATCCTTGAGAGGTATTTTTCCAACATCAAGAGGCAGAAATGAGGAGCAACATCTTTTGGAGGCATCTGGGTGACCATTTCCATGAATTTTGACTATAAAGTTGGCCTATTTTGGTGAGAGAAAAAATTTCACCAATTTTGCTATGTCTGTACGAATTTCGATTTTTTTTTTTTTAAATAAATTTTTCTGCATAAAAAAATTTATTTTCCGCAAAAAACAAAATTGAAAATTTTGGAAAAATTATTTGCAAAAAAAAAAAAATTAAAAAAAAGGGCAAAAGTTTTTTTGGGGGTCTGCAAACCCCACTGGGACCTATCATACTACAAGTTCCTTGTGCCTACAGCTGTCACCGTACTCTGCTCTGTCAGACCCCATGTCGGGCTCCCTCCTGCCAATCTCCCGGCCTCCCGTTGCTCTCCTCCCAATGGCTTCCCATGTTCCGACTGCATCTTGCCTTCCCGTCAGTGGCCCCCTCAGCTCCTCCCGATAGCCTGACATCTTCCTGGCTCTCGTGAGTTGTCCTTTGCGACCTCCCTGTCGGCCTCGCTAGCGCATTCCAGCAACTACCTCCACCGTCATTGGCCTCCCTCTTAGGCCCTACACGACTACTGTCAGGCCCCCTGTCTGCCACATCACGACCGCCACATCACTAGCAGGGCCCCTCTACCACATGGAACCCCTTCCTTTCTGCATCACCTGCCATGTTTGCACACATTAACGACCGTACAACCATATCACCTTTGCCACAACAACAATCCCATGTCATCTATTCGTACAGTACGGACGCCACGTAGCGAGGAGGTGAAGCTTTTGCGACAGCTAGATGGTTGTCAAATTTAGGCTTGGAATTTGCTGACATCATCATTTTAAAAAAAATTGCAAGCCCCTCTCATTGAGCTTTTTGACTTTGCAGTTCAACTTCAAATAGCCATATCTTGCTCATTTTTGCTCCTTTTTTGGTGCAATTTTTTGAAATGGGATAGAATTTTGTTTACTTTCTCATGGTGGAATTATTTTCTGATTTTGATGGACAAATTTTTCATAAATCTCCATTTCTAGCAACTATGCCTATCCAATCCTCATTTTTGCAACTTTTGGGACTTTGTTTGGGCTAATACAAACTCCTTTTCAGGTGTCATTTTTTTTTGAAGTGCATACTTTTTCGTCTACTCTCATAATATGCTATCAGTTTGCAGTAATTTTGGGTAGAAATTGTACTTTCATCGTATGGTCATTTTTGGCCGATTTGGAACTTGTATTGCATAGATCCATCTTGTTGGTCTTTTTCTTTGTAGTTCTCAACCTATTGGGGTAGTTGTAAAACAAAACTAGAAGTCCACCTTGCCATTATTTGTAAGTGGCCTATTGTAGACGCACTATATATAAAGTGCCAAAATCATCATTTTGGGGGGGGTTACTTTGATTGATTGAATTTGGGGGGGTATCTCGTGTGCTTTTCTTCTCTTGTGTTCCTTCCTTTTTGCTACTATGGGTTGTTCTAAGTTTCCTCTCTTATCTCATTATAATTATGCTTCTTGGAAAATTGATGCATGGAGTAAACTTATGGAAAAAGGACTAACTCATTATATTGATGGAACTATTGTTGCTCCTGTTGATCCTAAGGCTGATCCTGTTGGTCACTTGGATTGGATCACTAAAAATATCATGGAAACTGGTACCTTAAGAAAGTATGTATCAAAGGATATCATTTTTCATATTGAGAAATGTACTCTAATCAAGGATGCTTGGCCAAAGTTTCAAGACTTGTATGGTCAAGTTGATGAGATTAGGGGATATCGGATTGATAGTGATCTCACCATGTTAGATCCCAATAAATTTGATACTATACAAGATTATGTCACTAAGGAAAAAGAGTTGAGGGAACTACTCAAAGATTGTGGCATTGATAAGAAGGATACTCAATTGATCTTCAATTTGATGGGCAAACTTCCACAAGAATATTCAGCATTTGTTTCTAGTTTCCAAACCCATAGGATGACAATGGGTTCAAGCTACACAATGTCTACATTTGATGCTTTCACTGAAATGTTGATGATGGAACAAACTAAGTTAATAAGCATGGGAATTCTTAAGGCTTCTAAGTCTCAAGCATTACTGGGAAATCAAGGGAACAAAGGAAATCAAGGAAAGGACAACTCAAACAAGAAGAAATGGCAATTAAAGCCTAAGGACAAAGCATCACCTTCTCCACAACAAGGAGATTCTTCCTCTTCCAAGAGGGACAATTCACCAAAGAGGAAGAGACCTACTTGTGCCTATTGTAAAAAGTTTGGTCATGAGGAGCATCGTTGCCATTCTAAGAAGATTGATGAGCTCACACACATCCTCAAAAAGCATAACATTGATTTGCCTAATGTCTACATGAAGGATGGCTCATCAACTTCCACTTCCTCACAATCAAAGGGAAAAGGGCAAGCATTCATGGCTTCTACAAGTGGGAAGACTCACTCTTTTGGGACAAGAAAAGGAAATGCTCTTTGTGCTACTACAAGTCATGGTTCAAGGAGATCGCTTCTAGATTCAAGGGCTTCTCATCATATGGCATCTTCGTAGTCTATCTTCTCTTCATTTGAGTCTTGCACCATGCCGCAGATTTTGATGGGCAATCATACATACATGGATGTTATTGGGAAAGGATCTATTGCCATTGGGGATAACTCATTCAATGATGTGTTGTGTGTACCTCATTTGACAAACAATCTCCTTTAAATCTATCAAATCACACGTGGCACAACAAAGAGAATTGTGGAGTTCACACCTGAGAGTTTTTATTAGAGACTTGGAGACTAGAGCTATCATTGCGGCTAGGGTGGTTGATCATGCATCTCGGTTATGCTCCTTTTCAGATTTTGTTGATGAGGATGATTTCACATATGATGATTCTTCACATGATGATCACACTTCTTGTGATGATTCAAATTTTGAGGAGAATTTTGGGTACTTGAACTTTGGGATTCTCACATGTGACCCCGTTCTTGAGCCTTGTGTTTCATCTCCTCCTATTGATATCACATCGCCTATTGCACCTGATGATGCAACTAGTGTGACAGTTTTTCCTTCTTGTGATTCAGTGCAATAGGATATTCATTGTCTTCCATCTTCAGATTCATGGGATGACTACTTGACAGACATTGTAGGTTTGTTTGTGGAATCCTACATTGCAAATTTGGGAGACATCATTGATGATATTCATCTTCTCTTTGATGAAGATTAGCCTTCTTTGATTGTTGCGAGGGAACACTATGACCCTTTTGTTCATTCTCTACATGATCATTCTTTCGAGGTTGATATGATTGTGCATACTTATGTACATCAGTTGGAGGAGGTCTCTTTATCCTTTGAGGAGACATGTGAGTCTTTGGGACATGTTCTACATCCATCTCCACTAGATCTTGGAGTACCTTTTTCAGCAGTGTGGGGTAGTTTACCACCTTTGGAGGGGGTATCTTTCAACATGGACATGGGGACACTTGAGCAGTTTTTAGAGATTCCATTCATCATGATTTTTTTTCATACATCTTCCCTTCATGATTGGGGAGATTTCATGGCTACATCTTTGGTTTTGTTTCTTCCTAAGGGGAGGAATGTTGTTTGACATTCGTGGAGCAGTTTCTTCATACATCATCGAGTTTCTACCATCGGTGCAAATTCCACATTGAGGGGGGGCTTCCTAGATTCTCTTCTGTCATATGGGGGGGACTTTTTCCTCACATAGGGTTTTGTTCCTCACATACTTCTCTGAGAGTTCTCTTGTATACCTTTCATCTCTCTTTTGGGGGAGGTTTTTTTCCCATTGGGTTTTTCTCTCTTTCCCCGCTTTGTGAGAGGTTTAATTATATTGGTTTGCATGCATTTGCATTTGTGCATGGGTACCTAACATGGCCTCGTAGTTGGGACCCATCTTGCATTGCTTAGTTTCATTGTAGACTTAAGTGCATTCCCCTAAGTTACACTTAAAGGGGGGTGTTGGTGTAAATAATTATTCATCATGGATACTATTACACCTTACTTAAGTTTACTTAGGAAATGGATTTCATAGTAGTTTGGGTATGAGACACTTGGGTGTTTGTGCCACATTGGGATAGTGTGTGTAGGAGAACTTCCACCTTTTATGGTGTTGATCTCGGTACTGCTCTATCATATTCACTTATTGTGGAGTGATAATTACACATTCAATGGGTGATCCACCTTATGTGGAATATTTTATTATTTCTCCTACCTACCACACCTATTTCCTACCTACCCTTGTTTCTTATTGAGCCACATGTCATGTTTGTGTGCTCACATATCCATATAGCCTTGCCTTTTTATGCAGGCTTATATTCATTGTATAGACAACAACTATTGATATTTTGATCATCTATCTATTAATGATAATATAGTTTATTCTTGTCCTATATTTTGTCTCTATTTGTACATTTCATTGAGCTCTTGATCTTGGCAAAATCTCACACAAATCTTCTTGATCAGATTTGATTTTGCACCCAACAGTTCTTTGTTAGCATTTATTTCCTCAATCAAAAAGAATTTGTCTTCGACAAATATCATTAGTATCGTACTTTCCACATTTGTAGGTTCTTATTTGGTCAGTAGGTCAACCTCGATCAACCCTCGTGCTCTATCAGGTCATTGTGAAAAACTCTCTCAGCTCTTGTCGATCCCTTAGATCTCACTGATGACCATATTTGGCTCTATAGATGAACCTATCGATGAGACTTTAAAAATATCTCATCAATGTCTACATGTCTCCTCAATGAGGCAGTATTCCTCTTTGACACTGAACTATTGATGAGACTTAAACAAGTCTCCTCAATGAAGCGCAATCCTCCTTTTTACCATTTGATCAATAAAGCAAGAAAATTGCCTTACCGATGTGTCCATGTCTATGCGATGCTTTGCCACTCAAAATTTCTTCATGTGATCGATGTGACATACCCCAATTCTCCTCAATATACCATTGTCACATTTGGCCTTGCCTATTTGATGAGACATGTCATTGTCTCCTCGATGGAGATGCTCATTTCCTACCATGATCGATCGATGAGACAAAAAATGTCTCAACAACATGTTAATCTCTCCTTGATGGAGATGGCTTTCCTTCTACCTTGATTAAGCAATGAGACATATCATTGTCTCCTCAATGAACTTCTATAACACTCTTTGCATTGGTGAGACATTGCATGTCGATGAGACCCAAAATGGATCACATCGAAGGCATAGTGTCTCGTCAACACAACTAGCTTGAGCCACACTCTAGGTTGAGTGGCAAAAGTGTGTGAGCTATTGCTCGCTTAACCTCTATGCGTTTGTCTATAAAAATACCCAAAACCACCCCTGCACTATCGATGCAGGATAAAAGATTAAGACCAAATTCACGCACCTGATAGCCTCCTTCCATTGCCTAATTGATGAGACATGAGATTGTTTCATCGATGAACCTGATCTTCTTTTACTTGATCAATGAGATATGAGATTGTTTCATTGACAACAACTGAATGCCTTCCCTGTTGCTCAATGCCTGGGCCAAATGTCTTCTTTGCTTCTCAATGATAGCTTGATCACAATTGCACAATGTTGACATCAATGACAATTACATGCCAACACTCGCCTTGTCTACATTAAAATTTATAGTGATAGATTCTGTAGATATTCGTGAGTTTATTTCACCTCACACATCATCATTTGAAGTAGTAGCAGATTCACGTAGGTTTAGTTATTATCATATATCCATGGCCCAAGCTATTACTAAATATTCTATAGTACCTAATCTATCATATCAACATTTTTAACCTCTTAGCATTGGTTTGGATATCATTAAGGATCCAAAATGAGCATTGTTCTAGTACTTGGATCATGTACAAAATCCAAAGATATTCATAGTACTCCTTACATCTTGTGAAGAGTGAGAGACTATCTTGCACATATTTATGGTGTTGTTTCTTCCTAAGAAAAAAAAATGTTCTTCAACATTGGTAGATCATCCTTAGCATCTATTTTAGAACATCTACCAACACTACATACATCATTATGCGGGAAGGCTTAATGGTTTATCTTCTCTTATCAATTTTGGGAGGAATCGTTTCTTCAAATGGGGTCATTACATCACATTTTCCGGGGGTCACATGACCTCTATTTCTCTCCTATGGGGGGATTATGCTATTGTCAAATAATTTAATAGCATAATGACAGTTCCATTTTAAATCTGTTTTAATTGTATATGGGCTTAGAGCCTTAACCATCAATTGTAAAGTAAATGACCATATGGTCTGCTCCATCTTTCATTTTGATGACATATATGAAAATATAATACAAACAAATTTATTGAACCTTGAATATTGACTAGAATCTGAGGCCTCTTTCGGATCTTCGATGTTATAGGTGTATGCGGGAAAAGTGGGTCGATAAAATTCAATATATGAAAATATTGTTAAATGACTTGTCCACACACACACACAGGACTTCTTGGTGCAAGCTATGGAGTAATAATGTATTACTCAGCTTCCCAAGGTAGGTCCCATGGTTCTCTATCTCACAATGTCCCTCAAACCAATGTTTTTGCTCTCAGATCACTGAGCAAAATGGTTTAGGGATGGCAAATGCAAGAACAAGGGATACTTTGATAGTTTTTAGTCTGAAAGGTATGCTAAGCTATGCATGATCTTAAAATGCAATAAACTAAATGATAAGATGACAAGATTAGTATAAATACTATCCTAACATGATATATTAGTCTATGATTGAGCTAAATGATAAAGAAAATATTCTAAACATGAATATTTAGACTAATTCCTGATTTTAAAAGAGGCTATAATGATGAGCATAAAAATGATATGAAAGCTTGAATGTATTTGAGCATAAGTGTGATACTACAAATTTGAAGGATGATTTAAAATGGAGGAATGAGAGCTCTATTTATAGAAAAAACAGGGCAATGGATGGCCAGGATTGAAAGATTCAATCAAGGGTTGAGTTTGAAAGTTGGGGATCCATGTGCACAATTTGCACCAATGAAATGGTGACAAGTGTCAACATAGGGTTGGGTTGAGAGAAGGGGTTGGAGGCATTAAATGCCTGAGGAGACCTCATGGTTATCTAGAGGGTAAGGGTCAAGCTTAAGTTAGGTTTACCCAATGGATTAAGATTTAATCCAAGGATAAACCTTTGTGCAAATGATTAAGAGATAATCATGGTCAAAGCATTAAAGTCTTGATGAGACCCTTGGGTTGGGTGAAGGTTGAGTTAAAACAAATTCTTTAACCATGTAAGAGGGTTTGAGTTAACCATTAATGGTTATTGAAGACTTTGGGGAATTTAGTGGTTGAAGGTTGGAAGCCTTTAATGGCTATCAAAGACTTTGAGGTTTGAGAAGTGACTTCCCTTTGCTTAGGGATGTGACAAAGTTTAGAATTATGGGTTAGGCTAATTAGAAGCGATTAGAGGATTCTAGAAGGGATTAGAAAGGGGTTTAGGATTTTGCAAGTGGATGGAGAGATAATAGGATTTAATTGAAATAAAGTAATTTAATTCAATTTGGTTGCAATTAAATAAATTAGATTTATTCAATTTAAGGATAACTATTTAATTAAATTTGAATTTAATTAAAAGTGGATAGGGGGGATTTAATTGAATAAAATGATTTATTCATTAAATGGGTATAGTGAATTTTATTTAAATAAATTGAGTAATTTACTTAATAAAATAGAAGAATGTGGATAATTTAATTAAATTGGATTTAATCAAATAGAGAAATGAACATAAAATATTTATTTAGGAATATGGTCATTTTTATACGTCTACATTTTGCCCCTCTTTGAAGTGATGTGTGTGCACATGTTATTTCAAAGAAAATGATGTGTTTTTATGATTTATGATCAAATGCAATTTTTGTGTCGCTCTTATGATTTGCAAGTCATGCCCTGGATTTGATTTGATGTGTGATGCCCCTGATTCGATATTTGATGGTGATGCCCCCTCGGGAGATGAATCAATATTTTGAAAATTTTTGATTTAATTTGATGAGTTGCATATGATGTGTATGATTTCGTGCATGTGAAATGTGGGGAAATTGATTCATCTCTTGATAAGTTACAAATGTTATGGTATAGGGGAGACCGCGACCATATTACAGGTCCATTCGGCTAACCCTAATTTCATTTTCCTCCTATAAAAGGGGAAAAGGGCTTGAATTAGATTCATTTGTGCTCTGTTGACTTTGGAGAAAGAGAATTTGGTTTGTAGAGAAAATGTCGATTCCTTATCATAGACACCGTTTTGAGCGCGTTCAGAGGTACCGGAGGCCTGCAGTGTATGGACCACCAGTAAGTCAACATTTTTGACCCTTTTTTGACTTTTCATTTGGTCGTTTTTCGTCATTTTTTTATTTTCAAAGTTCGGGTTTAACAGTTTAGTGCGTCTAGGGCATAGATTAGCGCATACGAAGTTTTAAGTAGCGCATTAAGTCGAATTTTAGGGGTCGCGTCTGAAATAGATAGGATAGCGCATAGGAAACGTAGGTTAGCGCATATATGTAGAATAGTGCATGGCAATAGTTGGGTAGCGCATCAGGTCAACAGGTTAGTGCGTAGGGTAGACCTAGTGCATAGGGGTCGCAGGGGTTCGCATAGGTAAGGGGGTTTAGCGCGTAGGGTTAACCTAGCGCATAGGGTCAAACAGGTAGTGCCTGAGAGAGATAGATTAGCGCGTAGAGTCAGTCTAGCACATAGGGTGGGTTAGGTGGCGCATGGGGGGAAAGAGTTAGCGCGTAGAGTCAGTCTAGCACATAGGGTGAATAGATTAGCACATAGGAAAAATAGCCTAGTGCGTAGGGGAGTTTTAGCGCATCTAGAAAATTTTTGCTAGATGAGCCGAAATGTAAATTTGTTTGCTTTGTCTGTCATGATTTTATGGATTTTTCCAATATGAGTGTCGATATAACTTGTTTGTGATTTGCGATTTTCAAGTTATGTATTGATATCAATGTGGTGTTTTGATCAAAATATGATTTGTTTGCGTACCGTGTTTCAAATTCAATGTGTGAAGCCTGATTTGTGTTACAAGCTGATATGGGTCAGAAACTTGAGTTGTGTTACAAGCTGATATGGGTGGGAAACTTGAGTTGTTTTACAAGTTTATGTGATTGTGGAGACTTGAGTTGTTTTACAAATTTTGATATGGTTTTTGATAACTTGAGTTGTTTTACAACTTGATATGAAATGATAGGATTTTGAACTTGATATAGATGAGCAAATTATTTTCATATTGTTGATGTGAGTTTGATTTTGATATCATTGGTTTGATGTGGAAACTGATATTGGATTTGTTTTGCTTGTTGATAGGAGCGATTGGGCGTGGTTCAGTCGTGAGAGAGATTTCCGAGACCGTGGACATTGACACCGCGGTTGTCGCAGGCTGATTTGGATATTATTGAGAGATGTGGGTTGACCTCTCTCTTGGATATGCCTCGGTTCACTGTGAACCATGGGCTATTGTCAGCATTGGCGGACAGGTGGCATAGTGATACGAACACCTTCCATTTTGTGACTAGAGAGATGACAGTCACCCCAGAGGACTGTTACAGGATTCTGCGCATCCCTGTAGTAGCGGCACTACTACCATATGAACAGTTGGAGGAGGGTGGGACAAAGGCACTGTGCCACATTTTTCAGGATGATACAGTCTGTGGCTATGAGATTCCATGGCAGGAGTTTCTAGACCTAGATTACGCACCACTGCCATCCGTACTAGCAGGATTCATTGATGGATTCCTTTGTCCTGATCGCAGGTCAAAGGGATTTTCGGTGGGATGGGGGCTGGTTTTGGAGGAGATGGTCACACAGGGCCGGAGGTTTTCATGGCGGTCAGCTATGCTGGTCCATCTATATAGGGGTCTACATGAGGTGGTATACCTCGGTTACGGCAGTTTGTCAGCTGGCGTGATATTATTACAGGTATGGTGCTAGGAGCACATTCCAGCAGCGAGGCCACTAGCAGACAGGGATAGGCCCGTGGGATGCGCATATGTATATGGATACAGGGGTCTAGTTGTCCAGCGTAAGCTGGGCAAACTAGAGCATTGGAGGAGAGTGTTGGATGACATAGATATGGTTACATGGAGACCGTATATAAGATGTGAGGTATGGGCTGAGAATGGGCTGGAGATGCCCTTTGTATTTATGACCAGATACTTGATCAGGAGGACCCCATTCGTGATAAAGAGGTTCATGGTGACCCAAGTTTTGAGGCAGTTTGGGCGCCAGCAGGGTATACCGTAGGGAGCGTGCCTATATGCATGGCGGTGACAGGATATAGCGGATTGGGGGCCGACCATTGATAGTGCAGTGGCGGTGGAGGAGTTTGTGGGGTTGGTCTGGTAGATATGGGATTATGCCCCAGAGATTCAGGATTCAGGCATGACGAATGAGTTTGCCCGATTGTTTGCTGCGCGAGCGGTGGCCAGGATATCTGATCCTGATGATATGAGGCCAACTTTTGATTTAGATGAGGAGGAGGGAGATGGGGGAGACGATGGAGATGATGGGGATGATGGAGGAGGAGGACGAGGGAGAGGAGCCAGAGGGAGGCGGGGAGATAGAAGGAGGAGAGGGGATAGAGGTGTGGATAGAACGGTGAGACAGGGGAGGATAGATAGGGGGAGAGGTGGATTGGCTATTGGAGCCGGTGGGGAGGGGAGAGTGGGGGAGGTGCTACCTGCGGTGGGGGGTGATGATGAGGCGAGGAGACCAGCTCAGAGGAGGACGGATGTACTCCCACCTCCAACACTGAGGACAGGCCGAGTGGGAGGGGTTCCTCCAGCACAGGTACTGATACGGGTTTGGGTCCCAGGTCATATGGAGGATGCACAGATCCAGACTCTACAGGTGACCGTACAGCAGCTGCAGGCACAGATTTTGACCTATCAGCGGCAGATTTCTCAGTTGACCACTGAGCGGGACACTGAGATAGAGAGGAGGGGACGAGCGGAGGAGGTGGTGTCCAGCATGCAGAGAGCAGCGATGGGTGGTCCTATGAGAGACACCCTGAGAGAGCTAGCGTTGAGAGCTCAGGAGGCGGAGTATTATAGGTGGCACTATGAGGCGGTAGTACCCAGGGATCGCCGAGTATAGAGTTTTGCACAGTCAAGATCTAGTCGATCTCGAGATACTGGGTCACGATCTGAGAGCCGAGGTGTTACGGGGCCACCGAGATAGGACCATCCTGGAGATCCAAGAGCAAGGACATCTGGAGCGAGACCATCTCCATCAGGGGATAGTCATACTTGAGAGACATGGTCTCCGTTGTATTTTTTATCATTATTATTCTTTGTACTAGACACAGTGTTTTGACACATTTTGTAGATTTTGATCATTTTTGAGATATATATATATACGACCCCATTTTCCTTGATCATGTGGTGTGTTTATATGGATGCATGTTATGTGGTTTATTTCATTTATGTGATGATGTAATGCTTTAATATATGATGTAATGTATGATGCATGATGTATGCTTTTATATGCTGTGAGATGTATTGAGATGTATCTTAAAAATGAGATGTATGATTTGATATGCTACTAAATGTATCTTAATTACAAACATGTTAAATGATATGTAACTAATTGTAAAATGATATGCAAACATGTTAAATGATATGCAACTAATTGTAAAATGATATGCAAACTATGTTTTTGGTAGCATCCTCATTCTGTATTTGCCATCCGATATAGCCATTTGTTTGCTTTCTTTGTAGATATCGTCATTGAGCATTGATTTGTTTAGGATATGTTGAAAATTTATACAAGCATAATGGTATAATTGAACCATAATGACCTGAGAAAAATTTACAGGATATTTGATTTTGCAAGATAGCACAAGCGTCAAGGTATAATTGAACTAGGATGACCTGAGTGCATATTGCATAAACAGACAAGATTAGATCATTTGTATGCATGAAGTGGAATCAGGCCTTCAGTGATATTCGATGTATCACGTCTCGAGGCCAGTATTCACATAGTACAAGTGATCGCCTCCCAGACAAAAGACTAAGAAAATATTGGAAGTTCCTCATGATCTCTAGCTATGAAGCATTTAGTGAGACAAGGAAGAGAATCCAATAATTCAAAAATTTCAAAATGCAAAACTAGTTAAGATGTTTATGTGATAATGCAACATTTGATACTTCAGAAAATCACCCATCCTTAGTAGTTTTGTGAATGGTTTTGTTTGGTTTTGTGATGAAGCGCAGTTTTTGTTGTTGGATGTCAAGCTGTTGAGTTTTGCAAATAGCCTTGATGTCTTGAGTGTTCACCATGTTTAGATGATTGGAATGCCCCTAGCTGAGTGTGCCTCTTGATGTGAATATGTACAGTGATTTCCAAGCCATGGTGGATTAGTGGTAAGAGGATATATATAGACAAACCAGGATAGTGACTATGCTAAGTATGTCCTGAATGGATATTTGCTAAGTGTCGGGCGATGGCCGATAGTGTTTGTATGGATAAAATGGTATGGATATAAATAGAGGAGCCATTCTTTCACAAGAGCACCTGTTTACTAGGTTTTCACCCTTTGTTTTTATTGTACTTTTTGTTTTTGCTTTTTCTGGATTTTTTTTTTTTTTTTTGTTTCTTATTTTGGCTTCTTCCATGAACTAGGTTACTTAAGTGCAGTACCTCTTTAGATGGATGCTGTTAGTTGGTTCGTTGAGCACATCTCCTTCTGAATTTGTGAGCTAATAGGCACCTGATCCATAGACTGATATGATAACATAGGGACCCAACCAGTTAGGTTCAAATTTCCCTTTCTTTTCTCGATCTTGCTGATTTCTTGGATTTTCTTTGAGGACTAGATCACCAACTTTGAAGTTTCTAGGAATGACCTAGTGATTGTAGCTTCTGCACATGTATTGCTGATATGCTTTGAGATGAGTGTAAGCATGTTGGCATCTTTCATCCAATAGTTCAAGTTCTTGCAGTCGGTTAACTCGATACTCTTCATCTGGGATTAAACCTTTCAAAGAGACTCCGAGAGATGGGATTTCTACCTCTAGGGGTAAAACGGCTTCTGATCCATATACCAATGAGTATGGTGTTGCTCCTGTAGGTGTGCGGATGCTGGTTCTGTATGCCCAAAGTGCTATATTGAGTTGTACATGCCAATCTTTGCTTGCATCATTTACTATTTTCTTTAGGATTTTCAAGATTGTCTTGTTAGATGCTTATGCTTGACCATTGCCCTGTGGGTAGTATGGTGTAGAGAACCGATGTTGGATTTTGAATTTTTCACATAGTTCTTGGACATCTTGATTTTTGAAAGGCCGTCCATTATCTGTGATGATTGAACTTGGAATACCATATCTGTAGATCAAATAATTGAGGATAAAAGAAGCAATTTGTTTCCCAGACATTGTGGTCATGGGAACTGCTTCTATCCATTTGGTAAAGTATTTTGTTGCTGTTATAATGAACTTGTGTCCATTTGAAGATGAAGATGAATTTTTCCAACCAAGTCTAGTCTCCACTAACAAAAGGGCCAGGATGTTGTAAATGGTTGTAGTTCCTGTGCTAGTGCATGTATCAAATTACCATGGATCTGGCATTTAGGACATTTCTTAGCGAAGTGATATGAGTCTTTCTCCATTGTAGGCCAGTAGTATCCCATTCGTAGAAGATTTTTAGCAAGAGTAGTGCCACTTGAATGTGTGCCACAAATACCTTCGTGAAGCTTGTGTAAAGCAAAATCAGAGTCATTACGATCAAGGCAATGAAGAAGAGTACCATCTAGACCTCGACGATATAAAGTATCAGCGGTAAGGGTGTAATGGGCAGCTTGTCGGATAAAGTTATGTTTTTGGTTACGGGATTGGTCAATTGGTAAGATATTGTGCTTGAAGTAGTCGTATATTGGTCCATATAACGGAGAATCTGAACTAGTCAAGGCATAGATAACCTGGGATTCAGAGTGGTCATAGGCGGGGGAGAACAGTTGCTCTACTAGGAACTCGTAACAACTCTATTGCTCTAGAATTTGTAGTAATGAAGCGATAGTAGCCATTGCATCGGCTGCTTTGTTGTTTAATTTTAGTATTTGTTCGAAGGTGATGTGCACAAAATATTGTTTGAAGTCGTCCACCATTCACTTGTAGGGTAGTAGCTTGTCATCCTTTGTCTGATAGTTGTTGTTAATTTGATGAACGACCAGTTGCGAGTCTCCATAGACCTTTAACTCTATGATTTTCCATTCTACGGCCATTTTGATGCCTATAACCAATGCCTCATATTTAGCCACATTATTTGTGCATGGAAACATAAGCCTATATGATCTTGGTATGTGTGTCCTTCAGGAGTGATGAACAGAATGCCAGCACCCAAACCATGTTGTGTATAGGATCCATCAAAGTATAGGGTCCATTGTTTAGTAGAAAGAGAAAGAACGTCCCTGTCTGGAAATTCAACCTCCATGGTGTGTTTGCCTGGTAGTGTTGCCTCGGCCAACTGATCTGCAATTGCTTGTCCTTTGATTGCTCGTCTTTCTGTATACTGAATGTCAAATTCACTGAGAATCATGACCCATTTAGTCAAGCGGCCTGTAAGAGCTGCCTTGCTGAGTAGATATTTGAGAGGATCAATTTTTGCGACTAGCTTAATGGTGTGTGCTAGCATATAATGTCGGAACTTCTGAGATGTGAAGACCACTGTTAGGCAAGCTTTTTCAATGAATGTATAGTTGAGTTCATAGCCATTCAATGTCCTACTGATATAATATATCGTGTTCCTTCCCTTGTTGATCTTCTTGTGCCAATAGTGCGCCCAGCGATATATCTATTGTTGAGATATATAGGATAAGAGGCTTTCCTGCGACTAGTGGTACTAGAACTGGTGGATTCATCAGGTACTATTTGATTTGGTAAAAAGATTCTGCACACTTGGCCTCCCATTTGAAGGGTACATTTTTGTGTAGTAAATGGTTAAATGGTAGACTTTTATCTGCTAGTTGAGCGATGAATCGCCTGATTGATTCACGTCATCCTTGTAGAGATCTGAGTTGGCTGATGTTCTTCGATGGTGGCATGTCCATAATGGCTTGTACCTTTGCTGGATCTACTTCAATACCTTTAGCTGAGACAATGTAGCCTACTAACTTGCCTGATGTAACCCTAAAAACACACTTCTTAGGGTTGAGCTTGACTTGGAATTTCTCCAATCGATCAAAGATCTTTGTTAAGATGCCAAGATGTTATGCTCTCGTGAAGGATTTAGCTAGTAAATCATCCACATAGTCTTCCATAAATGTATGCATCATGTCATGGAATATTGTGGTCATTTCTCTTTGATAAGTGGCCCTTGCATTCTTTAAGCCAAAAGGCATAACATTCCAACAGTACGTTCCCCAAGGACAGGTGAACGCGGTTTTATCTTGATCTTCCGGGGCTATTTTGATTTGATTATATCCTGAGAAACTGTCCATTAGTGAAAGCATTGCATGGCCTGCTGTGAGATCTACAATTATGTTGATACTGGGCAAAGGAAAGTTGTCTTTCAGACAAGCTTTGTTGACGTCTCTGTAGTCAGTGCATATTCTGATACTACCATCTGGTTTGATACTGGAACGATGTTGGAAATCCATTCTACATAGTCAATGGGTCAGATGAATCCGACATCTAATAGTTTCTTTAGTTCAGTTTTGACCATGAGTGCCACCTATGGATTCATCTTTCGTAGCTTTTGCTTTACTGGTTTAACTCCTGAAGAGATGGACAAGTGATGCATGATTAGGTGTGGATCCACTCCAGGCATATCAGCATATGACCAATCAAAGTTAATTTGCTGTTCTTTAAAGAAGATGATGAATGTTGATCTTTCTCCCTCTGTCAGAGATTCTGCAAGGTGTATGTTTCTGGCTGCTTCCATGGTACCAATGTTGATTGATTGAGTGGGCTCAATCAATATGGGTGATCGCTCATGAAAGTGCTCAGGAAGAGTGTCAAGTCTCCCATCATCAAGTGCCTTAAAAAGGTTTTCACCCTCAGATGCGTCCTTTATTTTTACTTTTTTGTGATCTAGAGCTACCATTGACTGGTTTTCAGCATCAGATCCTTTATTTGGTTCATTTTTGTGATTGAGAGACTTGGCACTCCCTAATTGACAGACATCGTTATTTTGTTCACTGGTAGAGCCTGTTTCCGGATTTACGGTACATAGGTAATGGATAATAGATTCATCATTTAGGAAAATTGGTATATCATGGATTTCAGGTTCATCCCAGTCAATGAGGTAAGGAAAGACAAGTGGCAAGGAATCATTAGGTGGATCAAGTTCGGCTACTATGAGTGTGAGGACAGAGTTTTCATCGTGAGTGTTCTTGGTTTCAAAGAAGTCCAGGATTTTGTCGAGGTCTTCGATGGCATTATCTTCCACATAGACTTGTTCATAATTTTTTTGTTCGCTTTCCCCAACGTCATAGATATTCTACGGTCCAAATTCAAGAGGTCTATCTCTTGCGTTATGTTCTTCTTGGGAAAGAGATATAGAATCAGTATCATTAGGGATATCTGTAGTAGCATTGGAGCAGGTACCCCATTCATATTCATTGGAATCAGTCTCTGAGGTATCGTCCCAAATTCTATCAATGCTATAAACTGGTATGTTGTATGGTGAAAACAAATCTTTGACGATAGATACCATTTTGATAGTTTTTGTTGATTCTATGTCAGATTCGTCTTCTATTTTCTATATTTGTTCATAGACTGTGCTTCCTCGGAGAGGAATAATGGTATCTGGAGATGATTTCATTGTTTCTTGAGATATTGGTGTCTAAATATGAGCTACTGTTGCAGATATGGCCCTTTTATGTTTTAGAAGCTTTTCTTGATGTAACTTCTGATCCTGACATTCCCATGCCTTGCGGATTGTTTCTGCTGATTCAAAGAGTGCTTCCTACCAGGACTCTTCTTTGTACTTCGTCTTTACTTTCCATTGAGATTTTGTAGTTAGGTGGGGTGGCCTTTTTAATAGGAAGGTGAGCTCACAACCCAATCCTGCTTTGTTTTTATTGGGTTGGGAAGGAAGATTTATAGGTTCAATGACTCCTTCCTGGCATTTCCCAATAGGTCCTTTACCGTCATATCCCATTTGCTTCATGATTAAGTATCCTTTTCCATATAGGTGTGTAGGTAGAACAATGTCCAGAGCGGTTGCTCTATTATCTTCTTTCTCATCTTTGTATAACTAACTAAGAATATCCTTATCTTCTGATTCATGTGCCAAAGTGCCTAGTTGGATGAAAGTACCATCAAATTTGGTGATGGGTTGAGTGACCAGATGTGTTGATGTAGTAGGCAATCTGTGAGATCTAGGTGATGTTGGCAATTTGGCCAAACATAAAGGCTCCAAAGAGTATTCCCCAATACCTTGGTCTTTGATTTGCATTTTCTGTTTGAAGTCTCCCCATAAAGAGTCAGATTGTGTTGTTGTGGATCTGATGTTGAAGATCGCTGCTTTTCTCTATTATGAGGAACCAAACTGTCCTAGGCTGCCCCCATTGCGTTGCAATGTTGAAATGGATTGTGATCAGTAGATATGGAGACTTCTTGTTTGTCATAAGGAAATTTTACACACTGGTGATATGTGGAAGCTACTTCTCGCATTTCGTGTATCCAGGGTCACCCTAATAAAATATTATAGGTAAGGTCTATGTCCAAGACCTGACATATAGTATCCTTTTGTATTGGTCCCACTTGAATAGGTAATATCACGGTTCCTTTAGAGGACCTTTCCTCATCATCATATGCCTTTATGGTAATCTTCTTGCATGGATCAATAGATTCTTTTGAGAAACCTAATGCACGGATAAGCTTTAAAGTACATATATTAAGGTCGGCTCCTCCATCTATTAGGACTCTTTTTACTCAATGTTTGCAAACAATGACTTCGATATGGAGAGGAGTATTATGCGGATGGATTAAGGAAGCATCGTCATGTTCTGAGAAGGTAAGGTTGTGCGGTCCAGTCATATGGGCGACCATGGCTTGAAATCTGTCTGTATCCAAATTTTGAGGTACATTGGTTTCCAATAGCGCTTGTTCTAATATGTCTTTGTGCCTTGGTGATAGTTTTAGCGATTCTAGTATAGATATCTGAGTCAGAGTTTTGTGTAGTTGGCTAACCAAGTCATATTGGATTTTTGGTGTGGTAGTTGTAGGCACAGTATGTCCTTTCAAGACATATTTTTGAGTTTGGGTTGTTACATTGACAGATTCATGATCATGCCGATCTCTGATGGTGATGACATTTACTTGATGATCTTCAGCTGATATGTGATTGATGGTGTTGTTGTATATATGGTTGATACGAGCTCCGCATGTATCGTTCAAGGTTGAAGCTCCATCTTTGTTGTAATTCGGAAGAGGATTTTTGAAGGCTCCGTGATCACTATTTGTTTTGAGACCATCTACCGTTAAGTCACCTCGATCAATCATGTCCTGTACCAAGTGTTTCAATCTCATGCACTCGTTTGTCCTATGACCCTTATTGCGATGGAAATCACAATAGTGTGAATCATTCCACCAAGGTGGTTTGATTGGGGGCTCATAGTTGCTGATTGGAGGCAAAGAAAGAATTTTGTTTGCCAAAAGTTCTCTGAATGCTGATTCTAGTGATTGTCCCAGTGGTGTGAAGATACGCTTTTGGAAATTGTTTGTGTTGTTGCGTAAATTGTTGTTGGGTCTTGGATTCACATTTTTGCTTTGAGTATCGTTGGTGTTGTTTGTGTTGAGTTGTCTTTGATTGGTGTTTTGCGCATATGTGTTAGCATTTGGATTAGTATTTTTAGAATTTTTTGTGCTTTGAGGATTTCCAGATAATGCAAGCACTGGTTGTTTAGATTTGGGATCATGTGTTTCATTGTTGCCTTCATTTTTGTTTCGAGTCCAAAATCGAGATTTGTCAAGGTTGGTGTTGTTCTGGTTATTGTAGTTTGATGAGTTAGTCCCTTCCTTGTAGAATTTGAGTGTTCCCTTTTTGACACATGCTTCTTCTACTTGAATGTCATTTTCAATCAATTTAGCGAAAGATGGTATGCATTGAAGTTTTAGTCTGTAACTCATTTCACTATTCAGGTTATCGATGAAGATTTCCATTTTCTCTTTTTCGAGAATATCTCGAGGATATCTAGAGACCATGCGTCGTCAGTGTTGAAGGAACACCATGAATGTTTCGTTGTTCTTTTGTTTGGTGTTGCAAACATCTAGCATGGTTATGGCATGTTGGATGTTATAGGAATATTGGGTTATGAATTTGTTAACCAATTCATCAAATGAGCTGACAGGTGGTGTAATTTTGGATAACCATTCCATGGTTTGCCCTCCCAAGCTTCTGGGAATTAACCTCATCAAATAGGTGTCATTATGAGCAAATTCAAGGCTCGGTGTGCAAAATTCTCGAACATGGTCTCAGGGATCACTTTTCCCATCATATTTATCAAATTTGGGAACATCTGAGTTTGGTGGAAAAGGTACCATGTTCAATCTTCTGTCAAATGGATAAGGACATATTTCATTCAAAGAGTACCGCAATGTTGTCCCTTGTTGCATATCTTGTATTTGCCATTGCAACATTTGTATTTGTTGAGTAAGGGTAGCTAAAGGTATACTTTCTTGTCGAGGGAAAAGTTCTTCCCTTGTAGTTGTTCTCAGCTGAAAAGGTGTGGTAAATGGTATATGTTGCTCTGGTGTTTCTAGTTCAGGTATACACATTTCTGGTATGCGTTGTTCTGGAATGCGTTTCTCAGGTATGTGTTGTTCAAAGTTACGAGTTTCTTCTTCTCTTTGTTGTTCGTGATATGCATATTGTTGAGGTCTAGTTTTAAAGATGTTTGAGTCTAAATCTTCGGGCAGTTTAACGCCTTTACTTGTAAGCATGAGCAGATATTTTTCCTTGTCATTTTCCATAAGCCTTTCGACAAGTTTTTGGAATGAAGGATTTTCTTGACATTCTTGAAGAAGTGCTTCAGTAATTTCAGGCTCTTTCGAGTGTGGAACTTCAAAAGGATTTGACAGTCTGCGATTCATACTTGATTCTTCGTGTGTCTCGCTTTGTTGGTTTTTTTTAGAGCGAGTAATAGGCATTTTAGTAGAAACTTTCGGTGACGAAGGGGACAAAATCCTCTGCGATGTGTTGCTCGAGGGTGGGTGGTTCTAGTCGAGATGTGTTATACGTGATGCACTCGTCAGGCAAGAATGCTAGATTGATCTTTCCACTGCGGTTTATGGTTTGATTAAAAGTAGACTTTTGACAGTATGCTCTTGTCTTCAAAGGTTCTTTGTCAAATTCGCTAGATTTGTTTTGGATATAACGTTTGACGTGATGAAGGAATACCCGATGAGATTTGAATAGTTGACGATTGATTTATAAGAACTTGTTTCTTTTGATGAATTTGGAAAAACTAGGTTGTTGTTTCTTCAATGTGATGTTACGATAAAGGTTCTTTCTTCTCAGAATATGAGGATTAGTCATGCATGAGTAATCAATGGTTTCCTTTGATTGGTTTGGATTCAATTGATTCTTGTTTTTGAAAATTTCAAATCTTACTCTATCAAAGTGAAGGTTTAGATGTCCCTTCACAACAAAGTGTGTCAAATGATATGGATAAAAGCCTCCTGATCTGAAAACTTGATT
The DNA here is from genome assembly GCF_030272615.1 of Cryptomeria japonica. Classification (NCBI taxonomy): domain Eukaryota; kingdom Viridiplantae; phylum Streptophyta; class Pinopsida; order Cupressales; family Cupressaceae; genus Cryptomeria; species Cryptomeria japonica. The sequence continues at coordinate 11,146,524 of NC_081406.1, forward strand.
TGACAATTTGAAAGTTTTAAACAAGTGTTTTGAAATAAAAATCTGTAAGATGGTAAAGGATTCTGTTGATACTGATGATGAAGTTTCCGGATTATGATAGGAGAGACATCCTTTATGGCGCGATTCGTTTTGGATTCTGAAAACGTTTGTTTTGACACAAATTTAACGCAAGAAATAGTTTTAATGGTTTGTTTGTCACTCTGTTTTGATGAAAGATGATGTTGATGAAAAAAAGGCCTTCAAAAATGTTTTTGAAAATTTCAAAATTTCTCTCAGTTTTGCTCTCTATTTTTCTATTTTGGATCACGCGCTAGAACTGAGTCTACATGCGCTATTGAAATTCCTCTATGCGCTAAAATAATAACCACATGCGCTAGGCTGCCCCCAGACACGCGCTAAAGTTTTGACTGTTTAAAAAATTGTTGTCTAACAGTTGAAAAACCTATGCGCTATCCTGGGTCTGACACGCGCTAACTATTGGACTTTATGCGCTAATTTTTGGTTTCCACGCGCTATACTATTTTTTTGAAGCGCTAAAATGTTTCAACGCTGATTTGTCTTGGAATAAAATGCTACTGTTTGGAATCGACGCGCTAACTTGAGGTTTGGATGCACTAACAAAAGTACTCCACGTGCTAATATGTTGCTTTTATGTGCTAAACTGCCCTGATTTTTTTTCTTTGTTTGAGTTTTTGTGAATTTTGAATTTTTGTTGCAAATTTTTCAAGTTTGATGGATGATTTTCTGAAGTAATAAATGTAAGCACGACACAAAAAGTACAACCATTTTGCCTAATCTAACAAAAAGTGTATGTTCTACGAGGATGTGTTCAAATCCCCAATGTTTTAACAGGTTTGGATACAAATAATACACTTCAGAAAGACTCTTTAGTCAAGGGTCATAAATAACATCATAGCTCACTAGTCTCGATACTCCGTCAGCTCAAACAGTCGTGTCACCCCCTAGAGGGCACCCGTTTTTTTGCCTTTTGCCAGAAATTAACTCAAAGTGAATCGTTTCATAGTTGAGTAGGTATCTTGGGAGATATATGGTGAGTAATCTTGGGGGCGGATTCTTCCCACCCTTGCACTATGATGTTATAAATGTCTGGTTACTGACTCGGTTCAAAGTTTCTATTTCTATGGTTTGTAATCAGGCTTCCCGTTTGGCCGTCAGTGATAAACTCCCTCAAGAGGCTTCCCAACCTTTAGAACAAAGGCTTTATGTATTTCAATGATACTAGGGGAAGGCTAATCGCTGCGCGCAACCGTTGAAAAGGATTTTCGTCACATTCCACATTTGATTATAGTGGGTTGGAATTCTTGGCGTCAAAGTCGTTCCCCACTTAGGTCGTTCCCTTCACACCGGCCAAAGAATGGCTTTAAGAGTTTTTCAACCCCTCGGGAAGGCAGGCCTACTAAAGGATGTAAATGCTTGAAGTATAGAAAGCTTAAGAGTGTTTTGGATTTTTGATCACCCAGTTACGGGGAGAGCATATTCCTTCCACTTTCAAGACAAAGCAATCAAGTTGGTTCTTTTTAGCCTTTCAATTCAATGATTTGCTAAAATCTATGTGGAGATGTTGCTCCATGAAAGCATGGTGTTTATTTTATCCTTGTAAGACAATGGTTTTCTGATCTATGAAAAAGAATTGGTCAACAAAGCAAAATGTTCGATCTTGGTGGTCAACAAAAGAAATCACTTGAAAAGGGAAAAACCTTCCCTCTTTAGTTGCAAATGACGCTGGACATATGTGATTCTTTTACTTTGCAAAAATATGAAGTGAATCCTTTTATGCACCAAAGGATGGTGAAGTTCGTTTTAAATCCCTTTGTTTGCAAAACTGAAAATTCTACTTGTTCCTTTTAAAGCCCAAAATGAAAATTTTGCCCTCCTAGGAAAAGCATGAAAAGATTGTTTTTGTGGTTCGTTTTATAGCCCAAATAAGGTGAGTTCAATTTTATTTAACTAGAATTAAAAAGACTTTAAATTTTAACTAACTTGAACAAGCTAGTAAAATTTAAACAATTTATAGTTCTAAAAAAAAAACAAAAAAAACACTAAGCTTCTCCCTGCAATAAAATGTCAGAAATCCTACAAAATACCACCACAGTAGTTAGAAAAACAGAGGATTTTGTGGACTTCAACAAGTCTAAAATTTAATTTTCGGTTACAATTTTTGTTTCTGTCTTCGATGTGCTACATAACAGACTTTATGCACTACAATATACCCTCGATGCACTAAAATTAAGTATCAATGCGCTACACTGTTTGCTAAATGCGCTACTCTGTACGCCGAAAGCGGTGCTCTGGTTTTCTTTTGCGTTGAGACCTACAGGAAATCTAGTGATTTGATGCGCTAATGTATAGACTTCACGCGCTGGATTATGGACTGCACACGCTGAATAGTGGACCGGATGCGCTACGCTGTTTACTGGATGCGCTAAACAGTGAACTAAACGCGTTGATTAATTTTTTCCACGTGCTTGCAAAAGTGGTTAAATTTAAAAACCGATTTGATATATAGGGTCGAGCCCCACGGTAGGCGCTAGAAATGTATGTGGGAAAAGTGGGTCGATAAAATTCAATATATGAAAATATTGTTAAATGACTTGTCCACACACACACACAGGACTTCTTGGTGCAAGTTATGGAGTAATAACGTATTACTCAGCTTCCCAAGGTAGGTCCCATGGTTCTCTATCTCACAATGTCCCTCAAACCAATGTTTTTGCTCTCAGATCACTGAGCAAAATGGTTTAGGGATGGCAAATGCAAGAACGAGGGATGTTTTGATAGTTTTTAGTCTGAAAGGTATGCTAAGCTATGCATGATCTTAAAATGCAATAAACTAAATGATAAGATGACAAGATTAGTATAAATACTATCCTAACATGATATATTAGTCTATGATTGAGCTAAATGATAAAAAAAAATTCTAAACATGAATATTTAGACTAATTCCTGATTTTAAAAGAGGCTATAATGATGAGCATAAAAATGATATGAAAGCTTGAATGTATTTGAGCATAAGTGTGATACTACAAATTTGAAGGATGATTTAAAATGGAGGAATGAGAGCTCTATTTATAGCAAAAACAGGGCAATGGATGGCCAAGATTGAAAGATTCAATCAAGGGTTGAGTTTGAAAGTTGGGGATCCATGTGCACAATTTGCACCAATGAAATGGTGACAAATGTCAACATAGGGTTGGGTTGAGAGAAGGGGTTGGAGGCATTAAATGCCTGAGGAGACCTCATGGTTATCTAGAGGGTAAGAGTCAAGCTTAAGTTAGGTTTACCCAATGGATTAAGATTTAATCCAAGGATAAACCTTTGTGCAAATGATTAAGAGATAATCATGATCAAAGCATTAAAGTCCTAATGAGACCCTTGGGTTGGGTGAAGGTTGAGTTAAAACAAATTCTTTAACCATGTAAGAGGGTTTGAGTTAACCATTAATGGTTATTGAAGACTTTGGGGGATTTAGTGGTTGAAGGTTGGAAGCCTTTAATGGCTATCAAAGACTTTGAGGTTTGAGAAGTGACTTCCCTTTGCTTAGGGATGTGACAAAGTTTAGAATGATGGGTTAGGTTAATTAGAAGCAATTAGAGGATTCTAGAAGAAATTAGAAAGAGGTTTAAGATTTTGCAAGTGGATGGAGGGATAATAAGATTTAATTGAAATAAAGTAATTTAATTCAATTTGGTTGCAATTAAATAAATTAAATTTATTCAATTTTAAGATAACTATTTAATTAAAAGTGGATAGGGGGGATTTAATTGAATAAAATGATCTACTCATTAAATGGGTATAGTGAATTTTATTTAAATAAATTGAGTAATTTACTTAATAAAATAGAAAAATGTGGATAATTTAATTAAATTGGATTTAATCAAATAGAGAAATGAACATAAAATATTCATTTAAGAATATGGTCATTTTTATACGTCTACAATAGACAATACACATAATACACTATACACTATATCTGGATATGATTAGCCGATAGGCTATCCCTATGGGGGATCTCCCCACCGGAAATGTGTCTCATGCCAGAAAATTGTGGCCAAAAAATCGTTCCAACACCGGGAAATTGATTTGCACCATTTTTCTTTAAGGCACGACCGAAAATCGTTTCATTCTGAGTCGATAATCATGCAATTTTTCCTGTCAATTATATGAGAATTGAAGATTTGAATGCAAAGTATTAATAATAAATATGCTACGATTTTTTGCAGAAGGCGCAGACGTAATTGAGTGGATGGCGCAGACTGTGTACGTTCACTTTCAAATCACAGAAAGCGTACTGCAAATCCTTTTATCAATATAATATTTAGTCGCAATCTTTCCGCACCTTCGAGAAACTTGAACTTCATCGATTCCAATGGCTACTAAATCTTCCTCGTTGCAGGATTCAATGGCCTCTACACTCGTTGAGCTCTAATTTTATTAAAGAGGGATGATTTCAAATAATCATATTTTATAGGGGAAGAGTATCAATAGATGACAGTTTCAATAATCGTCATTTTTTTGTCATGTTGACCTCCCAATAGCTGTCATAGTGAAAATATCATTAATAAATTTGTTTTGTATCAATAGCCGATCATTTTTTGTAATTAATTAACTCATTTATGTACAACTATTGGAACATTTGTCTCATTTGTGTACCACTATTGGAACATTTGTGCACCACTATTGGGACATTTGTCAACAAGTACTAGCAATTTTGAGTTGACAGTTACTGGAACATCTTTAGTTAGATATCAAGCGACACTTTGAAATGTGTACTTTTTGACCTTTGTGGGCATAACTGAATCCATAGCATGCATAGCTACTACCCAGAGGTCATATCAATAGTTTAGTAGTTAAGTCACATACGAAGACAACTAAAAAAAAAATTCAAAATCCGATGTACCTTTAAGATCTGTGGGTGAACGAAGTTAGCTATGACAGCTACTAGTGTTGTTCTTCCCCTAATTGATCATTTTCATTTATTGTGTTTCACCTAGTTTATTTTGAAATATTGGCCACCCCGTACAGAACCAAGGTGATAAAGTTGTGAGTTTTATACATTGAATGAATTAATCTTCAAATTTATGAATTGCATGACTAAAAAAATTGATCTTAATAATTGATTAACACTATTTATGCCTCACTTGGCTATCCAATTTAATTACAACAATGGGTATATATTGAATAGATATTTGGTATGTGAGAAAGGCTAGAAGTGAAAATTTGATGGCATTTGTATACTAGCTCTATGTTGATGGATATTGAAAACTTGAAAAAAACTTTAAATTATTCCCATTTCTGCTATCTCTTTGAATGAGAATTTCAAATGCCTATGTCTATTATCATCTTAGTTTCATTTCTTTGTTTATGTCTCCACCTCTTGCATTTTTACTTATGCCTAAAATTTGATATGGCGCACAACTAATTATCAAATTTATATGCTAATTTATCTTTGATATATTTAAAGTTGTGTTCGCCTTGGTTTCTTGATCTCCATCTTACACTTTAATGTTAAGAGGTTGTCCTATGATGTTGATCATGAAATTTCTAGATTTTGTAGTTGTTTGATAGTCATTATAGCATTTAAAAAATTGACTCATTGCGAGACTTTACCAATTAATTGCAGTGAATGCATTCTTGATGTCATTATAAATCATATATTCAAATTTAATATTGTTGATCATATTAGTTCCACTTGTTTTGGGGAATTAGGTTAGAGCTCATATCATGATTTCTTAAGAAATATACCTCTTTCATGATGTGTGCTCCTAATGCTTTCAACAAAAGCCATTTGGAAGCACATGTGTGACAGGTTTTCATATGATAGAAGATTTTTAGACTATAATTACATGCACATTATATTTCTTTTAGCCCATATGTAGATGACTTGATCATCTTTCTCTTGAATTCAAGTGACGGACCACCATAGCCACATAGCTTTAGGATGCCAATATATAAGATGCTTGAACCTTGTGGTAGCCATGTGCTAGAACAATGAACTAGAAAAGTTTTAAAAACTGATATGTCCTTATGAGGAAAACCATAAAAAATTATGGAAAAAATAGCAAGAAAAGGTGAATAAGAATTTGTTTCAAGAAAAAGACCTAGAGCTTCATTGCTACAGTTGATTTTTGTAGAGATTGGATATATTGAAACACTCCCTAAAAAATCAAGGGTTTCAGTTATACAAGCTTCATAAAACCCCAAAAAATGCTGGACGTAAACATTTTTAACTTGGTCTTATTAAGATTATTTGCATTATATTTACCTCTTAACATCTAAAATTACCCAAAAGCCCCAAAACAAGAAATCAAGTACAACAATTCCATTATGATATAATTCTGAAATCGACAATTTTTTTCAAAATTTACAACTTAGCAAGACTGAACATGCTAACACAAATATCATCATTTGTTCTACCAACAACTCTTCTCTAAAATAGTTTAGACAAATAAATGATGTGCAGATCAGATAATAAACAAATTATTCTCAAATATAATGAAAAATGTTGTATGTGCATTCAAATTGTAAATGTACTTTCCCAAATATTTTAAAAAATCATGAAACATTTATAAACTTCTTCACTACCAGCCAAATAAAAGATCTAATGAGTTGAATGATTGTTGATGATTTCTCTTCTGACATATCTAAAAATGATTGTGCTTCAGAAGGAAATGAGGCCTCTGTAGACAAAATTTTTTGTTATACAATTGGACATTACTAAAAAACAGCTCCTACAGAATCTTCCACAATTAGCACAACCTTTTTTACAGCAATTTTTTCTCATGTACCTATCTAAAATGGACTCGTAACTTCAATTCCATCACTAATTGTCAATCCTCCAGTTTTATAAGGCTCGACAAAAAGGCCAAAAATTTCATTTTCAAATGACTTTGTCCAAGACTTGAATGATTTCCAAAGGGATGTATTAATATTGATATAAGCATCTACTCCATTACTAGCACTACACAAAAAGGAATCTAGCGAATCCTTAACACTGAAAAATAAATTTTCAAAAGTTTTTTGGGCCACTCCTATACAAAATTTAGCTAGATTCTTTGATTCTGAAAATGATTTTGAAATTGAGTCTGAAAAATAGTTTACGAGTTAAATCAGGTGATAGCCATTAATTGAAGGCCACAAGTACATAGAAACGTCTTCTAGCGAAAAAGTAGCTTCTCATTTGATAACCTAACATCCACCAAACAAGTATACAATTGAATTTAATCTTTGTAATTAAAGTCTTGAAATGAGGCACAATCTTTAAATTCAGAAGTATTAGTTTGTAAGTTATGCTTCAATGAACTTGATTCGACTGATAGTCACCTAACACAATGGCAGAAAATAGAATTGTTGTGAGCTCTAATTTAAGCGTGCTTAATGGGTGAGTGTTATGATGACAACTATGCATAATGCACATTGCATGAAGAACAAGTAGTATGGACCATATTACCCAGTTGGTCTTGTCATAGGCCCTCACTGAATTGTCATTTGCACCTTTGCATTTCCTAAATCTTCCATGAATATGTTATTGATTAATCATAAATATCTATTCCATGCTTATGTTGTATAACAATAACACCATATATAGCAAGTCCTTTTTAATTTGATCTAGCTAGGAAAGGTTTGCTACCATTTAAGCGAAATGCTCTACTTTGATATGCACATGTACAATTTTTATTGATAGACAGAGAATATAGACATACACATAGTAGTTCAAAACCAACGTGATATTAGCAAGCACCACAAGCAAGGGTAATTTACAATGATTGCACTTGATATAGGAGCAAAGAATAAACCATATGAATATGCCTCTATAGCAAAGAAAGGTAAAGTTTTACATCACAGGTTCAAGGGAAGCAAATCAACAAGCAAAGGCAAAACAGTTAAAAGTATGAACATTCTAGGATAAATTTGGGTTAGGTAATATAAGAATTGCTATAATTTTCGAAAAGCCTGGTTGTGATGAGAAAAACCACAAGAAAAAGAACTATAAATCTCTAGTTCAAAGGATGAAAGGCATTAAGACAATTATGTCGGGAAGGCACATGATGCTATTTACAAAAACTGAGAAAAATAAAAAAGGGGATGTAGATTCTTTTATTGCTTCATCAGGTACCAACTGCGTCTGAAGAGTCATAGTATATATTGACTGAAATGCCATGGTGCTCATGAGTCCATGAGCAACAAAAAGGATTAGTTTGCCTCTCTGGATGATAGTTAAGGAATGGTAGAGATAGTTTCAGAACGATAGGTGACATACAATCAAATGCCAAGGAACAATCCCTTTCAAGATGTTTGATGGATGTAACATAAGAACTAAACAGAAATCAAAATTTCTTGTGACAGTCAGATTAGGCTAAGTCCAATTCTTAATTCACTCAAAGTCTACTTGAACTTGTGCTAGCTATTAACTTAACTAAAATTTAACCAAGTGGAAGATTTTAAATTCGATCATCACATATTTTAAGAATATAGATTTTTATTTACTTTGTTGTAAACAGATGATCTATAAAGGTTACCATAAAGTAGTCTGTGTCTGCTAAATGACGGGTGAGAAATTAGAGCTCTGTCAAGCCCACATTTAAACGTAATTTTGGATTGAGCTGTTGATTAAAAACAATAGGAGGCATTATGGTTTTAATTTTGATTGATGGTTATTGTTACTCTTTTTCTCAGCTGCCTATCGAGTTGATTTTTTGAAATTACGTAGAAGAGATTCTCATTCAAGTAAATATTACATAGTTAAACTTATATGCTACAACAAGTAAAAAGTTAATGAGATAAAATATTGTGGTAACTCACAGAGATCTATAGGAATATTTAACCTGCAAATTAATAAATATTTATGTGTTCATGCTAACAGATAGTTCTAAATGGTGATGATGTTGATACAGGAAAGATCAACCGACAACTTCACCCAAAAGCCACCACATATCATAAAAAAAAAAAGCATGTAAAGTATTAGGGAAACTATACGTAATAGAAAAAAATATTTATTGTAAGGAAAAAATCATTATTATACATATAAGTATACAATAGAATATAAATAGAACTAAGAAAATAGCAAAATAACTGTAGGGAGAAAGATAGAAAAGAGATAATACTTCTATCATCATTTATATGAGATAGACATCCATATGAATTTCAATTTTTTTAAAATATTAAAACTAAAATTATTATTATTATGTATAATTACATCTAAAATTATTAGATACAAATTTTAATGTTCATGAAAATAAATTCAATACATATATACTATAAAATTATAATACGAACATACATATACACATACATACATACACATTTACATACATGCATACATTTTAATAAGAATCTTAAAAATTGTAAAGAAAATGATATCTCACATAAGGTTACTGTTTATAACAAGTTTACATTCAAGCATGAATTTTAATATGTTTGAGTGATTTAATAAAATAGAAAATCAGCTGAACAAGCAACAATTAATCATGATCCAAAAACAATTTCTGCTATTATGCCCATATATCCTTTCCCAACTGACCTTGTTGAGCTGTAACCTTCTGCGAAAAATATCAACAAAATCCAAGAAGCTGGTCTCAGATTTAATTCTGAGTAATTTTTATTTCATTTAGTATGTTAAAAAGAAGAAACATGCTGGTTAATTTTATCAAGAAAGTTTTAATTAATTTGTCCAGCACAAGATCAGATGGCACTCATGAGTACATAAGACATTGGAAAGGTCGTACTTGAAGAGTATTTGATATAAAGAAACAGTAACCTATGGACCACATTATGATAAAAAAAAGAATTTGAATTTATGGTAACTGATCAAATGAACTGTGAAAAAACAAACAGGGCCTCATTTAAATAAAACCCAATGACAGATATAAATGCTAGACAAAATTTCTTTTTTCATTATCTTAAAACAATATAAAAGGAAATATATCCCGGCCTTCACACAGCAAAGAGATATCTTAATATTGAAAAATAGATAAGAAAAAGTCAAATATTTATATTTATATAATATTTTATTTGTTGCATTTGAACGTGGGTGCCCTCCCAGCAAATGCCCATTTAATAATTCAATTAGGAGCAGTTATATTTATTTAGTTTTGTACTCTTCGAAATGGAAATTAGATTTGATGCTCGTATGACCTTATATTAGCTTTCTCATGATATGATTTTAGGCATCTATCAAATGAATGATTAAATTTTGGGGAAATTAAAAATATAGAAAAAAGAATATATTTAATAAAGATACATATATATAATATTAAGATGTTTCAAAATTAAAACAAAAAATAAGAATTTAGTTTTGAATATGATAATGCAATATTTTGTTGAATATTATTTTCAAATAATTAAAATTATTGTTTTTTATCAAATTGTAATCTAGCATGTTCTAGTAGAGTGTTGATTATTTTGTTTTCATTCTAGATTGATAAATTCAAATTTGATCTATAGGTTTGACTCTTGATGGCAAAAATAATAAAAATGCTTATGATTGTCTAGAATCTACTTGTCTTGGTGTTTCAAAAATTAGTTGTGTTGATGAGCAACTTTAAGAGTTTGTTATATGAAGATCTTCTTCTTAGTTAAGTTTGTAAGGAAAGCAGTGCGCGGAAAATGCTCTCCTAACGTCAATTCTAAGGGGATTTGCAAGCAAGGAAGTATTTTAATTACAGTTTGCAATACATTAAGATAAAACAAAGACAGAAGATTAAGATTAACCAGACATAATAGCACTAGAGAAAGACATCAAATACACATGGGAAAACAACACGGTTACAATAAAGTACTCAGATCCTCTTTTATGGACTCTGTTCTCAGATCTCTGTTCACACAACATGCAGACATCTCGGCTTATCTTCTACAACTTCCACTGTAATAGCTACTTCCTCGACCACCTATATATATACCAAACATTCCTCTATCATTTTGTATACCAGCCTTGTAACCATTGAGTAATAGTCTATCCATCCATGAACTCGTGGAAAACCTATTATCCCGCATTCATCCAGAAGTCTGGTCGGTTCGTATTCAAATACACCGACGTAAACACTCCATGTGTCTGCCTACAAGTCTTTTGGACTTCAGTCCGGGCCACCATCCGCAGTTAGATACTTCCTCATCGGCCCATCGGAATCAGCACTCAAAAGTTACCTTGATATCCGATCACTAGTAGATGACCTCATCAACCCATCGAAATAACAAACATCTAGTTCTTCCGATCTCCGATCATGCCCCGATCACCGAACGCAATCCCAGTCGTCTGATCTTCCTTGACCTCTTTCTGTGCTCTGCCACGTGGCATCCCTTGATTGGTTTCAGGTCCCTACTCTGACATCTTAGCACGGCCTCACTATCCACTCGGAATTGTAGTACCCTTGCCCTAATCAATTTCTAATCTCGGTTTGACCTTGGTTAGTTTATCATAATATAATGTTATAGTCAGATGTTTTGATTTAGTGCATACATGTTAATGTGGTTTTCGCGCCAGTTTGTATGCAAGTTTATTAGTTCTCTTATTTCGTGTTATTAATCTCAGGCTAACACTTTCATTAAGTATATACATGTATGCATCTATGACTCTTGGTTGCAGGAGATTTTAGGTACAGTATCGCATGGGTGTGAGGTTTGTATTTGCCTGAATTTGTAGGTTTGAGTGTACCTTTTCAATCCTTAAAGTTGGATTAGGTAGTCGTGAGATCCTCTTTTGACCTTAGTCGTGCTCAAGTGAGCGTCGTCAGTCGTTGTCAGTATTCCCTTTGGTTGGGTATGCAGGTCATATGTCTGTGTGGTTTTCTTGGGTTGCGTGTTTTATGTGTGGTTAAATCGAGTAATTAATCCTTAATCCTTTATTTGATTAAATGTGTGTCTTAGCATTAGTATTTTGGGGACTAAATTAAATAGGCTCCATTTTTATGTGATTAATCATTAATTGAATTGCTCAATTCAGGTTGGTAGCAAGTTCAATTAAATGGTTAATTTTAATGTTAAATTTATTATGTTTATGCTATTGGAAAAGAAATATTTAAATTTAATTGAAATAGAATTAATTTAATCTTGTTGGTTTTGCAAGTTCAATTAAATGGTTAATTTTAATGTTAAATTTATTATGTTTATGCTATTGGAAAAGAAATATTTAAATTTAATTGAAATAGAATTAATTTAATCTTGTTGGTTTTGTTTGAAATAGAAAGGCTAATTTTAGTTATTTGGAAAAATCAATTTTAAATTGAAAAGCAAGTTAAACGCATTGAATTGTTGAAAAGAATGATTTTTGGGGATTTATTTTTAATAAAAATATTTTAAATCCAAAAATAAGTTTTTGATCAAACTTTTCCCCATTTAACCTAGGGTTGAAAATATTTTTGGAGGAGGATTTTTTTTTGGATGGTAAAAAAATTTGGGGATTTTGGGGAAGAATTGGGGGAACTTTTGTGGAAAGATTTTGGGTATTTTGCAGGTGGAGCTCATCTTCAACACCTCCAGGATAGCATTCAAGGTTGGCATTTTAGTTAATCCTTTGTTGTTTTTGTTGTAATTTCCCTGAATTTAAAGGAGCTTCTTGTGTGTGTAGCTCCCCTTTTTCTTTAAACAAAAATTTCTTCATTTTGGATATAAATTGAGCAATTAATTTAGCATTGAATCCTTTGTTTCATGGATGCAAATCCATTTCTTCATTTTGGGATAGAAATGATGTGTTAAATTAAAAAAAAGTTGTGTGTATATAGGAGTTGGAAGAAGTCTGAAATTCCTTCTTGTATCTTGCTAATTGGTTTGTAGATTGTTAAATTAGTTGGATCTCATGTTTATAGATTGAGTAGATTTGCTAATTTTACCCCCGAGAGGGGTTATGCTAGAAAAAATTTCATCAAAATGGGTTACTTGGGAATGAAGATGTTGTGTTTTAAATTGATTGAATTCATTCTCTGTTTTGGCTTAGAAAATTTATGAGTCTATTTTATTTGGGAGTTTTGTCTGAGATTATAAAAAAAAATGCATATATATATATATATATATATATATATATATATATATATATATATATATATATATATATATATATATATATATATGTTTGATGGTTTGAAAATGAAATTTATTTCCCAAAAATTGACTAGGAATTTCTCTGTGACTGGAGCAGTTTTGTTTTAAATTTTATTAAAAAAAAATTGTAATAATAAAAAAAATTATTTATTATTGTTTGACGTGAGATGGGGGAGCCAAGGTTCGACCCCATGCTCACGCCCTGGGCTACCAAAGTGGGGAGCCAGGCTATGAGGCCATGGCGTGGCCTCCACACAACATGGACTCCACAACCCTTCCCTTTGGAAGAGAGCCCATGTGGGGTCCTCCACATGGGTAGCCTTTTATGCAAACAAACAAAAAAAAAAAAATTAAACTTTTATTTTATGTTATAAAAAATATATATATTTGGAGTTTATAAATTATATTTTATTCAAAGGTTTTTTTTTTATATATTACTTTTTTTAATTAAAAAGTTTTAATGATTTATTTTATTAATTAAATTATTAATTAATGTATATATATAATTAATGAGTAATTAATATATATATTAATTAATGTTTAATTTGTTTTTTTAGATGCTTGTAGGAAGTGTCTTATTTGCAAAAAAAAAGATAAAATATATTTATTATTTGGTAAATTTTAAATAATATACTATTTAGGAATATATTATTTGAGAAATTAAATGATAATAGGTTATCTAGAAATTTTAGAAATGAGATAATATAGTATTTGAGTAATTGGAAAATGGAATATTATATCATTGGATATTTTGAAAATTTAAATGATATACTATTGGAAATTAAATACTGTATCGTTTGGAAAATTGATAAGTAAATGATATTTTCATTTAGTAAAGTAAATTGTTTAATTTATATTTTTCCTTTGTATTGAGACATAGGCAAATGGACTATTGAAATTGTAGTATTGTTTCACCTTGTAATGGTGATTTTTCTATCAATGTATTTTGAAAACTTAGATCATTTAGAAAACTTGAGCGACTTTTATGTTTAAATCAATATGGGAAAAGACTGTCTCTACCGGTTATTGCCTGTGCGAGTGTAATTTCTATATTCACTTTTTCTTAAGTAATGGAAAGCCTTGCTTTGTTTGATTGGACCATGTCGTATGGTTGATTTGGGTACTTGTTTCTATCTTTAGTCTCGAGTTTGACTGTTGTTTTGTTGTCCTGTTGTTATTGGTCGTATGCTTTATGTGGGTGTCTAATGATGTTTAGTGGTTGACCATAGCTGGTCAGGTCTCTGGTTAGACCATTGTCTATCAGTGCACCTCATATGAGTCATGTTTGACCAAATGGTTTTCCTCCATTTTGAACTCCGTTTGCTTGACCATGTGTATTCCTTGGTTTTTGAGTTCGTTTGAGTATAGACTAGTGTCATATGGGAAAGTGGCTTTCGATTGGGGGTCGTGCCCAAAGTGGTTGTTGGGTAACCCATCGAAAGTGTGTCTAATAAGTGATAACCTAATAGCATATTAGATTGTTAGTTAATGAATCACTAAGTAAGATAATCGTGCCTCACGTATGGGATGAGTGCTAACACAGACTCAGCATGCAGTGAGAAGGTCTGAAATGACAAACCATCATCCTTGTCTTCACGAAAGGATGTGTGGGTCCACATGAGGCTTGGATGGGCTGGAGGTTGAGATTAGGTTGTCAGGGTAACCTAGTGGATGGGACCGGAAACTATGAAGACCTGCCTTGGTAACCATATCGGGTTGTGTGATGACAATTATCCCTTACGTCCGCTAGTGAGTTGTTCTGTTGTCTAGATAGGAGTACTTTTGTGGAGTCATCCTGTTGCTTATGCCCTTGTGAGTACCTAATATCATGTTAGAGCTTGGGTTGCAAAGAGTTAATTCTGTGGATGCTCCAGTTGATCCTTTGTATTTGCTTCTATTATGTTCAATTGGATCCTTTCCTATTTAGGAATCATTTATGTATTTATTGACTGATTTGGTCGTTGTATATTGGTTATGTTTGCCTTGATGGCAAGATTGTAAATGATGTGAACCTCATGTATTCTTAACGTATTTAGTTATCAGAGGGGTCTTGCAGTTGAGCAGACCTGAAGATGTAGCCCTTTAGGTGTGAACTCCGAGATCATTTCGGTGTTATGTGGTGTTTTGCATTCTTAGGTTTCTTTCTAATTTAGCATGTATGGATGGCATTATGTTAGAATATATGATGAGGATTAGATGAAGTTATTCTTAATGACATGTATGTAGCCATCTTATTAAAATGTAGTAATTTGAATCATGAAAGAATGTATATTAGAATTATGGAATATATTCAGCTATTGTTAATGAAATTAAGTATGCGTGGAAAGAAGTCATTAGTTTATGATGAAATTAATGTGTGTTATGAAATTAGATGCATGGCTTATATTTTTTTGAAAAGCTTGAATGTAAGCTAAGAATGAATCTTAATGGATGAACCTTATCTTGTGATCTATATTTTTATCTTACTGAAAGAATTATCCTTGTTTAAGAAATTATCTCGTTTTTAAGATAATCAGCTTATTGGATTAATTAGCATGAGTTAAGTTAAATGTGGAATTAAGTAATCTCGTTGGGAAACTCTTTAGGTGTTAGTTGATGTCTTCCACTGTGTAATCTGAATTTTGATATCTTGTTGTATCTTTTGTTGCGTTTAACTTTTAAAAAAAAATTATTGCACTCAATTCATGTGTTATAGCTTAATCCCTTCGGGGTTTCCTGGCTGGGCATTACAGGAAATCTTCTTTGTCACTGGGTCGCGATGGATATTCTAATGAGAAATTTCCCATCATGACCTAGCAACCATTGTCGGATCTTCTGCGATCATCATTCGATCATCTACGATCTGATCAGCCTTTAACTCGCCTGAGTCATTCACCTGCTGGGTCCCACCACTTGGTCTCCATGTCGCGAGGGATATTTCAATGAGTAGTTTCCCATTGTGACCTAGCGATCACCATTGGATCAGTCTTGATCACCGTTCGATCATCCTAGACTTTCTCACCAGTTAACTTTTATTGAGTGCTCTCTTATCGCGATCCATCACTTAGTCGCCATGTCGCTAGGGATAAAATTTTGGTCATCTTCCTATCGTGATATAGTGACAGCTGTTGGATCTTTTCTCCTGATCGCCAGATCTACTCAACTTCCTCACCCAATAGCCAATCAAAAGAAGAGGGTTCCATCAGGGTAAGTTACATCGATCAATCCGAATACTGGTCAGGAGAAATCGAGGCATATTTCCAACAATCTCTCACTTGTTGAGGAATTCACTGGACTTGTCTACCATGCCAAACACATACTGATTACACTGGGAACCATGGACTCTAAATCTCATCACTATTGATATACCACTTGATCAGAAAACAAAATTTAACATGTGCACCAATGTAGAGTAGTCTCATCTCATTCATGAACACTTCCACCTTCTACCATGCCACTACAACAGGACATACATAGAAGCTATCCACTAAGAAAATTTCAACTCTATCTCCCGAGCACACAAAACTCATGATCCAAAAATTAACCGAATGTACCAACATTTGTCACAAACATAGCTAGAATAGCACCCACAACAAGTGCTAGCACATCCAACTACACATACCCTTAAGATATACCAAACTAAATTTTAAAATAGTAACATGTACAACCTATTACTCAAGCTTCACATGCAATATACACTAAGAAGCTTCCACTGCATAGATAATGTCAAAGTTAAAAAATAACCATTTACAACATCACATAAAAGTGAATAAATCTTTGTACTAAGAGCTTTCCCAATACTGCTACAAACAAGTCTTGACAGCACCCTGTATCATGCCCTTCTATAACCACCTCTTAAATGTCAACTGTGTTATAACAGATGAATGCATCTCGGTTGGACCTATTAAACATTCCAACACATACATCTCTAGCCACAAGAGAAAGATGGCATCATCTACTATTTCCATGTATCCATGAGCACTTGTAACTGATCAACACATGCCAACCTTCAAATGCATAATCACATTATCATGAAGTATCAAATAATATGATCAATGTACTCAAAATTATAGAAACAAAAACTAGATCATTGCCAAACTTCCAACTGCAAAATCAGGAATATAAACATGACAAACATGATCTAAAACATCTCTTCCAAAGAGATTATATTCTCTGTATGAACATAACCATATTATGTCACAACTCTAAATGCATCTCAAGACTGTACCCAGACATAATATAGCACATCCTAACTAAGGAAAACAACCTCTCTTCCAAAGACTTATGAATCCTCAAGATGTTAGCATCTTCAGTCACATGAAGATCATCAACCATCAAATGATGAATATGCATCACTACCAAAGACCCCTGGTACCTAGTCTTACATGGCATCGTGACAAAACCAGACACCACCAGATGTCAATCTTGCCAAAGAAACTTAGAAGGCATCTCCATACTCATTTTGTGAGGACGCATAAGACAAAGAATCTGAAGAACTCTTGTTTTCTTTCTTCTTCTTCTCTTTGCAATCCTTACTAATGTGACCAACTGACCCACAGTTCGAGCACTTTGCTTTGGATTTCTTTCTAGGAGCAGAAATTTCCTCTGACTTCGATTTAGCCTTCTTGTCCTCTATCTTGCCACAAATAGCAAGGGCCTCCTTGACCATCTCAGAATATTGTCTTCATGTTTCTTCTGATAGCAACAAAGAAACCACTTCTTCCATCTTGAAAGTGGTTTTTGTGCTTCCAATGGCCATTACCAGATGATCCCATGTGTCAGGCAGAGAACACAACAAAAGCATACATCGATCCTTGTCATCAATCTTGACTCCCACAGAGGTTAGCTGAGAAACCATCATGTTGAAAATATTAAGATGATCTGCAACAGATGTACCCTCATCCATCTTCAAGGAATACAACTTCTTACTCAGGAACAACTTGTTTACCATAGATTTCCCCTGATAAATATCTCCAAGTTTCTTCCACAGAAAATGTGCAGTCTTTCCTCATGAACATTTAACATAACAGAGTCTGCCAAACAGAGTCTGATCAATCCTCTGGTTTTTCTATCTACGAGATCCTAGTCTTCTTGCTTCATGCCTGAAGGTTTTTGCCCAGACACAACAACCCATAAATCTCGATCAACTAGAAAATCTTCCATCTTGAGTTTCCACAACTCAAAGTTTGAACCATTGAACTTCTCAATCTCCACTCGTCTAGAGTTGTTCACCATCTCAATCTGTAAACAAAATACTCTGCCAAACTCCCATTAAAAACATAATTGACATCAAATAGCCCTACCCGACAAGGATAACACAACTAAATTGCTTTGATACCACTTGTAAGGAAAGAAGTGCATGGAAAACACTCTCCTAATGTCAATTCTAAAGGGATTTGCAAGAAAGAAAGTATTTTAATTTTAGTTTGCAATACATTAAGATAAAACTCAAACAAAAGATTAAGATTAACCAGATAGAATAGCACCAGAGAAAGACATCAGATATACGTGGGAAAACCCTTACAGGTAAAAAACCCACCACCAAAAAAGAGATCACTTTATTCAGTAAACAACATGGTTACAATAAACTACTCAGATCCTCTTTTATGGACTCTGTTCTCATAACTTTGTTCACAAAACATGCAGACATCTCATCTTAGCTTCTACAACTTCCACTATAATGGCTACTTCCTTGACCACCTATTAATATACCAAATATTCCTCTATCATTTTGTATACCGGCCTTGTAACCATTGAGTAACAACCTATCCATCCATGAACTCATGGAAAACCTATTATCCCACATTCATCCGGAAGTCAGGTCGGTTCATATTCAAATACACTTACAGAAACATTCCACATGTCTGCCTACAATTCTTTTGGACTTCGGTTCGGGCAACCATCCGCAGTCAAATACTTCTTCATCAGCCCATCGGAATCATCACTCAAAAGTTACCCCGATCTCCGATCATTAGTAGATGACCTCATCGGCCCATCAGAATAACAAACAACCAGTTCTTCCAATCTTTGATGATGCCCTGATCACCAAAGGCAATCTCGGTCATTTGATCTTCCTTGATCTATTTTTATGCTCCACCATGTGGCACCCCTTGATTGGTTTCGAGTCCCTGCTTTGACATATTAGCACGACCTTACTATCTACTCGAAATTATTCTTTGTCATTGGGTCGCGATGGATATTCTAATGAGCAATTTCCCATCATGACCTAGCGACCACCATCAGATCTTCTGTGATCATCATCTGATCATCTGCGATCTGCTCGACCTTTAACTCGCCTGAATCTTTCACCTCCCAGGTCCCACCACTTGGTTGCCATGTCGCGAGGGATATTCCAATGAGAGGTTTCCCATTGAGACCTAGCGATCGCCATTGGATCAACCTTGATCACCGTTCTATCATCCTGGACTTGCTCACCAGTTATCCTTGCTTGAGTGCTCTCTTGTCGAGACCCATCACTTAGTCGCCATGTCGCGAGGGATAACATTTTGGTCATCTTCCCATCATGGTATAGCAACAACCATTGGATCTTTTCACCTGACCATCAAATCTACTCAAGTTGCTCACCCGATAGCTGATCACAAGAAGAGGGTTCCATCAGGGTAAGTTACATCGATCATCCCGAACACTGGTCAAGAGAAATCGAGGCATATTTCCAACAAAGTCAGTGGATTTGAATAAACCATTTAAAAAATGATCAAAGACACACAAAACAATCATGTAACATGCAAGTCTCCCACAAATGATGAACATGATATTTAAGTTGATGATGCAATGTTCTACTGTGATCCTCTTTAAGTGATGATACATAGTCAAGATAGAACTAAAAAATGGATAAAATGGAATGGGTTTTCCATTTTGTACAACACCATTCACAAATTTTAATTTTTCACACCAACTAAACATATAATGCATAATAAGAAAGGGATCAATTTGGGCCTAACATTAAATTTGAATTTTAAGTTTAGAGATAAATTTTATGTTGTAGATTTGAACCCATTTATTTCTATACATACATATTTGATACATATTAATCTATAGACTAACTTTAGACTTGTGGGATATTTGAGGCTAGGGTTAAGTTATTTTGCCAACCTTTTTAGAGAGACGTGTTGATTCTACCCTAGGCATTTCATCTGTGACAAATTGATTGACACGAGTCCAAAATGGAAGAAAATTTTATAGGTGTACACTTTTCATCCTTACATTTTATCCTTGATTTGACTTACATTAAAACTACAATTGAAATGTATGTTAAATTAAACAAGTAGTTGAGGTAAAAATAAATATCACTCTCATAAAAAATACATAAATATGGATGATGATTATATGCAATGAATAATCCATCTTGAAATTTCTAAGAATGAATTTCAATTAGAGTAAAAGTTCAAAGTTGTGTTTCACTTTAGGACAACTTAGGAGTTTTAGTCAAAATATTTTGAACAAAAATAAAATATTTCTTGTAGATACACAAGTGAATGTCATGGTGGATTCCAAAAATAATCCCATTGCCACCATGATCATTTGAGCAAGTTTGCCCCTACCTTCCAATTTCAAGTACTATGATATTTTCAAGTTATTTTCAAGTTAAACAATGCTTAAAAAATGCAATCTTATACAACAGGGAGTATTGGAGATAATTACTTAGAATTGAAATTTCAAAATAAGTGCAGAGTCCTACACATGACAAGATGATGGGATTTTTAAAATTGATAGCTCTACAATATAATATTTATATGTTTTTGACATTACTCTTATCTAACATCTCTTTTGAAATTATAACATATTCGCAGCAAATCAAGATTTTATGCATGAAGGATGTAATCTAAGTAAATTAACTAGCCCAATTATAGAGGGTAGCGAGTGACCAAAAATGCTTTCTGAAAAAAGTAAAGTTTTTATATCGGGGTTTCTAGCTAATTGAACACCATGAAAGTTTCAGTTTTCAATTTTAACTTGTATGAGTGGCAATGGAGTGAAATTTTCCATTATCTGGAATGGAGATCAAAATGGAATTTCAAATGCCTAATTGAACCAAGTCAGGATGGGGAATTAAATTAATACAACATGTCCTCACAGATATGCTCTACGATCACCTAGAGGACCCAAATCGACAGAAAATTTATTAAAAAAACTTAGATTTCTTTATAAACTACAAAAATGTTAAATAAAGACATACAAAATGATAGTTAGTTGCTTCTTAGTTGCAACATTCATTTTTAAGATTTGTGTTGTATATTCTTCAAATCTCCTTAGACTTGTGCCTTTTGATATTTGATTTTGTGTTTAAATGTTATCCAAAAATATCTTAATGGTATGTTTATGAAAGTATGTCACCTATTTAATGGAAGGTTTATTTTTAAGTTTTTAACCAATAGTAATATTATATTAAAAAAATTATTTATATGCGTGAGGCATACACATTTCTAAGCTAATGTGATGATTTGTTTAAATTTTCAAATGTATTGTGTCCTAGTTGGTAAAGCATTGAAATTACTAAGTGGAAGAATCTAGGTACAAGGAACGACTAACAAACATTGGAAAGTTCATAAATTAATTTATTTTATTTTATGGATTGTATATGTTTAAAATTTAATTTGTAATTTTGAACAAAGAAAATTATGCTAAACGATCAAAATAATTTGAAACAATTTAATAATAAATTAGGATATAAAAATTTATACATAATATTTATTTGTTAGAAAAATACTTAAATTTATTTAGGTTTTATATTTATAATACTATTTTCAAAGAGAGTAAGTATATGGATACAAATTAAAGCAATAAAAATTACAAAATTACATTTAAATAGATGTGCATAACAATAAATTTAAATACATATAACATATATCATTAACTTAATCATTTATCATTATTTTATATGCTTTTAATTGAATATATTAGAATGCTTTTTCAAATTTTAATTAATGAATTAAAAACATATAAAAAACTATTTTTTATATACATTTTATTTAAAGATAAATATGATTTGTAATAAAAAAACAATAATCTATTCTTAGATCCTAATAGTTAAGATTCAATACAAATTAAAAATAATAATTTATAATTATTTTTCTTAAAGGCAGTATATTTTTTATTTTAAAAGATCTAGAATTCAGCCATATAAAAAATCAAAGGTACAACATAATAAGAAAATAATCATGTTATGTACATCCCAATTACTATGTTCGAATATAAACAATTTTTCACATTTCTAAATATCTTAGAGCTTCAATCAATATTAATTTGTATTCAACATTAATTTGTATTCAACATTTTAAACAAACTTTTTAATTTGATTTCAATTATTTAGATTACCTAATAAAAAATTACTATAGGGGTATGTGCAAGATCATGGGGGGCCAAAAAGTGGCAATGGAGAAAAAAATGTGTTTTCAACCTATCCAAACATGCCAAAATCCACTTTGACTTTTTGTTTGGGTTGGCCAAAATTTGAGTTTGGTTTGGTAATACCAAACCAAATTGGATATCCGTTAATATTGGATATCCGATTTGTGATGTCACCAATGTGATGTCACTATTTTGATATCATACTTTTTCAAATCGGATATCCGTTTTTCTCAACATAAAAAATATAGTTTAGTAAAATGGGCATAACTTTTGCATTTCTTATCGAAATTTTTATTTTTTACAGGCATTGGAAAGGTAATTTAGAGACCTATCAAATGGATGAGGTAGTTTGATGATATTATATATCAAAAATTAATTATAATCATTTAAATTTAGTCCTTCAATTTTAAAACTTTAAATACTCACAAATTTTGTATACAAAGTCTCATTTTTTTCCTATCACCACCTTTATCTATCACTTGTCTATCTATACTTATATAATATATTTTATATATCTCTTTCTTCTCTACTTATGTCACTTATTTTCTCATTCCATCTAGATAAATAAATTCCCAAGTTACATGCATCTCTGCATATATCTCCATCTTTCTATTCCTATCTCTCCCTCTCCCACTCCATCATTGTCACTCTTTATTTCTATATTTCTCTCTAATAATCTCTCTTCTCTCTATTTATCTCCCTCCACTACCTTGTCCTACCTATACTTATATATTACTTGTCTCTATCACCTCCTTTCTCTCCCTATCTTGTCTCCTCTATCTCTATATCCCTATAGATCTATCTTCATGTATATTTATATCTCATTATCTCTAAATCTCACTTATTCACTCCATCTCTCCCTCCATTTGTCTTACTCTCTCTTTCACTTTCTATCCATATCTATCTCTATCTCCATTTTCACATCTCTGTCTCTTTCCTTATCAATCTCTCTTTTTATCTATTCCTCTATCTTTATATATCTTCCTGTATACATGATTAATCTACTTCTCTGTCTCTTCCTCTATCGCCCTCTTGAGGTATCTTTCCCTTTCTCTACTTTTATCTCTTTATTTACTCCATATTTATATATCTTTGGCTCTCTCCCCACATCCTTCTCTATAGTACCTTTATATATCTCTATATCTTCCTCTTTCTCTCTCTCCCTCTCTATCTATCCCTATCTATAATCTATATCTCCCTTTCTCACTCTCTTGCACTATCTATATATCTATATCTATCGATATTTCTCTTCCTTTATATCTCTCTATCTCTTCTTTTTTTATCTCTCTTTACCCCTCTCTATCCATTTTTCTCCATCTATTCATATATTTATCTTTGTCTTTACCTCTCTCTTTCTCTATATCTATTCACCTCCCTCTCCCTTTATCTTCATTTTTTATCTCTATATTCCTGTCTCCTTTTCAATAGCTAGATATGTCTACCTCTTTCTATCCATCCTTGTCCTTTAGTTTTTCTCCCTCTCACTTCATACTCCTTAATATCTATATCTCTATTTATGTCCTTGTCCTTTAGTTCTTTTCCCTCTCTTTAGTTCTTCATCTCTCTTCACCCTTATATATCTCCTTATTTGAAACTTAGTATATATGGTCTCCTAAGGGGTTATATCATGTCCTGAGGGGTCATAGAACATCATATGACCCTTAAGACACAATATGACCCCTAACGACACCATATGGTCTCCTAAGGGGGCATATGGTGTCCTAAGGAGTCATAAAACACCTTATGACATAATAAGACCCCTAATAACACCATATGGTGTCCTAAGGGGTCATAAGACACCAAATGACCCCTTAGGACACCATACAACCCCTAATCACACAATATGGTGTCCTAAAGGGTCATATGGTGTCTTAAGGGGTCATAGGACACCATATGACCCCTTAGGACACCATACGACCCATAGCATCATATAGTGTCCCAAGGGGTCATATGGTGTCATAAGGGGTCATAGAATGTCATATGACCCATTAGGACACAATACGACCCATGATGATACCTAAGGGGTCATATAGTGTCATAAGTGGTCATAGGACACCATATGACCCCTTATAACACCATACGATCCCTTACGACACCATATGGTGTTCTAGGGGGTCATATGGTATCCTAAGGGGTCATATAACACCATATGAGCCCTTATAACACAAGAATACCCATAACAACATTATATGGTGTCCTAAGGGGTCATATGGTGTCAAGAGACACTATATGACCCCTTAGGACACAACATGACCCCTAACAATACCTAAGGGGTCATATGGTGTCCTAACGGGTTATATGATGTCCTAGGAACCTTTAGGACACAATATGACACCTCAGCACACAATACAACCCCTAACGACACCATATAGTGTCCTAAGGGGTCGTAGGACACCATATGACCCGTTAGGACACAATATGACTCCTAACAACACCTAAGGGGTCATATTGTGTCCTAAGAGGTCATAGGACACCATATGACCCCTAACAACACTATATGGTGTCTTAAGGGGTCATATTGTGTCCTAAGGGTTCATAGGACACCATATGCCCCGTAACAACACAAAATGACACCTAACGATACCTAAGGGGTCATATAGTGTTCTAAGGGGCCATAAGACACCATATGACCCCTTAGCACATCATACAACCCCTAATGACACCATATGGTGTCCTAAGGGGTCATAGAACACCATATGACCCCTTAGAACACCATACGATGCATAATGACACTATATGGTGTCCTAAGGGGTCATAGGACACCATATGAGCCGTTAGTAGACCATACGACCCATAACAACATAATATGGTGTCCTAGAGCATCATAAAACACCATATGAACCCTTAGAACACTATAAAACCCATAACGATGCCATCTAGTGTCTTAAGGGGTCATAAGACACAATATTACCCCTTAGGACATAATATGACCCCTAAGGATGTCATATAGTGTTCTAAGGGGTCATAGGACACCATACAACACCATGCCACCCTTTACAAAACCATATGATGTCCTAAGGGGTCATATGGTATCCTTATGACCCCTTAGGAAACAATATGACCCCTAACGATACCTAAGGGGTCATATGGTGTCCTAAGGGGTTATATGATGTCCTAGGAACTTTCAAGACACAATATGACCCCTTAGTACACCATACAACCCCTAAAGACACCATATGGTGTTCTAAGGGGTCATATTATGTCTTAAGGGGTCATAGGATACTATATGACCCCTAAGGACATTGTATGGTGTACTACGAGGTCTTATTGTGTCCTAAGGGATGATAGGACACCATATGACCCCTTAGCACACCATATGACCCCTAATGACACGATATGGTGTCCTAAGGAGTCATAGGACACCATATGACACCTTAGGAGACCATACGACCCATAACAACATAATATGGTGTCCTAGAGGGTAATAGAACACCATATGACCCCTTAGAACACCATATGACCCATAATGACTCCATGTGGTGTCCTAAGGGGTCATAAGACATAGTATGACCCTTAGGACATAATATGATCCCTAACGATGTCATATAGTGCCCTAAAGGGTCATTAAAAGTCATATGACCCCATAGAACACCATATGACCCCTTAGAACACATGAAGACCCATAAAAACATGATATTGTGTCCTAAGGGGTCATATGGTGTCATGAGACACCATATGACCCATTAAGACACAATATGACCCCTAACAATATCTAAGGGGTCATATGGTCTCTTATGGGGTTATATGATGTCCTTGGAATCTTTAGGACACAATATGACCCCTTAACACACCATACAACCCCTAACGACACCATATGGTTTCCTAAGGGGTCGCACAACACTATATGACCCGTTAGGACACAATATGAACCCTAACAACACCTAAGGGGTATATTGTGTCCTAAGGGGTCATAATACACCAGATCACCCCTAACGACACTGTATGGTGTCCTAAGGGGTCATATTGTGTCCTAAGGGGTCATAGGACACCATATGACCCCTAATGACACAAAATGATGCCTAATGATGCCTAAGGGGTCATATGGTGTTCTAAGGGGTAATAGGACACCATATGACTCCTTAGCACACCATACGACCCTTAATGAAACAATATAGTGTCCTAAGGGGTCATAGAACACCATATGACCCCTTAGGACACCATACAATGCATAATGACACCATATGGTGTCCTAAGGGGTCATAGGACACCATATGTCCCCTAACGACACAAAATGATGCCTAATGATACCTAAGGGGTCATATGGTGTTCTAAGGGGTAATAGGACACCATATGACCCCTTAGCACACCATACAACCCTTAATGACACAATATGGTGTCCTAAGGGGTCATATAGTGTCCTAAGGGGTCATAGAACACCATACAATTCATAATGACACCATATGATGTCCTAAGGGATCATACGATACCATATGACCCATTAGGACACAATAAGATGCCTAATGACACCTAAGGGGTCATATAGTGTCCTACGGGTTCATAGGACACCATATGACCCCTTAGCACACTATTGGACTCCTTGCAACACCATATGGTGTCCCAAGGGGTCGTATGGTATCCTAAGGGGTCATATAACACCATATGACCCCTTAGAACACAATAAGACCCATAATGACACGATATGGTGTCCTAAGGGGTCATATGGTGTCCTAAGGGGTTATATGATTCCTAGGAACCTTTAGGACACAATATGACCCCTTAGCACACCATATAACCCCCAATGACACCATATGATGTCCTAAGGGGTCACAGGACACCATATGACCCCTAACAATACATAAGGGGTCATATGGTGTCCTAAGGGGTCATAGGATACCATATGACCCCTAATGACATCATATGGTGTCCTAAAGGCTTGTAGAACACCATATTACCCCTTAGGACACCATAAGACTCATAACAACATCATAAGGTTCCCTAAGGTGTCATATGGTGTCCTAAAGGTTCATAAGACACCATATGGCCCTTTAGGACACAATATGACCCCTAACAACACTTGAGGGGTCATATGGTGTCCTAATGAGTCATATGATGTCCTATGGCCCTTTAAGATACAATATGAGCCCTTAGCACACCATATAACCCCTAACGATGTCATACGGTATCCTAAGTGGTTATAAGATGCCATATAGTATCCTAAGGCGTTATAAGATACCATATGACTCGTTAGGACACAATATGACCCATAACGACACCTAATGGATCATATGGTGTCCTAAGTGGTCATATGACATCATATGAACCCTTAAGACACAATATGACCCCTTAGCACACCATACAACCCCTAACGACACCATATGGTGTCATAAGGGGTCATAGGACACCATATGACCCGTTAGGACACAATATGACCTCAAACGACACCTAAGGGATCATATGTTGTCCTAAGGGGTCATATGGTGTCCT
Organism: Cryptomeria japonica; assembly: GCF_030272615.1. Classification (NCBI taxonomy): domain Eukaryota; kingdom Viridiplantae; phylum Streptophyta; class Pinopsida; order Cupressales; family Cupressaceae; genus Cryptomeria; species Cryptomeria japonica. Next base: position 11,174,346 of record NC_081406.1, read on the forward strand.
AAGGGGTCATAGGACACCATATGACCCCTTAGGACACCATACGATCCATGATGACACCATATAGTGTCCTAAGGGGTTATAGGAGACCATATGACCCCTTAGGACACAATATGACCCCTAACGACACCTTAGGGGTCATATGGTGTCCTCAGTGGTCATATGATATCTTATGTCCCCTTAGCACACCATACGAACCCTAACGACACAATATGTTGTCCTAAGGGATCATAAGATACCATATGACCCCTTAGGACACCATATGACCCATAACAACACCATATAGTGTTTTAAGGAGTCATATGGTGTCCTAAGAGGTCATAAGACACCATATGACCCTTTAAGACACAATATGACTCCTTAGCACACCATGTGAGCCCTAATAACATTATATGGTGTCCTAAGGGTTCATAGGACATCATATGACAAATTAGGACATAATATGACCCCTAACAAAACCTAAGGGGTCATATGGTAAATTTAGAGGTGAGGATAGGTATGACAAAGAGATAGTATTTGGGAAAGAGAGAATTAGAGAGAGTTGGGGGTAATTAGGGGTTGGGAGGATAGGGGGGATGGGAAGTATCAACAAAGGGAGAGAGGGAAGGATGAGGAGAGAGGTTAAAAGAGAGAGGTCTAGAGAGAAGGTAACTAGGGGAAGGGGAGGGGGAGAGAGAGGGAGGTAGTATCAACAAAGGAGGAGGGGGGAGAGTTGGGGAGAGAGCCCCCTGATTACCCTCTCTCTATTCCATCTCATTGTTAATACTTCCCTCTTCCCCTCTGCTCCCCCTAATTTTCCTCTCTCTATCACTCTCTTCACCTCTCTCCACATCTCTCCTCTCATTTTGTTGGTACTTACTCTTCTCCCTCCCTTCTTATCCAATAGTTACACCCAACTCTCTCTCATATTATTTCTTTCCCTCAATTACCCTCGATCACCTCTCTCCTCCTATGGGTTTATAGATACTTCCCTCTCCCCCTCTCCCCACCCCCTAATTACTCTCTATGTCTCTCTTCACCTCTTTCCCCATCTCTCTTCTCTCTTTGTTGATACTTTCCCCTCTCCTCCTACCCCCTAATAATCTCAAACTCTCCCTCTCATCCTCTCTTCACCCCAATCATCCCTGCCTCTCTCTCTTCGCCTTCCACCTAATTACCTCTAGCTCTCTCTCTCACACTCTCTCTTCCCCCAAAATTATTCTCTCCTTGTCACCTCTCCCCCCTCTCCTTTTTTTATAGTTCCCTATGCCTCTCCTTCTCTCCTCTGAATTTTGTTGCTAGAGATGAGAAGGAAATGCAGAGAGACTAGTCTAGACCTTAGGGAAGAGAGATTGACATAGAGGAGGAAATTATGAAGAGGTAGAAATATAAGCACCTTGTAGAGCTTGAGAGAATGAATGAGGTATTCAATGATAGTTAGAGATATAGGTCTAGAGAGAGATGTATAAATATGGACAAAAGAGAGGGAGGAAGAAACAAACAGGTGGAGTGATAGGTATAGGAGAGAGAGGTGAGAAAGGAACAAACATAGATAACATGGTTTATCAAAATTTATCAAACTCAATAAAATTCATAAATTTTCTATTATTAATTACTTATTTAGTTTATTTTGAGATGATTGTTACAAAAATTCATGCAATGGGGAAATCATATGAAAAAGTCATGAGTTTTTTATGTTTTAAAAATGAAGGATGAATTTAAATGAATTACAACTATTTTTAAAACAAATAATTGAAAATAAACCTATTCCATATCATAGATCTCTTAATTACCTTTCCAACGCCTGTAAAAAATCCAAATTTTGATATAAAACGCAAAAGTTATGCCCAATTTACTAAAATATATTTTTTTATTTTTGAAAAATGGATATCCGATATTAAAACATAAATTTTTCCCTCCATCTTTTCGTTCAGGTTTTCTTTGGGATTTGGCTTTGAAGTGACAAGCTTGGAAAGTCAACTGAAAAAACGTGTTTTTAGTATTCCTTGATTTTCCAGACTTTATATTGGTGGCTAACGACTTTTTTTATAGCCAAAATTGATAAAACGAAAAGGGTTTTTTAAGGATATTCTCAGCTTTCCAACAATATAAGGCTTGTCTTATTTTGACTTTAATAAATAATTAGTATTTATTTTCTAATTGAATTTTGACAAAAGTCCTGATTGATAGACTGATTGAAAAACACTCATAACTTTCAAACCGTATAACATTTTTTGAATCCGAAACATGTGTCACATCCTATGCTTCATCTACTCTAGGTAAAAATTTAAAAAAAAATGAATTTCATAAGGTTTTGACCAATTAAGGTGGTCAGATGTAGGAGTTTCCGAATTTCTGAAAAGCTGTAGTAAAAAAATTATAAATAATTATTTACCTCATAAAAAATTATAAAAAAATATGTGTCACATCTGGACATGAGTCTAATAATTATATTCTAAATATTATAAAAAAATATTATGATTTGATTGTGATTAGGGTGGTCAAACATACACCTACTTCTTATCTTTTTCCTGAAATTTTAGTACCATTGCATTGAAATTTAAAATTTTCATCAAATAGGATTTTTTTTTTCAAAAAACAACTAGTAGCTAAGAAACTACATTCAATTCTCTATAGATTCTCTTCTTACATATTTTTAAAATAATGTTCATAACTTATTCAATTTTTCATGTCAAGTTGCAGAACTCTGATTTATTGAAATTTCATTGTCACTTAAGAGCCTGTTTTGGTACACCATGATCCTACACATACCTATAGATTAAATTTAAATATATTTTTAATTGATATCTCATTCCGAAGCACAAAATTACTACGATGATACATAGTTCGATTCATTTACATCCTTGTTGCAATCATAAATTATATTAATTCTAAATAATTATTATAGAAATAAAATTAACTACATTTCTCATCATATAAATTACTATTGGCTACCCATTGCACCTCATCTAGGTGCAAGCGCTAGTTTTAATCGGGTTTTCAATTAGAACCAACTCTTGAATTGATACAAATTAACTCTTGGTTTAGAACTATGGTTCAACTCCATTACGAGACAAGAAAACACAAGATAGATAGAACACTTTACGTCTTAATGATCGCATATATATTTTATAATATTATCATATGATGTTCCCTTTCATGATCTTTGTCATCATATTAACAAGTTCATGTGAAACTCGAATGACGATGAGTACATACATTCGAGAGTATGCTATGATGAATACTATAATTTGATTGATTTAATGCAGATATTTGATAACAGAAGAATAAAACAGTCTAATAGTTCCATATATAATTACTACACTAATATAGAATGCAACATGCATGGTTGTAGTCGGTGACTTTGAGCTACTGAAAGCCTATCCTTGCATGCCCCTTGACAAATATTTTGACTCTTACAGAAGCTTAATCCAACAACAATGATAGCTCCACATTATTCGCAGTAATGAAAGCAGCATTCTATTCTTGCGAAAGGTGCATCCACTTCTCTCGGTTATGAACTTATGAGCATGCATTAATATCTCGCCAATATGAATCTTGGTTGTTAAACTCGATGGCGGTGGGGTGGACGTTTCATTCCTCACCACAAAGCTCGCTGAAGACATAACATGACATGGCTTGTCTTAGATAGAGATATATATATATATAGATAGATATGTTGCTCCTCCTCCCCCCACTCCTATATATATATATAGAGGTTTTATAATAATAACTTCAAGACAAATCCAGGTTCCATTACTAACTTTAATTATCAAGGAGGATAAAAGGAAAAGATCAAGAACTCCTAACTGACTACCAAGGTCATGACATAACTCACCTGACATAAGGTAACAACAGGATCTACCCCAAGCCCAAATTATCTCAAGTATCATGGTTCGATGAAAATATTGACCTCTTCCAAAGCCTACATTCCTCTCCTCAATGATCCTCTCCCTCTCTTTCAAGGCTGTTAAGTTTTCTACATCCACTTAAACACCCAAAAAGGTAGTTAGATCGAATCTTAGCCTTCCAAGATTCCTCTACATAAATAAAATATGTGTACAAACCCTGGAATAAAAGAGATTAAAATAAGCACAAGATTACACAAAATTGAGCAAAGTTGACCAAGTAAATAAGATGGAGAAGGAGAGTACATATAGCTAGAGTGATTGGGTCGAATAAAAAATCGAACCCAACACTCAATGGGTGGTGGCAAGTTGCCTCCCACTAAACTAGCATGAGGTGTTGAAACTAAGTCGACGCCTCTCTAATCAACTTCTAAATGATCTTGACAACTTGCATGAACAAATTTCAAGTAGATATGGATGACTAAGTTGGCTTAAGTAAGCCTAAGTGTAAATAAATAAAATAAATACACTAACAACCCCCTTTAAGCATAACTTAGGAGGACAAGAAGAGAAATGGGTCCCGGCTACTAGCTTGGTGAGGTACCCATGTACAATGAAATATCTCATGAATAGAGAAAGATAGAAAACCCGGTAGGAAAAAACTATCCTCCAAAAAAAAGATAAGAAGAGAAGAAGCCTAGAAGCCCCCCCCTCCCCAAAGGATGATAATGTTGTTGACATAGACCGCAAGCCAAGAAGAGCCCGTAGATGAATGAACTTTCTTCCTGTGAAGGGTTTGGTGAAGATGTCAGCAACCTGCTCTGAAGACTAGCAAAAGACTAAGTCAATGATCTACCCATGAATAAGCTCTTGAATGTAATGCATATGAATCTCTATGTGTTTGGTTCGCTGATGCTGAACCAGATTCCTGCATATTTGTATGGTGCTCTGGTTATCACAATAAATGATTGTGGGCTGGCTGAAAGGTATACCAAATTCAGAAAGAATGCCTTGAAGCCATATGACCTATGTAGTTGAGTTAACAGCCCCCTTGAACTCTGCTTCTTTGGATGATATAGCAATAGCATTCTGCTTTTTGTTATACCAACTAATAGGACCCGAACCAAGTGAAAAACTATAAACATAAATGGACTTGCGATACTTTATATCACCTGCCCAATCTAAATCCATAAAACCAACCAAGTTAATAAATGAATTAACTTTGTAGTGAATCCCAAACCTAAGAGTACCATGAAGATAATGAACGATCCTATTAGCTTCTTTCCAATGCAGCTCATGATATTTCTACATAAATATTGATACTATACCAACTGCATATAAAATCTCTGGCCTAGTATGAGTCAAGTAAATAAGACTACCAACAAGTTGTCGATACAAGGTAGCATCAACCAATGATGTAGTACAAGAAGTCTCAAGCTTAACTCTAGATAGAAAGGGAGTTGGAGATCGTTTACAAGTAGTCATGTCAAACTGAGCTAGTAAATCAAGAGTATAATTAGGTTGAGCAAGAGTAATCCTTGAAAGTGATTGTGAAATCTCAATACCAAGGAAGTAATGCAATGGTCCCAACTTTCCCATGGCAAATCTATTGTGGAGTGATCTTGATGCAGGAGCATCCCCAGTTCACAACAATCTTGCATCAACCAAAAAGCATTTTCTTTTCTATTTTTGTTTTTTGTTTGCAGTTTCAGTTTTCCTTTCTATGTTTCCTGGTTTTGGCTCATTGGTTCCTGTGGAGTTGGATTATATTTGAAGACCTGATCTTCCTTCTTTCTTTCTTAACGCATCTCATTTGGATCACTTTCTAGCAAGATACCGCTATCGGTTCCCTTTATAGTTTCTTGCTACCTGTTGGTTAATAGATTTGTCTCCTTGAAATTTTAACTATTATCTTCTTAAAGAAAAATATGACTCAATTTTATCCTTTAGAAAGAAGCAAATATACCAACAGTTGGAAGAATTAATGAAAATTCAATCTCTGCATTAAAGGGCAGCTCCTCGTATGATTTATAATGAATTTATTATACAATTGATATGCTAACACTTTTAACCAGAAAGCATTGAAAGGCTCTAGCATTTATCCATCAACACAAATAAATGCCTTCAAAAATGCAACATAGGAAAGTGTCTCAAATAATATTCAAAGGAGAGTTCATACACTTAGATTTATAACATACTTGCTCTATAAATTCAAAACAAAATTGGGACTCAGCAAAAATTAATGGCTTGATCGATACTCTCTTATGCCTCACAAGGCAAGGGGGATCAAGCAAATCAATATAATACGAGTCATCCAACAATCAATAATAAACATGAACTGAGAAGAAATACAGAGATAACTGATCACCAAGTTATATTGTGCCTATAACAACTTAAGAAAGATTATGAATCTCAGAACACACAGATTCAAAGATAACACAACATTTCATTGATAACCAGCTATTGTATCATTCAAACAATTCATATCAGAAACCAAAATTTTATCTACTGCTCCCAAAATCAGAGTTTTTGGAACCCATACAAGGACAAGATCTTTAGCTTAAATAGCCACCAGGCCATAGTTTTTACATGATCAAATAACATTTACTTTCACCTAGGTGAAAGAAACTGCTTAAAGCAACATAAAAGAAAACTAAACTAGCAGCCACTAAAACGTTGACATTCCATTTTCGGATTAGCTAGGCTTCCCCCATGGTAGAGGAGGTTGCAGGCTTATCTTGCTTTGCCACAGAACCACACCATTCAAGGTGCACTGCCAAGAAGTTCAAGATGACTTGGAAATAGGGCAAACCGATGTGCAGGATCCTCTGCTTCCACACTTCTTTGTCCATATTTACCTATGTAACTTTCACCTTGTGAACCTCTAAATGGTCTAAACAGACAAAGAGCATTGATTCAATCCTTGCCACTTTTGAAAAGTCATCAGTGGTCAAGGATTTTGTTGTCTAAATGAATTGGATCCTTTCTTGAAAAACCTTAGTCATGTTTGCAGCTTCTTTGATTACCTTGGCGCCCTCATTCATGAGTTGAATATCAAAACACTTGAGGTCCTTCAACATTGTGTCAATCAAGTCAGTCAATCCTTTGAGTAGCTTGGTGGATTCTTCATGGCGCTGCTTGATAATCGAATTATGCCATTCCACATTTTTCTTTGACACGTACATCACATTGTCATCCAGTTTCTCCACCAGTTTTTCAGCTAGGAATTTCATCACTCCATACTTCTGAACATCATTCATCTGTGTAAGGACTGCTACCCACTTAGTCCTTTCTTTTTCCTAGGTGGTTGTTTCCAGTTCAAGCTCTTTACTCATGGTTTTAGCATCCTTATAAACTTTACCCAAATTACTAATATAATATGACCCTTGTTGTATTATCAGGTCCAACCATTTATTAAATATCTCCATCACTACCTTGTTCCTTTGAACCTGATCTAGCATTTTCTGGTTTGGTGGTGATTTAGGGTCAAATGACACTGGTATCTGCGATAATGGTTGGGGGTCTGGGTTGTGGATAGCATTGATGTACTTAGCCATCTGTGTGACAATTTGCTTTAGTTCTCTCTTATCCTTTTTATCTTTCCAAGTTCTTGAAATTATCCTCTTCATTGAGGATTCCAGATGCTTGACATCTACAGCCCTTGAAGAAACGTCCAAATCTACCTTCTCCATAGTGAAATCCTCCTCCGTAGCCTTGTTTGTGTCTCTTCTAGGAATGGGTTTGGCAACTTTGGTTGTCCAGTGACCTGTTGTGTCATCCACATCAAGCATTGCTTGTGTTTTGAGATTTTTTGGCTTTGATGTCTTTCCCAAGCATCTGCTAACCATGTCCTCCATTGGAATTGTGACCGACACCACACTCCTCTTTTTCCCAATGGTGGCTTCTAGCCATCTTGGTATTATTGTAGGTTCCTTAGGTGGCGGAGTAGTCTGTGCATTTGGTGAAGTAACAATTACTAAGGTATTTATGGGATCTTGTTGAATTTCCACCTCTTTATTTGTGTCCATTTCTTGCATCCCAGGCTACCTTTGATCTTGTGAATCCATTGTCTGTTCAAGCTCTTCACTGGGGTCCAAATCTACAATGACCTATTTTAGGACAGGCTCCTTACTCTTCTTTTTGCTTCTGGACCGAGTTACTCGGGCAAATCGAAGATTGGGTGGTGACCTTTTTGACCTTCTCAATTGAATTTTCTCTACAATGGACTTTGAGACACCCGTTAACACCATGAAAATTGGAAATTCTTCTAGAGAACAGAGCTAGTTTTACCTTTGGCACCTCCAATTTACTAAAGTATGGCAGTTGTGACCTTCTTAAATATGGAAATAAATTCATACATATTTCCTTCAATCGGACGGATAAATATCTTTAGAGCTACACATGCTTCAGTATGATTTACCCAAGTGTGCAAAGTGACGGTGAAAGGACATAGACTGACACCTTCTTAATTATCCATTACTTCTGCACAAGTAATTTGATGTTCTCATGATTACTTTCCACATTTAGAATTTTAAATTGCCAAAAAAGAGAATATTCCTTCTTGTCGTGCCACTTTTATTTCCACTAAAAATCTTTAGAGTTAATTTTGAAATGAACCCATGAACCTTGAACCATTTGACAAACAGGTTCATCGGTTCAAGCTCACTAAAGAAATATAACAGGAGTGAGTGGCACACAAAACAACACAGGGAACGAGTGACAAAAGAAAAGAACTATTAAACGTGAACCTTGAACCTTTTGAACCACTTGAGATTTGGTTCAAGGTTCAAGACCGCATATCAACCTGAAACATAAGGACTTATGCTCGTCAAATAACAATACATTGCCGTGACTCACAAAAGGCATTTTGAACTTTGAACCTTTTGAATTGCTTGAGATTTTGGTTCAATGGATTCAAAACTTCAATGACCACAAACAAAAACACACTTGGCCGCACGGTGACAAAGACCAAAAATGACTCTTTTACAAAATGCGCTTTGAACCTTGAACCATTTGAACTTTTTTTTTAAAAAGAGTCCAATGGTTCAAGTACAAGGAGAACAAATGACCCGACAGAAGTAAAGACACAAAAGGCAACCCGCAAATTTGAATATTTAAAAGGGAAAAATTACGGTGGACTAACACTACCGATCATTCCTTTGTTACTAGTTGCCTGAGACCTATTCTTGTGATCTACCAGAACCCATTCCAAAACTTGCGGAGCCTTGGGCATTGATCTCGATATTGCTTGGCATGTGGCCAACCTTCTATGATTCATCCTTTGGATTTTCTGGAGGAATCTCTTAGTGGAGGCCAACCTTATTCATTTTTTGCATGTTAGGTCTTTCCCTATGGATTTTGATCCTTATGGGCCGACCAGATCCTTTGGATCAATATATATACTTGTAATCATGCCTTAAAATGTAATCAATCAGAGGATCAAGAATTATCAGATAGATAGATTGTGCCTAGAAGATAAATCTTTCGATTCAACATCTCGGTGTGACCTATTCTACCAGGCCTATGTGTCAGTATGATGTAACTTGGTTGTTACCAGTTGGATGTAATTAGCTTTCATGCAAAAAAAGTATCTGTTATGCATTTCCTCCATCATATCTGTGTGTTTCCATTGTGTTAACTCTTGCTGACTGGTTTAGATTGATCTCCTCGAGGTCCCTCTTCACCAGTGACTGCTTCAAGTGGTATTAGAGCGAAGTTTGTTCCAAAGGTTACATGTCCTGAATCTTGTTGTAGGGTGGCAGATTGCGGATCCAACCTGCAATTGCAGATGACTAACGTGGATCAATGGAGTGAAGAGGAACTAGGAATGGTGGACCGCGTGGGAATGCAGACCCTGTTGTAATAGAGATATTGCAAGAAATAGCAGCCCAGTTAGAAGTCATGGAGACAGCCCATAGGAGAGGCCGACATGTTGAGGATGTGAGCAAAGATGAAGGAGAAGAAGCCCCGACATAACAAGTGAACCTACCAACAATTGATCCGGAGGAGGAAAGGTTTTTAAGGGTTTTGAGTAGGGCGAACACTAAACCTCATTTTACCCCACCAGAATATGATGAGAAGTTATATTCAGATGAATTGATGGATTGGATCTTGGAGATGGAGAAGTATTTTGATTTTGAAAACACTGCAAAAGAAAGGAAGATGAAGTATTCTTGTACCCAGTTGAAGGTTCATGCATCTCTTTGGTGTGAGCACTTGCAAGTTGATAGGCAAAGAAGAGGTAAAGAAAAGATTAAGATGTGGGATAGGATGATTGCTAAGTTAAAATCAAAGTTTGTCCTGATAAATTATCAAGTAGATTTGTTCTGAAAGTTGTAGAATCGGAGACAGAAGGAATCTAGTGTGAAGGAGTACACTGAAGCATTTTACAAGTTGAACATCAGATCTGGACATGTTGATGATGAAATTGAACAAATTGTAAGATATTTGAATGGATTGTGGATGTCTATACAAGATGAACTCAGTATGATCAAGTTAGAGAGTGTTGAAAAGGCTTACTAGTATGCAATAAAGGCTGAAGAGAAATTGAATAAGAGGCATGAGTAGAGACAGAGAGGTAGAGGTGGACGATTTACTGGAGGAAGATTTCAGGGAGAAAGAAGGTACATCAGAGGAAGAGGAACCAGTACAAATCAAAAAAAGGACAAGGAAGTGAGCAAGGAAGGTAATTCATACTGGAAGGATGATAGAAATTTCTACCAGAGGAGAGAACGGGATGGTTACTGGAATGAGAACTTTGGAAGACAAGACAAAAGGACATTCAGAGGAACCTATTTTAAATATGGAGGAGAAGGACACCATGCTTTTGAATGTAAGAAGTCAGAGGCTACTGAAAAATTAGTAGTGGTGTAGGAGAACCCCACCAGATCAGACTGGAAGATGGAGAACTATTGATGATAAGGAGAGATTTGTGTCATACCAGAGAAGATAAAGAACCATTGCAGAGGAAGAACCTATTCAAGACTAGATGTAAGGTATCCACTAAGTGTTGTAAAGTTGTTATTGATAGTGGTAGTTCAAATAATCATGTTTCAGAAGAGATGGTGAATAAGTTGAAAATGGAGAGATTGAAATTAATGGTCTTGAAAAGCACTCAGAGGGGGGGGTGAACCAATGACACCAAAACATGCACAACTTTAAACGCTAACTGGTATATGAACTTAACTAAGAATTTGAACAAAATAAATGCTATCCAAAATGAAATAACAACATCCACATAAAGTAGAAAATCCACCATAACACAAGTGTTTATACGTGGAAAACCCAAATAGGTAAAAACCACGGTGAGATGGAACTCACAAGTTAACTATCTATAGTAATAGAAAACTAACCGGTTAAGGTCTTACAAAGTGTTGTGCTAGGAGAAAATCTTGTTAGAGATCCCAAGCTTGATTAGAAGCTTATACCCTGTTAAGAGTACTACCCTGTTAAGAGTAACCTTGCTAGAGAATTTTAGAATCCAAACTAATGGATCACCTTGTTAGAGGATTTGTACAATGAAGCTTGTTAGAGCTTACCTGGTTAGGGGATTTGATTCTATTGTAATGATTAGAAAACAACAAGAAAGATTTGATTTGTTCTGAGTAGCATAATATTTGCTTGATCAGATCCTTCTAAGTACATTCAACACTGCTCTTCATCTTAACACTTATCACTCTTCAATAGAAGCTTTCACTCTAGATGCATATCAGTATTCACATACCATCATTCTCTATCAATTGCAAATGATTCACAAAGATGTCTTTAAATAGATATACAAATCTTATGTCAACCATAGGAACACAATTTCCTAGGTGCAGTGTATCTAGACAAGTAAACATAACTCATCACAAAAATGACCGCCAATAAAACGGTGATGGTAACTCATCACAAAATCAGATACCGGTTAGAACAATCAAAACCAGTTGGAACACAATATGTGAACCATTGTCCTAGAATCTTTCGCTTGATCTTCATCTTTAACTTTATCTTCATTTTGATGTCAACTAAATGTAACCATGGGTTATCTCTTAGACACGTATCGGTTGACACAGAGTACCGGTTAGAGGTAGACCTTAAACAAACTGGTTAACAGTGTAAATCAATGAAGTTACACTAGTAGTCAATGTAATCATATGTGTGTGTGAGAGTGTTTCATCAATGACAACAAATGATAAACACATGATAATCATCATCAAGCTAACAACCTCCCCCTTTGGCATTGATGGCAACACTTAGAAAAAAGTGAGTAATACAATACCACTAAGTGTGCATACACAATATATTTACATATGTACTCATATTCCCCTTTAATGTAATACTCCCCCTTAATGCATGCATAAATACAAAAAATTTCAAAAACATGTAGGTCCTGGAGACAACTGAGAGGGGGGGGGGGTGAATTAGTTGTCAAATAAATTCAAACCAAAAACTTATTAACCAACTTAATGCTTAATATCGGTAAGATAGTTAAGTATGCCGGTAAATAGTGTTAACATAAAATTGTTGTACCGGTAAGAATTAATGCATGAAACATAAGCACAAAGTCATCTACAACACATGACACAAATATTTGTATGTGGAAACCCTGTAAGGGGAAAAACCACGGTGGGAAACCTTACCCACAATCAGATGATACTACTACAGATAGTAAGTGTACAAAGAGGGGTCTGCACATGCAAAAAGGCCAATAGCCTAGAGCTCACTGCTCAATCACAAATGGGAGTCACACTGACTACAGTTGGATGGTTAAATCCAATGAGAATGTACTGCACAAAATAGCATCTTCATATGCTGGATTTAGTACTGGTGTAATGTTGATATGCTTCTACAAAAACCTAACTTCACCTTCAAATGATGTCTCCGTGTATATCTTTGCTTGATCTCACATATACCCTTCCTTAAATCTTTTTCGCATTCCACACTCTTGATCTTACAAATAAGATCTTACATGTGTACCATACCCTAAGACCAATTTTAGTAGGTTGGCTCTACAAGATATTACAATAAAAACATTTTACAAACAATACAATATCCGATGCAATAACCGATTTGAACATGTCGGCTTAATGCATTTACAACAATAATAAATCATCTCTATAGCGTGCCATGCTGATCTAGAAAAGATAAACCTGCCGGTGTAACCCTAGATAACCTGGACCTATTTGCCGGTAAAAGCAAATATGCAAATAAGAATATACCAATGATTATTACTTCAAAGTAAAGTGTCCACATGATGTCTTCGACATTACCAAGTGTCTTTCATTTCACTGCAGGTACCGGTGAACATTATATCCTGCTGGTTAACCATATACCGGTAACTGTTTGCATAGTATACTATTTGCCGGTAAATGTTGCTGGATCTCCAAAGTAGGTGTATTTAGCAGATGTTGACATCAATGACAAAACCATACCAAAATACCAACAAAACACACATACATATTATTACTCCCCCTTTGACAACAATGCCAAAATGATAAAGTAAAATATATACATATATAGAGAAAATCTGTATCAAAGTGTTCATCATATATTACAATGTTAAACAAGTTCATGCATTGGCTATTCTCATGAAAATATTATTGAAATTCTACTTCATCTAGGATAGAGCATTCTCCCATGATTTTAGTATGTTATCTGTATACTTAGAGGTAGACAACAACTGGGAATAGAATTCTTCCATTGAGTCGAGCGTGCAGGTTTCAAGAGTAGAAAGAATAGCTTCTGCACTGGAGTAGGCTCTCTGAAGAATGTCAACTTGTGAGCTAAGTTGACTCTTGAGCTCTCTTAGAGATTGAAATCTCTTAGCTCTCTCATTATCATTCTTGTTCAGTTTGTCATGCAAATCATCTATATACCGGTTAAAGGCATGAATGGAGTCCTAGAGTGGGACATATGACATGCATAATCTTTCTATTTCCTACTCAGTTTCAACCTGATTCTTAGAAATATCAGAATAAAACAATTTAACATTGGAGGTAGAGGCAAGAAACTTTCCTCTAGATTCAATAGCTTTCTTTAACAGACTTCCATTATGAGTAAAAGCCATTTCTCTATTTTCAATGTGCTTAGCTAGTTTATCTCCATATTCCTTCTTGTGGCTCTTCTCAACAGATGTTTGAGCAGCTTCTTCAAGCAACTTGATTTGATCAAATGCATCTGCAACTAATTGACCAAGTTTTGCTGATAGGAGTGGAAAGATGTGCGACAAATGTTTCCGGTAGTAAACCAGACAAAATTTCTACTATTTTTTGGATTGTCTCTGCTTCAATCCTCTGCTCTTTGAGTCTCTACTTGTGTGCTCGAGATTGCATAACATTAGCAATCTTCATCATTTCTAATGCACTCAAGGTGTTCACGTCAATAGGTCCTGAGATACTTAAACAATATTAATCATCATCATCAAGTAGTTCTTTCTTTACCAGTTCAGAGGGTATACTCTTAATGATGGCTCTTTCTGTGTTTTTCTTTGTTGTATCTTCAACTTGCTGAGTAATAGCTTCCTTAGTATACTCCTTTTGAGTAGTTTCAATGATCAGTGGAGATTGGGGTTTCTCCAGTTGTTCTTTTGCCGGTTCATTGCCCATTGTCAGTTGAATGCCTGGTTGATCAATTGATGTAACCTATACTTCTATGATTGTAGGAGGATCCATATCTGGTGTAGTGATGTTTCCAGATAGGTCTACTATGTCCTAAATATCTTCATCAAAAATAATAATGGAATCATCCTTCTTCTCGATTGGATAGACTATGTCAACTTGAACAATTTCTTCTTCATCCATTTCTAGTCGAGGAGTAACATCTGTAGTTTCATCCTTATTGGCAGAGTGGATGTTATCTTCCCTTTGTTTGATTACATAGGCTAGTTGGTGATTCTCTTACTCAATAACTACCCTTTTTCCATTAAGGAGCTTCAATCTCCTCATTTTAAAATCAAAATATGCTTTGTTTTCCTCTATTAAAGCACTCACTGCATCAGATGATAGATTGGGAAAATATTGTACAAATATTTCATCAAAAATCTTCTTTTCCAATTGAATTGCTTCCTCCCATTTCTCTAACAGAATATAATACAAGGGGATTGAAATATCTTTCTCCAAATCATGTGTAAATCTATTATAATGACTCAAATAACTAACTACCTATTGGATTACTTGTTTCTGCTCATCTTCAGTAAAAGAATCAAAATATTCTTTGACATTATCAAACTTGTTTCTACCTAATGTCTTCATTTTCCTCTCAAAGACTGTGTCAGGTTTGTAGGTAGCAATATCTATAGGTGTAGTTTCCTTTGGCACTACCTTTACCTTCTTAGATGTTCTACCAGTTGCTTTTTCCTTCTTTGGTTCTTCTTCAGAATCTGTACCCTCAGAATCTGGTTGCAAAATCAGTTTCCTATTTCTCTTCTTTGGTGCGCTCACCCTCTTTTCATATGCTTTAGGTGTTGGTTCCTTCATGGTTAGGACACTCTGAGTCACCCTTGTGGTCTTTTTCACAGGATATTTTTCATCGGACTTCTTTTCCTTTCCTTTCTCCTTGGCTGCAAGTACAGTACCGGTTTCAGTTGGTGCACCTTGGACTACCAAGATGTCTAATTTTGCCTTCTTTTTATCTTTGGGAGATGCTAATAGGGTATTACCATAGCCAACCAGTAAATCATGATTGACCTCATATCTCATATCTTCCATTTCTTCTTCTCTAGGTTCAATTGCTTGCATGAAGAAGAATTTAGTGGTAACCATGAAGATTATGTCTTTTACAAAGTGTTTAACCACATCTTTAGGTAACCGCATTCTCGTGCTCATATTTTTTTGGAATTCATTAAAATACTTGTTTGTGGCAGCTGAAAAAGTATTCTTCACAGCTTTAATGTTGTTCTTGATTTGTGCATTGACCGGTTGTTCCTTGGACCATTCAATATCACCAATACTTGGTAGGAAGTTCTGAAAATAGAAAAATAACCGGGCTAATAGTTGACCATATTTAAACTTTGGTGTGTTTTCCTTCTTAATAGATTTAAAGTTTTGAAACAACTAGTCTCTGATAACTTCACAAATATCATAATAAACATTATCAACAATCATTCTATGTGCTATGTGAATTGCTACAGATGGAACATTGTTAAGTCTACTGGAGTAGAAGACCCAGTAGCCTATCACCATTGTTGCAAGTTTCACTACAGGGTCTCTAATGTTGTTGATAGAGAAAGCACGCCTATCAGATGTAGAACCGGCTAGTTTGAAGACAATGTCCTTTGAAATTCTTCTCAGCATAGGAATTTCACCGATTGAATAATAACCTGTTACAACCCTAATAGCCTCCTTAGTTATCATATGGGTTCTTTCCAAATACATATTCTCTCTGTGGACTCAAATCAAGATGATTCGTATGTGTTCATCCTCAAAGTCTTCAAGAAAATATGCGGCATTATGAAACCCTTTTTCAAAAACCCTAGCATATTTTGCATCAATTTTTCCATCCTTATCGCAAAGTGATTTTAGCTGAGTATAGATGTGTAGAGTTCCTAAATCTTCTATTTTGAAATTTATATAGTTGGACAAGTCACCTTCGACCACAACACCACTTGGGACTTGTGATAATGCATTATAAGACATAATTTCATCTGCCTTTAGAGCTTCCTCAGGCTCAGCAGTGATCAACAACCTCTCTACAGATTTAGAAGTAGATGCCAATTTAGATTAATAGATTTCAAAACGGTATACAAAGAAATACCTTGTATCTTGCATGTCGCTCTGTTTTCTAGTTGAAATGTTCAAATGCACACTCGTTCACCTTTCTTCAACTTTCGATTCAGTTTGATTTCCCTAATTACAAAGCAATTCACCAATTTATACCAAGACAATCTTGTTCTGCTCTGCAATCGCTTTAAATTTCTTTTTCGAAAGAGTTAGGGTAAAAATGATAGAGTAAAACTTGTTTATAGTCACTTTACCGATCGCAATAAATGCTTACACTTTTTAGGTTACAAAACCTAGTTTTTATTTACCGCATAAGTAAAATACCGGTTGATAACACCTTAACAAAAATTCATCGAAATTCAAAATTCAAAAATTCTTTCCCACTCATTTTACAAGGGGTCCAAACATATTTTACCGTTACGCTCCCCTTAGCCGTGTTAGATAGGCTTAAGTCACCAGTGCTGGATTCTCTTCACTTGGTGAAGGGACGGTTTCCTCTACAGGAAAATCTTTGTTTTTCTCTTTCCATGTCCAGGTCATATCCTCTCTGGTTTCCTCGATATCAACTTTCTGCTTGCCTTTCTGATCCTTGAAAGAGTTGACCGATTTACTATTCCTTGATCTACAAAACTTTGCCAAGTGCCCTGGTTTGTTGCAGTGGTAACAGACCATACGAGATGATCTCCAGGGTCCTGCATTTCCTCTTCCTATTCTTTTTCTATAGTTCATAGCCACACGACCAAAGTTATTACAAAAGGTGCAAACAACATTTGTTGACTTTTCCATTTTGAATGGACTAAACTAGTTGCCATAGTATCTTTGTAAGTTCTGGTTTACGCAGTTATCAAAATTCCTTATCCGGTCACCATTTGGTCTAGGTTGCATGTGTGGCACAAGATTGTTTAATCCATATTAGCACTCAATATGTTTATGCCCCTACATTCCACATGTGTAGCAATGACCTTCAAACTTTCTAGACACATACCTAGCATTAGTATTGTAACTTGCATTCCTATTAGGTTTGTTCCTACAAACATTTGCAGTATGACCAAGCTTGTGACAAACAAAGTAGACAGGTTTAAAAACCTTCTTACCAGTAGTCTTGTTGACTTTAGGAGCAGTTTTGTTCTTTATACCAGAGGATTCTCCTTTTTCAGTTGTATGAAAACCAAGTCCATAGATATCACCCGTCATTCTTTGTGATTGAATCTATTCTTCCAGCATGGTAGAACTTTTGGCGAACTTCTCCAATTTCTCATTGGCTTCAGTAAGCTTTTTGACAATATCTTCATTATGCTTAGACAAGTTCTCTTGTAGTGATGATGCCAACTCAAGATCTAGCTTTAGGTTTTCCTTTTCTTCTGTTTCAGCAATCAAGTCCTCATGTATAGTATCTTTTTCCCATTTGATCTTTATGATCTCTCGATCTCTTACCTTGATAGGATCTTCAACAGCTCTTCTGGCTTCTAGTTCCTGACTCATGCGGATAGTGAGACCTTCTAGTTCTCTTCTTAGATTTCATTTTTCCTTGCTCACCTTTTCAACTTCATCAGCTAAAGCTTCAATATTGGCTTCATCTAAAGAACTGTTATCAGATATTTCTAGTATCTTTTCAGATAACTCTCTCCTTTTGGCTTGAGAGACTTTTAGTTTGCCTCTAAGGGATTCAATCTCATTTCTACTAGCTTCTAGCTCTCTAACCATCTCAAAGTAGCTTCTATCCCCCACGGTAGTTTCAAGATTACCATCTAAGTGATTAGGCTTCAAAGAAGTTAGGCTCTGATACCAATTGATGGTCTTGAAAGCACTGAGAGGGGGGTGTGAATCAGTGACACCAAAACATGCACAACTTTAAACACTAACTAGTAGATGAACTTAACTAAGAATTTTTAACAAACTACATGCTATCCAAAATAAAATAACAACATCCACATAAAGTAAAACATCCACCATAACACAAGTGTTTATATGTGGAAAACCTAAATAGGTATAAACCACGGTGAGATGGAACTCACAAGTTAACTATCTGCAGTAATAGAAAACTGACCAGTTAAGGTCTTACAAAGTTCTCTACTAGGAGTGAATCTTGTTAGAGATCCCAAGCTTGATTAGAATCTTATACCCTGTTAAGAGTACTACCATGTTAAGAGTAACCTTGCTAGAGGATTTTAGAATCCAAACTAATGGATCACCTTGTTAGAGGATTTATACAATGAAGCTTGTTAGAGCTTACCCAGTTAGGGGATTTGATTCTGTTGTAATGATTAGAAAATAACAAGAAAGATTTGATCTGTTCTGAGTAGGACAATATTTGCTTGATCAGATCCTTCTAAGTACATTCAACACTACTCTTCATCTTAACACTTATCACTCTTAAATAAAAGCTTTCACTCTAGATACATATCAGTATTCGCATACCATCATTTTCTATCAGTTGCAAATGATTCACAAAGATGTCTTTAAATAGACAAACAAATCTTATGTCAGCCATAGGAACACAATTTCCTAGGTGTAGTGTATCTAGATAAGTAAACATAACTCATCACAAAAATGACCACCAAGAAAATGGTGCTGGTAACTCATCACAAAATCAGATACCGGTTAGAAAAGTCAAAACCAATTGGAACACAATATGTGAACCGTTGTCCTAGAATCTTTCACTTGATCTTCATCTTCAACTTTATCTTCATTTTGATGTCGACTAAATGTAACCACAAGTTATCTCTTAGGCACACACTGGCTGACACAAAGTACCGGTTAGAGATAAACCTTAAACAAACCGAATAACAATGTAAATCAATGAAGTGACACCGGTAGTCAATGTAATCATATGTGTGTGTGAGAGTGTTTCATCAATGAAAACAAATGATGAATACATGATAATCATCATCAAGCCAACAGAAACACCCTAAGCCTTACTAGATAGCATGGATTCAGGATGAACATAAGTTGTTAGTAAGTGAACAATGTTTAGTAAGATTGAAAATTGGGAATTATCATGATGAAGTTCTATGTGATATTATGCCTATGGATATTTTTCATCTTTTGTTTAGAAGACCTTGGCAGTTTGATAGACATGCAATACATGATGGCAGAAAGAATACATACACTATTGTGGCCAATGGAATGAAGCAAGCCTTGTTGCCTTTGGAAGAACCTTTGAAGAATGAAGTCTGTACAAATACTAGAATCTGTTTAGTAGATGGAAGAAAGTTCATAGATGAACTAAGACATGAGAATGTTTGTTTTACCTTAATTCCTAAGAAGACGGAGAGACCAAAACTGGAAGGAGAAAACCTAGAAGAAATAAGGAATTGCCACCTATTAGAAATATTAGTCATTGCATGAAATTAGTTCCTGGAGCTAGTTTGGCTAACAAAGTTGCACATCGATTAACACCGGTAGAGAATGAAGAACTGAATAGACAAGTGCAGGAGCTATTGAAGAAAGGTTTGATTAGGGAAAGTCTGAGCCTTTGTGCAGTACCAATAGTATTAGCACATAAAAAGAATGGAGAATGGAAGATGTGTACCAATTCAAGAGCAATAGACAAGAGCATAGTGAAATATCGATTTCCCTTTCCTAGGATGGATGACATAATGGACTGTTTGAGTGGAGAAAAGTAATTTACAAAGATATATTTGAAAAGTGGATATCATCATATCAGGATCAGAGAAGGTGATGAATGGAAGACAACATATAAGATAAATAAAGGATTATATGAATGGTTGGTGATGCCTTTTGGACTGACTAACACATTGATTACTTTCATCAAGCTGATGAATGAGGTCTTGAATAAATTCGTGGGTAATTTTGTTATTGTGTACCTGGATAACACACTGATTTTTCAGTAAAACAAAAGAGGAGCATTTGTTGCAGTTAAGACAAGTTTTGCAAAGGTTGAGAGAAGAAAAGTCACTGATCAATATCAAGAAGTGTACTTTCATGAAGGATGAGTTAGTCTATTTAGGATTTGTGATATCTGAAGATGGTTTGAATATGGACTCTAAGAAAGTAAAAGCCATTCTTGAGTGGCCTACACCAGAAAGAATTGGAGAGGTAAGATCATTTCATGGATTGGCTGATTTTTGCCAGAAGTTTATTGCAAATTTCAGTTCAATTTGTAATCCTATGACTGAGACTATGAGGGGAGATAGGAAGGAGTTCAAGTGAACCACTGGAGCAAACAAAAGTTTTGAGTTGTTAAAATAGAAAGTGACTAAGCAGCCTATTTTGGCTTTACTAGATTTTAATAAGGTATTTCAAGTGGATTGTGATGCAAGTGCAATAGCAATAGGAGCGGTTTTGAGTCAAGAAGGGAGAGAAATAGTATATTTCAATGAGAAATTGAATGATGCCCGGAAGAGATATTTAGTATATGATCAGGAATTTTATGCCATAATTCAAGCCTTAAAGAAATGGAGACATTACTTGTTGCCTAAGGATTTTGTGTTGTATACAGATCATCAAGCTTTGCAATATTTTAATAGTCAAATAAGTTGAATCAGAGACATATGAGATGGGTAGAGTTCTTGCAGAGTTACACCTTTGTGTTGAAACATAGAAGTGGGAAATCTAACAAAGTTGTTGATGCATTGAGTAGGAGAAGGAATTTTGTGACAGAGATGAGAGTGACAGTATTAGGTTTTGAAGATTTGAAGACCTTGTATGATGAAGACCCGGATTTTGTAGAATGTTGGAAAGCATGTAGAGAACTAGTTATGTTTGGATTACTTCATTCAGGATGGGATGTTATTTAAGGGAGTTCAGTTGTGCATACCTAAAAGTTCCATGAGAGAGAACCTGATAAAAGAGAAGCATAGTGGAGGTTTAGCTGGACACTTCGGTATTGATAAAATAATTGCATTGGTGAGTGAGCAGTACTTTTGGCCCCAGATTCATAAAGATGTTAAGAGATATGTGTAGATTTGTAGAGTTTGTCAAGTTGCAAAAGGTAGTAGTTAGAATGTGGGATTGTACAAACCTTTGACAGTACCAGTAAGACCTTGGGAGGATATAAGTATGGATTTTGTACTTGGTTTACCTAAGACACCAAGAGGGAATGATTCTATATTTGTGGTAGTAGATAGGTTTTCAAAGATGACTCATTTCATACCTTGTAAGAAGACATCAGATGTATTGCATGTAGCAAACCTATTTTTCAAGGAAGTGGTAAGATTGCATGGATTACCTAAGAGCATAGCTTCAAATAGAGACAATAAGTTTGTTGGCTATTTTTGGAGAACAATTTGGAAGAAGATGAAGACAGATTTGAAGTTTAGTTCTACTTTTCATCCACAGACTGATGGACAGATAGAAGTAGTTAACCAGAGTTTGGGAAACCTGTTGAGATGTTTAGTAGGAGATAAAACTGAAAGTTGGGATTTGATCCTTGCACAAGCAGAGTTTGCCTATAAGAATTCAGTGAATAGAAGTACCAGAAGAACACCTTTTGAGATTGTTACCAGAATGCATTTTAAAGGAATAGCATAATTGAGAGACATTAATAGTGAATACCAGAAGAGTTCAGAAGTAGAAGAATTTTCAGATCACATGGCAGCATTGCATATTCAGGTTCAACATTTGGAAGACATCAACAACAAATACAAGGAGAAGGCAGATGAGAAGAGGAGACATAAGGAATTTGAAGTTGGTGATGAAGTGATGGTCTATTTGAGAAAAGAGAGATTCTCGGTTGGAACTTATAATAAGTTCCAGATGAAGTGTTGGCATTATAACAAACAAGGGAGATTGTTGGCATTTCAATAAGGATATTGAGAAGGTTGTTGATGACTATGGATATAACTGATTAAGGATGTTCACTATCTTAATATTAATATTTTGTCATTGATGTCAAGAAATTGATTTTCTATTTTAGTATGATGTTGCCATATCTTAAGAAGTATGTTTAGAACAGAGTTAAGAAGTTGGTAAAAGACTCAGAAAAGAATGTGATGAATAAGGGGTAGAATAAGTTATTCAATCGACAACTATTACCGAGTTAGACAATGATGAGATCATGATGTTTAGATTGTTTTGATATCCTACATATGTTATTGATTGTAAGGTTAATACTATACTATGTTACCGAGCAAAGATCCTAGTCGGTAAACACTAAAAACCTAGTCGGTAAACCCTAAGGAACCCAGTCGGTAAACCCTAAGGTTATCGCTATTCAATTAATGAAGGCAAAATGTCTATCGAGTAAAGTTTAGTATTTACTGAGTTACAACAGAGTAATAACAAAATGCATTGAATGTATAAAAGCATTATTTAATGAAGGAAGCTGATGAGCTGGAGTTGATTAAATGATTGGTAAGCCATGAATAAAGTTTGTTAAGGATCTATGGCAAAGGAAGATCGGCAGGAAGATCTACATCTCAGATTGAACTGCAATACCCTAGCACAAGTTCCAAGGAATGTATGCAAGTTCTGAGGCAGGGTAAAACATTTTCAAATCAAAGGATACATTGAACCTGGTTGATTTTGAAGATCCAATGGCTATGTTTGATCATGGAAAATATGATCAAGGAGATTGAGCGGTTGGCAAAATTGTTTATAAATAAGGTATTGTTGATAAACAATGCATGTGGGCAAGAGTATGCACGGGAATGCTACACAGTGATCACTGAGTAGAGAAGCTTGAAGACCTATTTTGATAACAGAGTATAGAGCCCAACAGAAGGACAAGATGAGTCCTATGATGAGATTGTATTGAGCAAATAAGAATCTACTTCAGCATTTTAGATGTGAAGTTGCAAACATATTTTTATTACTGTTATTTTGTGAAGTGATAGAAAATCTCTTAACCGAGTGGACTTAACAGTCTTATTTGTAAAACACTCTAGCAAGGTGACATTCAGATTGAGTGTTTGAAACCCTTTAACAAGGTGAAGATCCTAATAGATCTAAGGGAAATCCCTTAACCAGGTCACATCTAGCAATGTGTTTGTAATCTTTAGCAAGATTTGCTTTTAACCGAGCATACTCTAGAAGAGTATATTTCTTAGTGGGTCTGAAATCCCACAATGGTTTCTACCTATTTGGATTTCCACGTTAAATTTGGTGTTATATGTTGTGTAATCTTATCTATTTATGAGTGTGCATGCTTAACAGTTTTTCTGATAAGTTTACTGAGGTTGAATCTGTTGTTTTTATGGATGATTAAGTTTGAATGATTCACCCCACCCTCTCATCTTGTTAGCTTGGCATCTATACTAAACATTTAGTGTCAGAACTATCAATTGGTATCAGAGCTTTGACTTCAGGAGAAGAGAAAAAGTTTAAAGGTACTTGAGGCAAAGATCCAAAGATGTATAAGAGGGATGCACCGAAGCTGAACAAGTCTAGTTTCTCTACATGATAGAAAACGATGAAGCTGCACCTATCAAGAGTTGGAGAATATGTTGTTTATTATCTGGAGAAAGATTTCATTGCACCGAGCACCTATCCATTGACAATGAAACAGTTAAAGGCAAAGCAAGAACATATCCAGGCAATGATTGAAATAACATCTGCATTAACTGACTCAGAGTTTAATGACCTAGAAGGCTGCAATGATGCAAAGGCAATGTGGGATAAGCTCATATTTGTATATTGAGGAGATGAACATGTTCAAAGAGAAAAAGTGGATAGTCTAAGAGGACAACTTGAATCTATGAGGATGAATGAAGGTGAGAACATAAACCAGTATAGTACAAGACTAAAGGAGATTGTCAATCAAATCAAAGGAGCAGGTGGAAAAATTGAAGAAAAGGATGTAACAAGTAAGTTGTTAAGAACCCTTCTACCAGCCTATGCAATCCGAGTCTCTGCAATCAATGAATTGAGGTCTGTACCCAATATGCCAGTTTCTTTAGATGCTACTATTGGTAAGCTACATGTATTTGAGTTAAGTAACTTTGATAACAGTGGGTCATCGGTACATAAAGTTGAATCTGCATTTAGTTCTTTCCATCTTGATGAATCTGATAATTACAATGCTAGAAAGTATAAGTATTCTGAAGGGGATCACATTGGAGAAAGTGAGAGATTTTGCAAGAACATGGAGGGGGTATACAAACTATATGAGGAAATCAGAAAGCAAGAAGAATTTGGAGCACTACTAGCCAGGAGGTTACCGAGAGGAAAAGGTAAGTACAAAGGAAAGTTACCCTTGAAATGTTTTAACTATGATAGAATTGGACACATGGCTTCTAACTATCCTGAAAAAGAATCTAGTGAAAATAGAGATTACCAAGATGACAAACAGAAAGAGAATCATTACAAAGGACATCGAGACTTTAGGAGAAGAGATAAAAAGACATGCCTAATAGCTGATGAGGAATCTAATGATGATAAATCAGATGAAACAGATATAGAGGAAGTTGTTTATGTGGCTATTAAAGATGGATCAAATGAAGAAAGGTATGAAGAAAAAGCTTTAATATCTCATGTAAATGCTAATGATTCTTGGATCATAGATAGTGGACGCTCACATCACATGACAGCTGATAAACACAAGTTTATTAAATTAGATGATTATGATGGAGGCTATGTAAGGTTTGGTAATGATGCACCATGTCTGGTAAGAGGTAAAGGATCTATAACACTTCTTGACAATGCTAAATGTAATGATGTTTATTGGGTTGAAGGTTTGAAATACAATTTGTTTAGTGTAGCACAGCTAAACAACACAGGTTACCGAATAGAGTCTCAAAAAGGAACTGTCTAAGTTCATGACAAGCACAGAAAGTTAGCTGCTACTGGGACACAAACAAAAGGTAGCACATTTCACCTTGACTCAACTCGAAATAAGTGTCTTTATGCTAAGATAGATGATACCTGTTTATGGCATAAAATGTTTTGTCATGTAAATTTTGATAATCTGATCAAAATAAGAAAGAAGCACTGAGTAAGAGGTCTACCGAGTCTTGAAAAACCTGAGAATGCTATGTGTCGAGGATGCTAGATGGGAAAGATGACAAGATCAAGCTTTACAAGTAAGTCCTACACTTCTAAGGGAATTTTAGATCTTGTGCATACTGATCTTTGTGGTCCTATGAAAGTTCAGAGTTACTATGGAGATAAATATTTCATATTATTTATGGATGATTACTCAAGGATGATGTCAGTAATGTTCTTAAAAGAAAAATCAGAAGCTTTTCAAATGTTTAAATGGTACAAGGCAAGAGTTGAAAATGAGACAGGAAGACAACTGAAATGTCTTAGAGTTCACATCTGATGAGTTCAACTTATTCTGCAATGATCATGGTATTAAAAGACAAGTCTCTACACTGAGAACCCCACATCAAAATGGAATAGTTGAAAGAAGAAACAGATCTATTGTGGATTGTGCCAGAACCCTGATGATTGAAAAGAAAGTGCCACAAACATTTTGGAGAGAAGCAATAAGCACAACAGTTTACACCCTGAACCAAGTACAACTAAAGAAAGGAACTTTGAAGACACCTTATGAAATCTAGTATGACAAGAAACCCAATGTGAGCTATTTTAAAATCTTTAGAAGTTGATGCTATGTACACAAAGATGATAGAAATGGTAAGTTTGATCAGAAAAGTGAAGAAGGAACATCCCTAGGTTATTCTTCTAGAAGCAAAGCTTATAAATGTCTGATCAAATCATCTAACAAAATGGTACAAAGTGCAATTGTGAAAATTGATGAGTTTGCAGAAAGAAATGATGAAGGAAACTCCAAAGAACCAGAAGATTATGAAGAATTTGTCTATGTTCAACCAAGAAGTCCTACTGAGAAGACTATTGAAGGTAATGAAGATATCCAGTTATCGAGTGATGAAGATGAACATACAGAGTCTACCGAGCCTATATTAGCCAAGTATGTCAGAAGGAATCATGCATCAAGTCAGATTATAGGAGATAAGGATGATCCAGTGATGACAAGGAACAAACTAAGACAAAACACATGTCTGATATCTGAATTTGAACTGAGGATAGTGAAAGAGGCAATCAATAGTGAAGATTGGATAAATGCTATGATAGAAGAGATTGATCAAATCAAGAAGAATGACACATGGACACTTGTCCCAAGACCGAAGGACAAAAATGTAACCGGTACAAAGTGGATTTTCAGAAACAAGCTAAATGAAAAAGGTGAGGTCATTCGAAATAAGGCAAGGTTAGTTTGTAAAGGTTATGCTCAAGAAGAAGGAATTGATTATGGTGAGACTTTTGCACCTATGGCAAGACTTGAAGGAGTAAGAACTTTGTTGGCATATGCTGCTTTCAAAAATTTCAAAGTATATCAAATGGATGTCAAATCTACATTTCTGAATGGTATTTTAGAAGAAGAAGTTTTCATTGAACAACCTGAAGGATTTGTTGAAGGAGAAAATAATGATCAGGTATGTAAATTGAACAAAGATCTATATGGTTTGAAACAAGCACCTAGAGCATGGTATGAGAGATTCCATTCATATTTGATCAAAATTGGTTTTATAAGAACAAGTGAAAACAACAATATGTACATGAAGAATGATGGGAATGGAATACTGATATCAGCCATATTTGTTGATGATATTATCTTTTGTGGAAATGACTCTCTATGCAAGAACTTTGGAAATGAAATGAGCAAAGAATTTGAGATGTCATTAATCCGTGAGATAAAGTATTTTATAGGTTTACAGATACTGCAAATGAAAGATGAGATTTTTATTACCCAATCCAAGTACATAAAGGAAATCTTAAAGAAATTTGGAATGGAGGATTAAAAACCAATAAGTACTCCTATGACTACCAACTATAAACTATCAAAGAATGATAAATCTGTATCTGTTGATGAGACACTTTACCGATCTATGATTGGAAAATTGCAATATGTTGTTCACAGCAGGCTAGATATAGCACATGCAGTAGGAATAGTTGCCAAATTCTCTGCAGATCCCAAGGAAACACACATGACAGCAATCAAAAGAATTTTCAGATACCTGAAAGGCACCGAAGATTATGGCTTAGTATATAGAAAAGGAAATGTATTTGATTTAAAATTTTATACTGATGCTGATTGGGCAGGCAACATTGATGACAGGAAAAGCACAAGTGGAGGAGCTTTCTTTTTAGGAGAAAGACTAGTGAGTTGGCTTAGCAAGAAACAAGGATGTGTTTCACAGTCAACAACAAAAGTTGAATATGTTGCTGTAGCATTGAATTGTACTAATATAGCATGGATCAAACAACTATTGGAAGGCATAAATGAGCAAGTTATCAAGCTAGTAACCATATTCTGTGATAATACTAGTGCCATAAACATTTTAAAGAATCCTTTCATGCACTCTAAGACAAAGCACATCTCTATCAAATATCATTATCTTAGAGAAGAAGTTCAAGAGAAGAAAGTGGTGTTGGAATATGTTAGAACAAAGGAGCAAAGAGCAGATATCTTCACCAAGCCACTACCAAGGGACACTCTTGAGTATCTCAGAAATTAGTTAGGGGTCCTACCCCTATCTTCCATTCACTGACCGCATTCGGTGAAAGCATCAATTCGATGACTCTACAGAATATCTTTAGGAGTTGATGTTAATTAACACACTTTAGGAAGTTTTCTAAAGATGTACAAGGAACAATAACAGGGAACAAAATTTGAAGACAAAATGCTCTAACCGAGACTGAGTAGATACATAATAGCAAGGAATTCACTTCTCAACGGAAGAAATTATGCTTTAGTTCTTTTCATTTTTGGCATTATTGTCAAAGGGGGAGAAGACTAATGAATGGGGGAGAAGTCTAAAGTCTGAAGGAGGAGACTACATTTTAGAACCAGGGAGAAGACTTATGACAGAAGAAGAGCATTTCAGCATTTCAGCATTCTGAATCCAAATCATTTAGGTCAAATCAATTGGTTTTGCCAGCAATGCCAAAGGGGGAGATTGTTGGCATTTCAAAAAGGATATTGAGAAGGTTGTTGATGACTATGGATATAACTAATTAAGGTTGTTCCTTGTCTTAATATTATTATTTTGTCATTGATGTCAAGAAATTGATTTTCTATTTCAGTATGATGTTGCCATATCTTAAGAAGTATGTTTAGAACAGAGTTAAGAAGTTGGTAAAAGACTTAGAAAAGAATGTGATGAATAAGGGGTGGAATAAGTTATTCAATGGGCAACTATTATCGAGTTAGACAATGATGAGATCATGATTTTTAGATTGTTTTGATATCCTACATATGTTATTGATTGTAAGGTTAATACTATACTATAATACCGAGCAAAGATTCTAGTCAATAAACACTAAAAACCTAGTCGGTAAACCCTAAGGAACCCAGTCGGTAAACCCTAAGGTTATCGCTATTTGGTTAATGAAGGTGGAATGTCTACCAGGTAAAGTTTAGTATTTACCGAGTTGCAACCAAGTAATAACAGAATGCATTGAATGTATAAAAGCATTATTTATTGAAGGAAGATGATGAGCTAGAGTTGATTAAATGATTGGTAAGCTGTGAATAATGTTTGTTAAGGATCTATGGAAAAGGAAGATCGACAGGAAGATCTACAGCTCAGATTGAACCGCAATACCCTAGCACAAGTTCCAAGGAATGTATGCAAGTTTCGAGATAGGGTAAAACATTTTCAGATCAAAGGATACATTGAACCTGGTTGAGTTTGAAGATCTGATGGCTATGATTGATCATGGGAAATGTGATCAAGGAGATTGAGCAGTTGGCAAAATTGTTTATAAATAAGGTATTATTGATAAACAATGCATGCAGGCAAGTGTATGCACAGGAATGCTAAACAGTGATCACCGAGCACAAAAGCTTGAAGACTTGTTTTGATAACAGAGTATAGAGCCCAGCAGAAGGACAAGATGAGTCCTATGATGAGATTGCATTGAGCAAATAAGAATCTGCTTCAGCATTTTAGATGTGAAGTTGTAGACATATTTTTATTACTATTATTTTGTGATGTGACAGAAAATCTCTTAACCGAGTGGACTTAACAGTCTTATTTGTAAAACCCTCTAGCAAGATGACATTCAGATTGAGTGTTTGAAACCCTCTAACAAGGTCACCTCTAACAAGGTGAAGATCCTAATAGATCTAAGGGAAATCCCTTAACCGGGTCACATCTAGCAATGTGTTTGTAATCTTTAACAGGATTTGCTTTTAACCAAGCATACTCTAGAAGAGTATATTTCTTAGTGGGTCCGAAATCCCATAGTGGTTTATCCCTATTTGGGTTCCACATTAAATCTAGTGTTATATGTTGTGTAATCTTATCTATTTATGAGTTTGCATGCTTAACAATTTTTCTAATAAGTTTACCGAGGTTGAATCTGTTGTTTTTATGGATGATTAAGTTTGAATGATTCACCCCCCCCCCCCTCTCATCTTGTTATCTTGGCATTTGTACTAAACATTTAGTATCAGAACTATCATGAAGAAGTTTGGACCCTATAAGATCTTGAGAAAGTTTAGTTCTAGAAATGCATATGGGGTGGACTGGATAGTCAAAGTATTTCACCTATATTCAACATTGCAAATCTTCATGAGTACCATGAACCAGAATTCAGTCAGGACAGTATTGCAAACTTGGAGAAATAATTTCCTTGGAAGGAACCAGATCAGATTGAAGATATTTCGGATAGTAGGATTGGGCGTAGTACCTAAAGCAATCAATACACATAATATCTTGTGAAGTGGAAGAACAAACTAGTGGAAGATTCATCTTGGATTTCTCAGGTAGAGGTAGACCACCTTTGTTTCCCTCTGACCCCAACAAAGTGAGAGGCTCACTTTTTTTCATTAACCCTAGATGTCTGATGTAGGAGCATCCCCGATTCACAGCAATCTTGCATCAACCAAAAAGCATTTTCTTTTCTGTTTTTGTTTTCTGTTTGCACTTTCAGTTTTCCTTTCTGTGTGTCCTAGTTTTGGCTCACCGGTTCCTATGGAGTTGGATTCTATTTGAAGACCTAATCTTCATGCTTTCGTTCTTAACACATCTCATTTGGATCACTTTCTAGCAAGATACAAATACTGGTTCCCTTGATAGTTTCTTTCTATCAATCGTTCCTTTGTTACTGGTTGCCTGAGACCTATTCTTGTGATCTACCAGAACCCATTCCAAAGCTTGCAGAGCCTTGGGGGTTGATCTCGATATTGCTTGGCATGCAGATGACCTTCTATAATTCATCCTTTGGATTTTCCAGAGGAATCTCTTGGTAGAGGCCGACCTTACTCATTTTTTACATGTTAGGTCTTGCCCTTGCGGGTTTTGATCCTTTTTGGTCGACCAGATCCTTTGGATCGATATATATACTTGTAATCATGCCTTAAAATATAATCAATCAGAGGATCAAGAAGTATTAGATAGATAGACTATGCCTATAAGATAGATCTTTCTATTCAAGGTCCTGGTGTGACCTATTCTACCAGGCCTGTGTGTCAGTATGATGTAACCCAATTGTTACCGGTTGTATGTAATTAGCTTTCATGCAATAAAAATATCTATTATGCAATTCATCCATCATATCTGTGTGTTTTCATTGTGTTAACTCTTGCTGATCGGTTTAGATTAATCTCCTTGAGGTCCCTCTTCACCGGTGACTGCTTCAGATGTCTTCAATGCTGCAATGGTAGATGAAGTACTCCTAGTAGTAAAAAATGATCATCAACATATAGAACCAGTATCAAAAGTGAATCATTTTGATTCAATAGGTACACATTAGAATCTGAATGGCATCTAGTAAAACCTGAAGATAGGAGGTAGGAATCCATCTTGGCATACAAATCTCTTGGATCTTCTTTGAGGTCAAAGAGAAATTTTCTAAGTCTATAAACTATGGATGAATCCTGAACAAACCCAAGTGGTTGGTCCATGTAGATTTCCTCCTCTAGATCTCCATGAAGAATTGCACCCTTCACATCCATCTAATATACATCTCGTGAATGTGTTGCAACTATAGAAAGTGTGAGTCTAATAAAAGTCATCTTAGCAACTACTGCAATGGTTTTTGTGTAGTCAATTCCTTCAACTTGTGGAAAACCTTGAGTAACTAATTGTGCTATATACTTATCAACTGACCCATCTATTGCAAATTTAGTTTGACATATCCATGTACATTGAATTGTCTTCCTTCCCTTAGGAAGTGAAGTCAAATCCCAAGTGTGATTTCTAATTAAGGAATCATATTCCTCATCCATAGCAATATCCCACTCTAATATGCCTGATGCTTCTCTAAATGTCTAAGGATCAAAAAGTAAAGCAAGAAAGGCATGTGGCTCCTCATAAAAATTTGCCTGAATCTATCTATCATCTTTTGAATCTTGTATCCATGTATCTACCCTATGAGGAGCTTGAGATGTGGGTATGAAAATATCAACCTCTAATGCAATCCCTAAACTGGATGAAGATGAACCCTCATCATTGTTGTCACTGTGAGAACTAGAAGAAGAAGAAGATGTTATACTCGGATTCTGTTGTGAATTATCTAAGTCATCAGTAGTATAATCTGGATTTGAAGAGTCCACAATATGGTGAGAAGTGTCAAGTATAGTTTCAAGAGGTGTTTCTTCAAACTTAATATTTCTCTCTATAAACAACTCATGTGTTGTAGGCTAGAGTAGATGATAGCCTTTTACACCATCTAGAATTCCCACAAAAATGCAAGGTTTGGATTATGGATCCATAGCTTTGCAATGTTCTTTTGGAACATTGATTATGGCTTGAGAGCCAAATACTCTGAAATGATCAACTGCTAGTTTCCAACCTTTCCAAGCTTCAAAGGGAGTGATACCTTCAAGGCTTTATGAAGAACTCTATTCTCAATATAACATGCACAATTGATTGCTTCAACCCAATATGATGGTGTGAGGCCTCTAGAGTGAATCATACAATTAGCCATCTCTTTTAAAGATCTATTTTTTACATTCTACAACACCATTTTGTTGAGGATAATATGGAACTATGTGTTGTAGATCTATCCCCTCTGATAAGTTAAACTACTCAAAATGGTTGTTAAAATACTTATGACCATTATCTATTCTTAGAACCTTGATAAACTTTCCTGATTGATTTTCAATAAGAGCTTTGTAATCTTGAAAAGATTCAAACACTTCTAACTTTTGCCTAAGAAAGTACACCCATGTATAACATGAGAAATCATCAATAAATGCGAGAACATATCTAGCCTTTGTAAAAGATGGATGGGGAAAAGCCCCTGTAACATCACTATGAACAAGTTCCAAAACTTGTGTTACCCTCCATGATTTTCCTTTGTCAAATTTTGTTTATGGATGTTTTCCAAGTGCACAACCTTCACAAAGTCCTTTAGAAAACTTAACCTTAGGTAATCCCTTGATCATATTCTTTTGACATAGTTGCTCAAGATAGTGGTAGTTAAGATGGCCAAACCACTCATGCTACAATTTATGAACTTCTTCTGAATGAGTTAGCAATGCTTTTGGAGAAATATCTGTGGTAAACTTAGAGAAGGTATATAATCTAGATTAGTGATTTGCCTCCTCTATTGGTACCAATTTGTTGCTATGTAGATCTGATGCAAACAAGGTAGGTAGATCCAATGAAGGACAACCCATCCTTGCAGCCTAACACAAAAACCATGCATGATATATTGGAAATCAATAACACAATGCCAGAAATAGCAGAAAGAACAACTGGTAACATCATAGACCACATAACTGGTAAACAGTATGAAAAAATCTTATAACAGATTGAAGAACTACATATGCCACAAGTTGGATCACAGTCTAGGATACAAACAATGCTTACAACACAAATATCAAATCCACATATCATCTACACATCAAATTGGCCTTCAAAAATAGTTTGCCGGTTTAGTCCTAATCCGGACCTTTGCCCTTACAGATTAAGTCCATCGGACTAGAATCTTGTCGATTCTACATCTTCGCTCAATCTCTAAACTCTATCTTCTATCTTATATATTTTTTCCTCTCAAATTATTTTCAAACCTCTATTTATACCATCCAAAAATAATAACAACTTGATCAAGTCAACCCAAAGACCAAGTTGTTCATGAAACATGCTAACAGTAACATGTCAGCTCAAATCACTAAGAATATTTCCAAAAAGCATAAAATAATTTGCAGTCCTACGGGAACATCAAAAAAGACATAAGAAAAATAAATCAATGATCCACAAGTCACAAAGATCAACCGCAACCCGATTCAACTTTGCTCAACATACTGCCAGACTAACCGATAAGAACTTGTCAATCGAGCCAATACCAGAATCGATAACTCATCGGGATTAAATCCAAATGCCATGAAACTCGAACACAACAAAGACCATGAACTCAAGAGAATAAACCCAAAACCACAACGCTAAACTCTTAAACACAAAGAAATGCCATGATCTCAAGCAATTCCACTACAAAATGCCTCAATTGGTAAGAACTACATCGGTGCTCCTACATCAGACTCTTGAGGTTAATTGAAAAGTGAGTCCCATCACTTGATTTGGTTCAGCAATCTGAACAAGTCCACAAGTTGTCTAAACTTCCTTTCCAACCAACCAGTGCATAACTGGATCTTCCTCCAACAACAGGTTCACAAACCAGCTCTGATGCCACTTGATGCAGACAAGGTAGGGAGATCCAATGAAGGACAACCCATCCTTGCATCCTAACACAAAAACCATGTAAGATATATCGGCAACTAGTAACACAATGTCAGAAATAGAAGAAAGAACAACCGGTAATATCACAAAACACATAACTGATAAACAATATGAACAAATCTTATAATAAATTGAAGAATTCCATATGACACATGTTGGATCCTAGTCCAAGATAAAAACAATGCGTACAAAACAAATATCTGATTTGCAGATCATCTACACGTCAAATCAATCTTCAGAAACAGTTTGTCGGTTCAACCTTAATCTGGACCTCAGCCCTTCCAGCTTCAGTCCACCGAACCAAAATCTCGTCAATTCTACATCTTCACTCGATCTCTAAACTTTGTTTTATGTCCTCTCAAATGATTCACAAACCTCTATTTATACTATCCGCAAATAATAACAACTTGATCAAGTCGGCCCAAAGACCAACCGATTCATGAAACATGCTAACAACAACATGTCGGCTCAAATCACTAAGAACATTTCCAAAAAGCATAAAACAATGTGCGATCCTCCAGGAACATCGAAAAAGACTTAAGAAACATAAATCAATGATCTGAAAGTGACGGAGATCAACTGCAACCCGATCCAACTTCCCTCAACACACTGCCATACTAACCGGTAAGAACATATCAACCGGACCAATACCAGAATCGATAACATCGGAATTAAATCAAAATGCCATAAAACTCGAACATGACAAAGACCATGAAATCAAGAGAATAAACCCAAAACCACAACGGTAAACTCTCAAACATGAAGAAATGCCATGATCTCAAGCAATTCCATTGCAAACTGCCTCAACCAATAAGAACTACACCGGTGCTCCTACATCAAGATCTCTTATCTCCAATGAATTTGGAGAGAAATGAGCTCTCATTCCCTTCCCTAGATGAGTTATTTGATACATTGAAAGGAGATCACTTGATAGCGAAGGCACACTTATAATATTTGACAATGTTCCTCATTCAACTTCAACAAACCCTCTCCCTTTGACCAATGCTGGAGTATCATTCCCTAGGATGATTGAACGCATATTGATTAGTTCTAAGGATGAAAAATAAACCTTTTGAGAACCATATGGTGTGTAGCACCAAAATCTATAATCCATGGAGATAAAGATGATGATGATGTAGCAACTAAGGCCTTACCTTTTAATTTCTATTTATCCTTAGTATTTTCTTGATTTGAAGAAGATGCTTTGACATAATCGATTACCCTAATATTATTCTTTTGAGAAGAAAAGTGAGGTGCATGCACTGATGTTCTTCATAACCAGTTTTCTTAGAAAAAGAACATTTAACTTTCTCAATAGCTGATTTACTTTATTGAGAAGAGTTATCCTTTTTGAATTTGTCAATTTTTTATTTTCTTTCTTCTCTTCATTGTCCTTTTTAGTGTTCTTCTTTCCTTTAGAATTTTGTTCCTTTTCATTTCCTACAATTAGAGCTTGAGGCTTAGTAGATTTCAAAGTGCCCATATGAATTAACTTTTCTTGCTTCCTTGATAGATTAGAAATGAAGTCATCTAGTGTGGGAATTTTCCATGAGCTACCAAGAGCTCTTTTAGTAGAATAAAAAGTAGAAACAAACACAGAAAATTCAAGACCTAGTTTGGAAAGTACATAAAGGATTAATTGATCCTCTTTCTTGTCAATTTCATAGTCTTTTAATTGAAACTTTAAAGATTTAAATTTTATCAAAAAATCCTCCAAAATAGTAAAACTTATTGGACTTAGACCTAAGAGTTGATTTCCAACTCATGAATTTAAGTTCATCAAATGTCCAAAATAGTTTGTTTAGAGGTTCCCAAACTTCGTTGGGTGTTTGGAAGTTATCAACATGAAATAATAATTCATGAGATAGATTTAAACACAAGAAACCAAATCCTTGGTTACACTTATTGAAACACATAAATTGGCACTCTATAATAAGACTTTGTGAGTATACCTGTTGGATTCATGGCAAAAAATTTGAGCACTTTTGCAAAAAACAACACTTAGTTTTGAGCAGCTGAGCAAAAGTTATGAGCATAACACTTTTTACCTTCTTCCAAAATTAATCCTCCTAAAACAATAATCAACTTGAGAACATTTACCAAAAAATATGGATCACATTAAGCCCCCTTGGGCTGGAAAGAACCAGGGGCTAAAAAAACATGTGACCAATCATAAAATCAACCTGAAAAGTGGAGGAATAGTGCTCTTTGTTCCCCGATTTAAATTGACAACAACCATTCCAACCCTTGGCTCCTAAGATCATGGAGGAGGTCATCGCTTTGTGTATTAAAGACCAGATCAAAAGTGACTCACATGTTGCCTGGCTCCCACGAGGACCAAGCAGTCACTACTCCCACACCTTTGCTCTTCGTAACTCTCAATTATGCCGACGCACCTGCAATTTCCATGGTTGGCTTGATGATGAGTTTTGTATTGGATGACTTTATATGTTGTCATTGATGATACATATACACACACATATATGTTTATATTATCATAGTCATCTTAGTTAATTCAAATAGGTACTACTCTTAAGTCTTCATATTGTAAATTGGTATCATATGTATAGAGTAAGTCCAATCGGTATGAAGGTGTCTATACCGGTATATGTAGACAACTAGTATATGTAGACCTAAGAAAATTAGTATTTGTCAAAACCATTTATATGAGTTTCAAGATGCAATAGAGAGAAACAAGGAGGCACATGGAGACAATCGATATATGAGTTTGATGTGGTGAACACTAAATGGTATCGATGTTCAAATCTGTTTTCTTTGATTGTGTGATGAGTTATCACCGGTCAAAATGTATTACCACCAACCAACATTTTTAGCGATCATCTATGACGTGTTATGAAAGATTGTCCAGATACTTTGAACCTATGAAATTGTGTTGAGGTTCTTGAAGCCGACATGAAATCTAATGTCTATAAAAAGACATTGTGATGAGTTATTTTCATATGAAAGATACAAATGATGTTATGAGTTAGATTTGATGCAAATTATTGAAGGAGATATAGAGTATGTCGGTGATGTAATATTGACTGAGTAGAAAAGGATCTATATAGGCAGAATGTGCTATTCCTAGATCATACCACATGTTATTTTCTAATCACTACAGTAGTCAAATCCCCTAACCGGGTAAGCTCTAACAATCTTTATTGTACAAATCCTCTAACAAGGTAATTCATTAACTTGGATCTAAATCCTCCACTGAGGTTACCTTTAACGAGGTATAGCTCTTAACAAGGCTTGGGATCTTTAACAAGATTTTCTCCCAACAGAGCATTTTGTAGACCTTAACCGGTTAGTTACCTATTACTGCAGATAGTTAACTTGTGAATTCCATCTCACCATAGTTTTTCCCAGTTGGGTTTTCCACGTATAATTCCTTGTGTTATGGTAAATATTTTACTTACTATGAATGTTGTTATAACACTTTGGATTGCATGAAAATTTATATGTAAACTGGTTAAATATTTTTATTGGTCTATGTTTAAAGTGTTATTGTTTTTGCTATCACTAATTTACCCCCCCCCCCCCCCCTCAGTGCTTTATAAGTCTATCAATTGGTATCATAGGCTAACTTCCTTAAGGCCTAACTGCTTGGAAGAAAACCCTAAAGTCATTATGAGGGATATGAGTTATAGAGAGATGGCTAGAGTACTTGATACAACTAGGGATGATCTAGAAACCCTGAGAGGTAGATTCGAAGCTTCATAAGTAAAGAGGAGAGAACTGACTAAATAGTTATTGGAGATCTCTAACAACAGATCTTCAAATGAGGCCAAAATTGATGCATTGGCTGAAGAATGTTGGCATGATGATGATTTTTGTATTGGATGACTTTATGTCTTATCATTCATGCAACATATTTACACACACATATTGTCATAGTCATCTTAGTTAAGTCAAACTGGTACTACTCCTAAGTCTATGTATTGCAAACTGATGTCATATGTCCAGCCAATATGAAGGTGTCTAAACCAGTATATGTTGACAATCAGTATATGAAGAAAAGATAATTGGTTTTGGTCAATTCCATTGATGCCAATTTTGAGATGCAATAGAGAATGAAAAGGAGGCACATGGAGTCAATCGGTATATGAGTTTGATATGGTGAACACTAAACTAGTATCGGTGTTCTAACTAGTTTTCCTAATTGTGTGATGAGTTATCACCGGTCATGATGTGTTACCATCAACTGACATTCTTGGCGGTGATCTGTGACGTGTTATGGAAGATTGTCCAGATACACTGAACCTAGGAAATTGTGTTGAGGTTCTTGAAGCCGACATGAAATCTAATGTCTATAAAAAGGCATTATGATTTGTTATTTTAATATGCAAGATATAAGTGATGTTATGAGTTAGAGTTGATGTGAATTATTGAAGGAGATACAGAGTATGTCACTGATACAATATTAAGTGAGAAGAAAAGGATCTATACAAGTAGAATGTGCTATTTTTAGATCATACCACCTGTTGTTTTCTAATCACTACAACAATTAAATTCCGTAACTAGGTAAGCTCTAACAAGCTTCATTATACAAATCCTCTAACAAGGTGATCCATTAGATTGGATTTTAAATTCTCCACTGAGGTTACCTTTAACCAAGTATATCTCCTAACAGGGCTTGGGATCTTTAATAGGATTCGCTCCAAATAGAGCACTTTGTAGACCTTAACCAGACAGTTACCTATTACCGCAGATAGTTAACTTGTGAGTTCCATCTCACCGTGGTTTTTCCCAGTTGGGTTTTCCACGTATAATTTCTTGTATTATGGTGAATTTTTTACTTAATGTGAATGTTTTTATAACACTTTGGATTTCTTGCAAAGTCTTAAGTAAACTTATTAAATCTTTTTACCAGCTTGTGTTTAAAGTGTTATTGTTTTTTCTATCACTGATTTACCACCCCCCCCCTCTTAGTGCTTTATAAGTCTAACAATTGGTCTCAGAGCCTAACTTCCTTAAGGCCTAACCACTTGGAAGGAAACCCTAAAGTCATTATGGGGGATATGAGTTATAGAGAGATGGCTAGAGTACTCAATGCAACTAGTGATGAGCTAGAAACCCTAAGAGGTAGATTCAAAGCTTCACAAGTAAAGAGGAGATAACTAATTGAACAATTATAGGAGATCTCTAACAACAGTTCTTTAGATGAGGCCAACATTGATGCACTGGCTGAAGAAGTGGAGAAACTGATGTTAGGTCCCGGAGACAACTGAGAGGGGGGGGAGGGTGAATTAGATGTAAATTAATTTCAAACCCAAAACTAACTTAACCAAACTTAATGCATAATACCCGTAAACCAAACTTTATGCCAGTAAATAGTTTTAATAGTTAATTACAGTGTCGGTAAAGTTTAATGCATGAAATAGAAAGACAAATAACATCCACAACACATAACATAGATAATTGTACATGGAAACCCTGTAAGGGGAAAAACCATGGTGGGAAACCTTACCCACAATCAGATAATACTACTGTAGATAGTATGTGTGTATAATATGGAGTCTGAACATGCAGAAAGGCCAACTGCCTAGAGCTCACTGCTCAATCACAAAATGGGAGTCACACTGACTATAATTGGATAGTTAAATCCAATAATAATGTACTGCTCAAAATATCATCTTCATATGTTGGATTCAGTACCGATTAAGCTTTGATTTGCCTTCTTCAAAACCTCCCTAAATCTTGAATGATTTCTATGTGTATAGCTCTGCTTATATTCATATATACCTTATGCTCTACCACTTATTACATTCCCATATCCATGTCTATCAATCTCACAAATGAGATCTTACATATATCCCAAAACCTAAGACCATATGTGTAGGTCAGCTCACTAAAGATATTACAATAGAATCAGTTACAAATGAATCAATATGCGATGCATCATGTCAGCTTAATGCATTTACAACAATAAAAAATCATCTTCATAGCGTGTCGTGCTGATCTGGAATAGATAACACTTGCCGATGCACATCCTAGACCTATTTGCCAATAACAGCAAATATGCAAACCCGATTAGATCAATCACCAAATCACCAAGACAAAGTGTCCAAAAAATATCTTCGACATAACCAAGTAATATCCAAGTCATTCTTAGTGTCAGTGAACAATATAACCTGCCGGTGAACCAGATACCAGTGACTATACATAAGTCACTGAACATGCCGGTGAACATAACCAAGAATCTCTAAATGTTGATATGTGTCGACAAGTGTTGACATCAATGACAAAACTAGTGCAACATATCCAAAATACCAACAATATCCCCCTTTGGCATTGATGGCAACAAAAGATGGAAAAACCATCTAAGTGCCAAAACAAAAATGCCAAAAACCAAAAACCAACAATCTCCAAAAGAGATCATTAACCAAAAATCAAAATATAGATACAAAGAGTAACAATCTCTCCCCCAATGAATAATGTCTCCCCAAAAGATAATATGTTTTTCCATAGATATCTCTCCCCCTTTGACATCAAATGCCAAAGCAATACAAAAATCAGAATCAAACATTTCATATAGCTTATTTCAAAATACCAACTTATCAATTTATCCAACTACTCCCCCTGAGAAGTAGCTCTCCTCATCAAATCCAAAAAAAAGTTTCTCTGTTAATTCTCTCAGTTTGATGCCAAGCATCAATTGTCTAAGTCTCTACTGGTGGGGGTATAACCCCAAATTGCTCTCTGAGATACAAAAGTTTCCTTAGGCAAAGGCTTAGTAAAAATATCCACAATCTACTCTTTAGTATTCACATAAACCAATTTCACTTCTTTTGCTTCAACATTCTCTTTCAGAAAATTGAATTTAATAGAAACATGTTTAGTTTTTGAGTGAAATATTGGATTCTTAGATATATCAATTGCTACCATATTATCATAGTAAATTGTTATAGGTTCTTTGCATTTTACCTTTATATCCTTCAACATTCACTTAATCCATAATACTTGGGTGCAATTAGTTGTTGCTGCAACATATTCTGATTCTGATGTTGATAAAGATGTGCAACTTTGTTTCTTGCTCAACCAAGAAATTAATCTACTACCAAAAAAGAATGGTCTACCAGTGGTGCTTTTTCTGTCATCTACATCTCCTGCCCAATTTGCACCTGTGTATGCACATAAATAAAAATTCTCATCTTTAGGATATCATAAACCAAGATTTGTTATGCATTGTAGATACCGAAAAATTATTTTTACCACTGATTCATGATTTTCTTTAGGATTACTCTGAAATCTTGAAACAATACATACTGTATTCATAATAAAAGGTCATGTTTGTGTCAAATATAGTAAACCTCCTATCATAGACTTGTATCTTGTCAGATTAATAGGTGTTGATTCATCCTTCAATGATAGTTTATCAGTTGTAGTCATAGGTGTACTTACCGGTTTGGAGTTTTCAATGTCAAATTTCTTTAGTAACTCCTTCAAGTACTTTGATTGACATATGAATATACCTTTATCAGTCTATGAAATCTACAATCCTAAAAAGAATTTTATCTTCCCAATCATAGACATTTCAAATTCTTCCTGCATCTTATTAGAAAAGTCTTTACACAATCCATCTTCTCCTCCAAAAATAATATCATCAACAAAAACTTCTATAACCAAGATGTCATCATTAGTCACTTTGAAATATAGATTGTTGTCAACATTACCTTTAGTGTAACCAAGCTTCAAAAGATATTTGTCCAATCTAGCATACCAAGCTCTAGGAGCATGCTTTAATCCATATAAAGCTTTCCTTAACCTGCAAACCATATCTTTGTCATTTGTCAATGAAAATCCATCAGGTTGTTCAATGTAGACTTCCTCTTCAAGATCACCATTAAGAAATGCACATTAACATCCATTTGATATACTTTATAGTTCTTGTGTGCTGCAAAAGCTAAGAATAATCTGACTGCCTCAATTCTAGCTACCAGTGCAAAGGTTTCATTATAATCAATTCCTTCTTTCTGTGAACATCCCTTACACACTAATCTTGCTTTGTTTCTGATTACCTTGCCATCTTCATTAAGATTATTTCTGAATACCCATTTAGTTCCAATTACATTTTTGTTTATAGGTCGGGGAACCAATGTCCATGTGTTATTATTTTCAATTTGTTCCAATTCATCTTCCACGGCTTTAATCCAATGTTTATCTTCACATGCCTCATTAACTGATGATGGTTAAATTTGTGAAATTTAACATACCTCTTCATTTGCCAGTCTTCCTCTAGTCATAACACCTTGATACTTGTTCCCAATTATCTGACTTTCAGAGTGATTCAATCTTACATACCAAGGTGTTTTTACTTCTTGTTGTTCTTCAGTCACTGTGCAATTTTTAGATGATGCCGGTGTGACTAGATCAACATTCTGTACTGGTGTACTCATTGTAGGTTCATTTGATATTATCTCTATTTGAGGTTTAGAGTCTATGTACCTTGAATTACCTCTAAGTTGTTCATCAATCTTCATATTTGCACTCTCAATGATTTTCTGCAATCTCTTATTAAAACATATATATGCCTTGCTGGTGTAGGAGCACCTAGCTTCATTTCATCACAGGTTTGATAGCAGGTTTGATTTTTATTAGTCTTTAGTTGGGAAGTTTGTCTAAGATGTTTTTGAGTTGTTCTAAGTTGTTTGGATGAGTTTTGAACTCATTGTGTGGTCATGTTTCCTGTTTTCATCTTCTTGCTCAAAGTTGCCAGTTTGGAGTTGCCTGGCAAAATGTTGGGAAACGTGAGTTTTCAATGTGTTTTTGTTTTGAAAAGTTTTTAGACATGCTTTGTTCTTGGTTTTTAGGTGTGAGTAGTGTTCTTAGGTGATTGGTAGTCTTTGAGATCAACCTTGCATCATCTAGGAATTAAAAGTTGTCATTTTAGGCATGAAAATGTCAAATTTGAGTGCTCTTGGACATGTACCTATCTATACAAGAGGATAACTAACTTTTAGAGGTATTTATTCTCCTTCTTTAACCATTTTAAGGGTTTATTTTATGGAGATATCAAGCATTTGAAAGTTTGCACTAGTTTTACCTTGTTTTTCTCTAAGTTTTAACTCCATGTGAGCAGTAGTCCGTACACCTACTGTACTTGGCCATAATGTTCTTACATTTTCAATTTCTCTTATGCTTCCTGAAGCTTTTCCCTTTGGTGACATCAAATTTCATTAAGTTTTGAGTTCTA
This sequence comes from Cryptomeria japonica, assembly GCF_030272615.1. Lineage (NCBI taxonomy): Eukaryota > Viridiplantae > Streptophyta > Pinopsida > Cupressales > Cupressaceae > Cryptomeria > Cryptomeria japonica. The sequence continues at coordinate 11,217,682 of NC_081406.1, forward strand.
AGCAAAATTATTTGGTTTTGACAGTTTCACTGCCTTGTCTAGGAAATTGGCAAGGATGCTTGACCAACTTGGCTTCTTGAAGCCCTAAATGTTCATGGCTTCCCAAGAACTAGTTGGTCAACTTGTAAGATATGTAAATACATGTTTTTACTTCAAAAATGCAGGTGGAAGAAGTTTTGTGGCCATGGAGCCCTAGGCAAGTGTGCCATTTGGCTAGGGTCTTTGAAGAGGTTTGATGCTTTGTTTTTCCATAGCAAATGCATTAATCAGGTGGACAGACCTGTCTTGATGTCCAAGTTGTATGTGAAAGAAAGGAGGCTTTCTAAGCCATGATAAGGATGGTTTCACTTTTCAATTTGTGAAAATTGTGAAAAAAATAGTGAGTCACTATTTTGGTGTTGGTTTCCATTCATTGCTTACTCTCCACCATATATTGGTGTTTGTAAAACCTTTGTATCTGCTTTTATTTGTTTGTAAACAAGAACAAGGAGTGGTCTTTTTACCCTACCCATGGTTTTTGAGATTTCCAAGATCAATTAATGATCCTTTAGGCAAAGTTGTAACGCCCAGGTGGCTGTAACAGTCAATTATGACTGATTTTTGCATTTTAGTTGAGTTGTTTTTGCAATCTTCCTCTTCCAAATAGCAGGTATGAAGGTCAAAAAACATTCAAAGACAAAGAATTTATCAAAAGCACCAGACAAACCTTTGAAAAAGAGTTTTGACAGTGGTAAATGCAGGTTAAAGTGAAAATGCAATGGAAGAGGCAAAGTGTAGTGATAACAAGTTTGACAGTGAATGATTCATTGTTTTGTAATTGCCTAATGCCCTTTTGTGCAGGGATAATATGGTTCTCCTTTGTCACTAATTTTAGACATGTCTACATGTTTTGAATGTAATTGGTACTCATGCAATGATGTATTTGTGGGAAGCAAGAAAGGGAAAAGTTGTAAATGTTGCACACTCCTTATGAGCATTTTTTTGTAAAACCTTGTTCTCTAACCTTTGAAGGTGTAAAACTACTTTAATTTCATCTAATTAGTATGTGGCATGGTATAACTAAGGGTGCATGATTTACATTGAAGGTTTCTAGCTTGTGATTTAATTCTTGCCATCAAAACCCTTGCTAACCCTTCCTTTTGCACCCATTTTTGGGACAGTCATGGAGGAGGCCTAATGGACCCTAAGACTTAGAAAATCCTCAATAAATTTCAAAAGGGTATCAAAATATAAGGTTTTTTTTGTCTGGAAGTCCATTGTTGGAGCAGGATGAGCACGAAACCCCCAAAAGAGGGCTAATTCCTTGTAGCCTGTTTTAGGCCTAAATTTTGGTTTTTTGTCAAATTGTGTGCACAAAGGAAGGTTGTAAAGCATAAAACCCATCAAATCAAGTTGAAACAAGTTAATCTTGCATTCCTTTAACACATTTGGTGAGGTAGACTCCATAAGTCAGTTTGTAGCACTTGTGAAGGACTACTACGCTCCAAACCATAGAAGACCAAAGACACCCATGGGGGTAGAACTTGACACAAACTTGTAATTCATCAAGAGGAGACCTTGTCTAGTCAAAGAATAGGTTAGGGATAGAGGAAATGAATGCCAATTGAGAGTAAGGTGTTAGACTACAAAGCCTAAAACAATGGAGTTGAAGCCCTTGAGCAACCAAGGAGTGTTTGCCTTAGGGAGGTGGGTCAAGGAGAGTTGCTAGGTTACCTATAATCTCTTTGCACTTTGATTTTGGTGACTACACCTTGAATCTAGCAAAGGACCTATCACTTACAAAAAATAAAAGCCTATTGGGCAACCCCTTTGCCCTACCTCCCTATCACTTGCTCTTAGATGAATAACCAAGAAATATTCCTTCATCACTTCTGGGATCAAATTTGCCAATATACTCATCTCTCCTAATATAACATTTTCTTCCAAATATTCATGAATATTTAAGAGTAGGAGTATTACCAAACCATAGTTCATGAGGGGTCTTACTGGTTTAACCTTTGATGTGAACTCTGTTGAATGTGTAAACCACTGTATTAAGTGCTTTTCTCCAATATACATGAGGTAGATTTGCTTCTGATATCATGCTTCTAGCTACATCCAAAATAGTTTTGTTCTTCCTTTCCACAACTCCATTCCGTTGGGGTGTCTGAGGTGCTAATAACTATCTTCTGATTCCATTCACTTCATAGAATGTATTAAATTCCATTCACTATCTCAAACATTTGGTTTTCTTACCGGTTTCATTCTCTACCATTACCTTGAATAGTTTGAATTTCCCAAAAGCTTCTGATTTCTCCCTGAGAAAAGTAACCCAACACATTCTAGAATAGTCATCAATGATTAGCATAAAATATCTATCTCCTTGTAAACTTCTAGTTCTTGCCGAACCACATAAATCAGTGTGAATTAAGTCAACAACATTATTGGATTTTTCTGGAATACTCTTAAAAGTTGTTCTAACTTGCTTTCCAAATTGACATTCCTTACATACCAGATTGTGAGGTTTAGCAATCTTAAGTAGATCCCTTACTACCTTAGTTGTACTGATTTTAACAATGCAATCAAAATTTACATGTCAAAGTCTCTTATGCCATAAGTAACTCTCATCAATATGTGAAATCAAGCATGCATTCTCATTGTTATTTAAATGAAAGATATTACCTCTAGTCTGATTATCGGCTGTAATTTCCAAGCCAATTCTATTCATGATTTTGCATTTACCATTCTTGAATTGTAACTGAAATCCTTTTTCAACTAATTGACCAACACTCAACAAATTATGCTTCAAACCTTCAACATAGTAAACATTATCAGTATTGTTCTTACCATCAAAAGATATAGTGCCTTTTCCTTTGATCAAACAAGATTTATCATCTCCAAATCTTACTAGACCTCCATTGTATTCCTGAAAAGTTAAGAATTAACTTTTATCACCAATCATATGATGTGACAATCTAGAATCAATGATCCATTCATCCTTATCTTCAATTTTAGCTGCCAAGGCCTGCTCTACTGGTTGAACAGTAGGTGTCGGTGGATCTTCTGTTATAGCAACAAAATCTCATCCATTGTCTGTCAGTTCCTCGTCAGAATCATCAGTAACTCCTTCATCAACATAGTAACATGATTTGTATATATTCTTCTTAAATATGTATCTCTAATATTTAGGGTTAGGCTTATATGTTCTTTTAGCTTCTTCTTTCAATCTTGCATGTCTATCAAGACACCTAGATGCCAGATGACCAATTTTATTGATGTTAAAACATTTAAATGGTGCTTTACCTTCATACTTACTTCCAACTGGACCTTTAGGCATTTTTCTTCCAAATAGTGCTTCAAGCTCTTCTATTTCTTCATTCTCTTTTCTGATTTCTTCAAGTTCTCTTGCATAAAATGCTTTCCAATTAGATTTTTTAGATGATGATGATGATAATGCTACAGATGATGATGATGCCTTTAAAGCTAAATCTGTCTTAATTGTAGCAACATGACCAAATTCCTCAAGTTCAAAAGCTAAAAGTTTTTCAACCAAAGTGTCTCTATTCTGATCTTCCATATACAATAGTTGGTTCCGTCAAGTTTCAAACTGTCCTTCCTAAAATAGTTAGTAGACATAGGATCTCCTCAAGTTGTTAAACTTCTGCAAAAAAAATATTAGGCTCCGATACCTATTGTTAGGTCCCAGAGACTATTAGGTCCTGGAGGCAACTGAGAGGGGGGGCAAGCAAATCAGTTGTCTATTAATTTCAAACCAAAACTAAGTTAACCAAAATTAGCGAATAATATCGGTAAACCAAAATTTAATGCCGGTAGACAGTTTAGTAGTTAATAACAGTACCGGTAAAGTTTAATGCATGACATAGAAAGACAAATAACATACACAACACATAACACAATTATTTGTATGTGGAAACCTTGGAAGGGGAAAAACCACAGTGGGAAACCTTACCCATAATCAGATGATACTACTATAGATAGTATGTGTATACAAATGGGGTCTGCACATGTAGAAAGGCCAACTGCCTAGAGCTCACTGCTCAATCACAAAATGGGAGTCACACTAACTACAATTGGATGGTTAAATCCAATGATAATGTACTGCTCAAAATAGCATCTTTATATGTTGGATTCAGTACCACCTAAGCTCTCATTTGCCTTCTTCAAAAGCCTCCTTGAATCTTCAAATGAAGTCTACATGTATAGCTCTGCTTATACCTTATTACAATCCTTTTTCTACATACTCCTCTACTACTTCTTAATCTCACAAATGAGATACATATACACCAAAATCTAAGACCAAATGTGTAGGTTGGCTTACTAAGATATTACAATTAAATCAATTACAAATGATTCAATATGTGATGCATGATGTTGGCTCAATGAATTTACAACAATAACAAATCATCTCCATAACGTGCCATGTTGATCTGGAATAGATAATGCTTGTCGATCCATAACCTAGACCTATTTGTCAGTAACAACAAATATGCAAACTTGATTGTACCAATAATCAAATCACTAAAACCAAGTGTCCAAACAATGTCTTCGACATAACCAAGTAATCTCTAGATGATAACATATCATCCTAAGTGTTGGTGAACAATATAACCTGTTGCTGAACCAGATACTGGTGACTCTGCATAAGTCACTGAACATGTCGGTGAACATAACCAAAGATCTCCAAGTGTTCTCAAGTGTTGACATCAATGACAAAACCAATGTAACACGTCAATAATACCAACAATCTCCCCCTTTGGCATTGATGAAAACATAAGATGAAAAAACCATCTAAGTGTCAAAGCAGAAATGCCAAAAACCAAAAACCAACAATCTCCTAAAGAGATCATCAAAATACAAATAGAGAGAGTAACAATCTCTCCCCCAATGAATAATCTCTCCCCAAATGATAATGTGTTTTTCCATAGATATCTCTCCCCCTTTAACATCAAATGCCAAAGCAATACAAAACCAAATACAATCAGTTCAAAGAACTTGTTACAAATACCAATTGTTATAACCACATTTATTCAATCTGCTCCCCCTGAGAAGTAGCTCTCCTTCATCAAAGCCAAAAAAATATTTCTCTGTTAATTCTGTCAGTCTGATGCCATGCTCCAACTATCTAAGTTTCTATTGGTGAGGGTATAACTCCAATCTTCTCTCTTAGATATTCAAAAGTTTCCTCAAGCAAAGGCTTAGTAAAGATATCTACAATCTGCTCTTTAGTATTCACATAAACCAATTTCACTTCTTTTGCCTCAACATTCTCTTTCAGAAAATTGAATTTGATAGAAACATGTTTATTTTTTGAGTGAAATATCAGATTCTTTGATATATCAATTGCTACCATATTATCATAGTAAATGATTATAGGTTCTTTGCATTTTACCTTTATGTCCTTCAACATTTTTTTGATCCATAATACCTATGTACAATTAGTTGTTGTTGCAACATATTCTGATTCTGTTGTTGATAGTGATGTACACCTTTGTTTCTTGCTCAACCATGAAATTAGTCTACTGCCAAGAAAAAATGCTCCGTCGATGGTGCTTTTTCTGTCATCTACAGCTCCTGCCCAATTTGCATCTATGTATGCACATAAATCAAAATTTTCATCTTTAGGATACCATAAACCAAGATTTGTTGTGCCTTGTAGATACCAAAAAATCCTTTTTACTGTCGATTCATGATTTTCCTTAGGATTACTCTGAAATATTGAAACAATACATACTGTATTCATAATACCAGGTCTTGTTTGTGTCAAATATAGTAAACCTCCTATCATAGACTTGTATCTTGTCAGATTAACGGGTGTTGATTCATCCTTCAATGATAGTTTATCAGTTGTAGTCATAGGTGTACTTACCGATTTAGAGTTTTCTATGCCAAATTTCTTAAGTAATTCCTTCAAGTGCTTTGATTGATTTATGAATATACCTTTATCAATCTGTGAAATCTACAATCCTAAACAAAATTTTATCTCTCCAATCATAGACATTTCAAATTCTTCCTGCATCTTATTAGAAAAGTCTTTACACAATCCATGTTCTCCTCCAAAAATGATATCATCAACGAAAACTTCAATAACCAAGATGTCATCATTAGTCACTTTGTAATATAAGTTGTTGTCAACATTACCTTTAGTGTAACCATGTCTCAAAAGATATTTGTCCAATCTAGCTTACCAATCTCTAGGAGCTTGCTTCAATCCATATAAACCTTTTCTTAACCTGCAAACCATATATTTGTCATCTGTCAAATAAAAACCATCAGGTTGTTCAATGTAAACTTCCCCTTTAAGATCTCCATTCAAAAATGCACATTTAACATCCATTTGATATACTTTATAGTCCTTGTGTGCTGCAAAAGCCAAGAATAATCTGACTGCCTCAATTCTAGCTACCAATGCAAAGGTTTCATTATAATCAATTCCTTCTTTCTGTGAATATCCCTTACACACTAATCTTTCTTTGTTTCTGATACCTTACCATCTTCATTAAGTTTATTTTTGAATACCCATTTAGTTCCAATTACATTTTTGTTTTTTAGGCCAGAGAACCAATGTCTGTGTGTTATTCTTTTCAATTTGTTCCAATTCATCTTTTATAGCCTTAATCCAATGTTTATCTTCACATGCCTCATTAATAGTTGTTGGTTCAAATTGAGAAATTAGACATACCTCTTCATTTTCCAATCTTCCTCTAGTCATAACACCTTGATACGTATTCCCAATTATCTGACTTTCAGAGTGATTTGATCTTACATACCTATGTGTGTTCACTTGCTACTATTCTTCAGTCACTGTGGAATTCTCAGATGATGCCGGTGTGACTAGATCAACATTCTGTACCAGTGTAATCATAGTAGTTTCATTTGTGATTATCTCAACGGATGGTTCAGAGTCTATAGACCTTCTAAATTGTTCATCAATCTTCACATTTGCACTTTCAATGATTTTTTGCAATCTCTTATTAAAACATCTATATGCCTTTCTCTTAGATGAATAACCAAGAAATATTCCTTCATCACTTCTAGGATCAAATTTGCCAATATAATCATCTCTCCTAATATAACATTTTCATCCAGATATTTTGAAATATTTAAGAGTAGGAGTATTACCAAACCACAGTTCATGAGGGGTCTTACTGGTTTCACCTTTGATGTGAACTCTGTTGAATGTATAAACAACTGTATTGACTACTTCTCTCCAATACACATGAGGTAGGTTTTCTTCTGATATAATGCTTCTAGTTGCATCCAAAATAGTTTTGTTCTTCCTTTCCACAACTCCATTTTGCTGGGGTGTCTAAGGTGCTGATAATTGTCATCTGATTCCATTCACTTCACAAAATGTATTAAATTCCTTATATTTGAATTCACCTCCTTGATCTGATCTCAAGCATTTGATTTTCTTACCAGTTTCATTCTCTACCATGACCTTTAATAGTTTGAATTTCCCAAAAGCTTCTTATTTCTCCCTGAGAAAAGTAACCCAACACATTCTAGAATAATCATCAATGATTAGCATAAAATATCTATCTCCTTGTAAACTTCTAGTTCTTGCTAGACCACATAAATCAGTATGAATTAAGTCAAGAACATTATTGGATTTCTCTGGAATACTCTTGAAAGTTGTTCTATCTTGCTTTCCAAATTGACATTCCTTACATACTGGATTGTGAGGTTTAACAATATTAGGTAAACTTCTTACTGCCTTAGTTGTACTGATCTTCACAATGCAAATAAAATTTACATGACACAGTGTCTTATGCCATAACCAACTTTCATCAATACATGCAATCAAGCATGTCTTCTCATTGTTATTCAAATGAAAGATATTACCTCTAGTCTGATTATCGATTGCAATTTCCAAACCAGTTCTATTCATGATTTTGCATTTACCATTCTTGAATTGTAATTGAAATCCTTTTTCAACTAATTGACCAACACTCAAAAGGTTATGCTTTAAGCCTTCAACATAGTAAATATTATCAGTATTATACTTACCATCAAAATATATAGTGCCTTTTCCTCTGATCAAACAAGATTTGTCATCTCCAAATCTTACTAGACCTCCATTATATTCCTGAAAGTTTAAGAATTTACTCTTATCACTAGTCATATGATGTGAACATCCGGAATCAATAATCCATTCATCCTTTTCTTCAATTTTAGCTGCCAAGGCCTACACTACCAGTTGAACAGTAGGTGTCGGTTGATCTTCTATTATTGTAACAAAATCCCATCCATTGTCTGGCGGTTCCTCATTAGAATCATCAGTAACTCCTTCATCAGCATAGTAACATGATTTGTCTCTATTCTTCTTAAATTTGTACCTTTGATATTCAGGGTTAGGCTTGTATGTTCTTTTAGCTTCTTCTTTCAATCTTGCATGTCTATAAGGACACCTAGATGCCATATGACCAATTTTATTGAAGTTAAAACATTTAAATGGTGCTTTACCTTCATACTTACTTCCAACTGGACCTTTAGGCATTTTCCTTGCAAATAGTGCTGCAAGCTCTTCAAGTTCTTCACTCTCTCTTCTAATTTCTTCAAGTTGTCTAGCATAGAGTGATTTCCAATCATATTTTTTAGATGATGATGATGATGATGATGCTACAAATGATGAAGCTTTGAAAGCCAAATCTGTTTTAATTAAAGCAATATGACCAAATTCCTCAAGTTCAAAAGATGAAAGTTTTCCAACCAAAGTATCTCTAGATACTGATGCATTAGGCATTATTCTCAATTCATTAATAGCAGTTACTTTCATTTTGTATGTTTCTAGAAAAGCTCTTAAAATTTTAGAAATAATTTCATCTTCACTTAAGGATCCTCCACAACATTGTATACCCAAAACAATTTCATTAACTCTTTCCATAAAAGTAGAAATCCTTTCATCTTCTTCCATTTTTAGATTTTCATACCTAACCCGGAAGTATTCCAGTTTTGCAATTTTGATAGTGAAATCACCTTCATTCAATGTCTCCAATTTATCCCAAATATCTTTAGCAGTAGATCGGTCTGATAATCCCATGATTTGCTGATCTGACAATGCACTCAAAAGTGATTCTCTTGCTTTGCAATCATTTTCTTCATCTTTAGCCAAGGTTGGTGGATTAGGTTGACCTTGAGTAGGAGCAACATAGCCATTCTTTGTAACATCCCATATGTCCTTTCCAATGCAATTTAGATGTGTCTCCATTCTGGTCTTCCATATACCATAGTTGGTTCCATCAAGCTTCAAACTATCCTTCCTGAAATAGTTAGTAGACATAGGATCTCCTCAAGTTGTTAAACTTATGCAAAAAGAGGACTAAGCTTTGATACCAATTGTCAGATCTCGGAGGCAACTGAGAGGGGGGGAGGGTGAATCCATTGTCTATTAATTTCAAACCAAAACTAACTTAACAAAACTTAGAGCATAATACCTATAAACCAAACTTTAATGTCAGTAGACAATTTGACAGTTAATAACAATACTGGTAAAGTTTAATGCATGAAACAGAAAGACAAATAACGTATACAACACATAACATAGTTATTTGTACATGGAAACCTTACCCACAATCAGATGATACTACTGCAGATAGTATGTGTGTACAAATGGGGTCTGCGCATATAGAAAGGCCAACTACCTAGAGCTCACTGCTCAATCACAAAATGAGAGTCACACTGACTACAATTGGATGGTTAAATCCAATGATAATGTACTGCTCAAAATAGCATCTTCATATGTTGGATTCAGTACTGGTTAAGCTCTTATTTGCCTTCTCCAAAAGCCTCCTTGAATCTTCAAATGATGTCTACATGTATAGCTCTGCTTATACCTTATTACAATCCTTTTTCCACAAACTCCTCTACTACTTAATCTCACAAATGAGATCTTACATATATACCAAAACCTAAGACCAAATGTGTAGGTCAGCTTACTAAGATATTACAATTAAATCAATTACAAATAAATGAATATGTGATGCATGATGTTGGCTCAATGCATTTACAACAATAACAAATCATCTCCATAACGTGTCATGCTGATCTGGAATAGATAATGCTTGCCAGTCCATAACCTAGACCTATTTACTAGTAATAACAAATATGCAAACTTGATTATACCAATAATCAAATCACCAAAACCAAGTAATCTCCAGATGATAACAGATCATCCTCAGTGTCGGTGTACAATATAACCTTCCAGTGAACGAGATACTAGTGACTATGCATAAGTCACTGAACATGTCGGTGAACATAACCAAAGATATCCAAGTGTTCTCAAGTGTTCTCAATTGTTGACATCATTGACAAAACCAATGCAACACATCCATAATACAAACAGAGACAACTGAGAGGGGGGGGGTTGATGGGGTGGGGTTTGGGATAGACTAGCCTAGCCTATGCTCTTGGATCCTTTCCTTGGATCACTAGGTGTTCTAACCACACCCTAGGGTCTCTAGGACTTCCCCTACTTGTGGAATTCCCTGACCTTTCCCAATCCACCCACCAACAACTTGAATTGCTTCTCCTAAGGTCTCACCTACTCATGAAACTCAAAGAACCCTTACTTAAGCTAATAAGGGTTTGGCTTGTACCACACCTTCTGAGGTCCTAGCAAGGATAGGATAGGTCTAAGGCATGATTTTCCACCCACTCATGTGCCCCCAAGAGGTTTCCAATATCCAACTCCTTATCGATTTCACTATTTTATCTTTTTCCTACAAAATAGGGCTACAAGGAATGTGCACAATTAGGCCTCCTATCCGGACTTTCAGGGCTCCCTCTTGCAAATGATGCACATGCTTGTAAAACTTCTAAAAATACCTGCTATTCATTTGGCAAGGGCTCAATGATTTTTCTAGTTTTGGGGCTCCAAGTGTCCGTACACCACCCTAGGTGGATTTTAAGGTTTTTAAGGGTTTTAAAGAGGGTTTTTAGGCCTGCCAGGTTCACAGTGTAGGTTTGATGTTCTTGCCACCTTGTCTAGATTGGTGGAAGCTCCTCCTTCTCTCCAATGGTACTCCACTGACCCCTCTACAACTCCTCCAAATTGTGCCTCCTCCTCTATCCTTCCTTGCTCTCCAAGACCTCTACAACTCAACCCTTCCTAGTCGGGCACTATCCAATCTCGTCTAGGAGTGGGTCTTTAGATGGCCTCCCTACATCTTCAAGGGCCCTACTTTCTTTGAAGTAATGTATAGGGTCTGCACTCTCATTCCCCATGGTTTCATGGTGATTCCACAATTGGGAATGGAGTTATGAACCCATTGACACAAACTAGTCCAAAATTGGACAATGAGGAGCAAGTTTACAAGATATTTACAAACACACACAAACTACAAAACAAAACCTAATCTAAATGCTCAAGATGAAATTATTTACACCATACAAGACTCTCTACATAGTTTTTTCTGAAAATCAATCCATTATCACTCCTTCATTGTTCCATTAGTGCCGACTGGAAACAAAATTGTAGTCACAGTCAAGTCACTTTGCTTGGGCCGTACAACAACTAACATCCAACCCGTTATCTTAGGGTTTGTAACTACTTATACTACCCTTTCCTTGGTCTATGTGCCCATATTAGGGTTTTCCATTCTAAACTAAGGAGTTTTACCTTCTAGGTGGAAAAGTTGCTTGACAACTTTGAAAAGTTGGCATGCAACTTTTGAGCGACTTTCTCAATGTTGCTTTTCTTGACTCCTAGGCCCACATTAGGCTAACCTAAGGACACCACCATGATAAGAAGGACCCTAAACACCTCAAAGGCATTCATACCCTCTACTTTCAAGAAAAACTCAACTTTGACTTATGACCCTAGGACCTCAACTAGGACCTAAACTAGGACCAATGAGCACTTGGCTCTTATTGTATATACAGTGGCTTCTTAAAGAAGAAAGAACACAATCAAAATAAAATGGTGGGAGCCCTTTGAAGGGTGCTCCTACACCATACTCCCCCTCTACAACAAACTAAGGAATTAGGGGAGTAAGAAGAGCCGGATCAATGCCAAGCTTCTTGAACTTGCTCTCCTCAACCCAAGTAGCTTCAAACACAGGTTGACCTACCCATTTCACCAAGTGCTCCATGTAGACCTAGTGTCTAGTAGACTTCTTCACCCTTGACTCCAAGATCTCCTCTGCCTTGGGCTACTTTGCTTGAGGTAAGGCATTCACATCCAAGTCTTGTAGTACCTTGGCTTGATTCTCAGTCTACCATGCTATCTCGCCCTTGTACATGATCAGATCAACAACATTGAAGACTGGTGAAATGGTTAAGTCTAAAGGAAGATCAACCTTGTAGGCGTTCTCACCATATTTTGACAAAATTCTACAAGGTTCTACCCTCTTCATTTGCAGTTTAGTAGGCTTGCCACTTTGCATCCTAGCTTTGCTCAGATGGACCATCACATAGTCACCCACCTTGAACTGAACCTCTCTCCTTTTCTCATTCATTTTGGCCTTCATTTTTTGAGTGGATTCGAGGATGGCTTTCTTAACCTACTCTTGGACTTCCTTGATGGTTTGAGTGAATTCCTCTTCTTGCCCACTCTTCATCTCCATGAAAATAAGTTCCCTGAGTTCACACACTCCCCTTGGATGTCTACCATAGACAACCTCAAATGGACTTCTTCCAGTGGTCCTATTTACACTGTCATTATATGCATACTCTGCTTGTGGAATGACTAGATTGCATGTCTGTCAATACTCCTTGGTTAGACACCTCAACAAGTTGTCTAACACCCTATTAATGACTTCAGTTTGACCATCAGTTTGTGGATGGTAAGCTAAGCTAAATGAGAGATTAGTTCCTAGTCTCCTCCACAAAGTTTGCCAAAAATGGCCCATGAACTTGTTGTCCCTATTTGAAATAATGCTTAAAGGAAGTCCATGAATCCTTACAATCTCCTTAAAGAAGAGATGTGCAACATAGCTAGCATTATGTGTAGTTCTACATGGAATGAAATGGCTCATCTTGGAAAATCTATCTACTACCACATAGATGTTGTCCATACCTATCTTTGTCTTGGGAAGTCTTACTACAAAGTCCATTCTTACACATTCCCAAGGCCTATTAGGGACTGGTAATGGTTGATAGAGACCTACATTACTTGATACTCCTTTTTCCCTTTGACACACAACACATTGCTCCACATACCTTTTCACATCTCTTGGAAACTTGGGCCAATGGTAGTACCTCGGTACTAGATCCAAAGTTTTGTTGATCCCAAAGTGTCCACTTAAACTACCATTGTGTTTTTCTTGGATGAGGTTTTCCCTCATAGATCCTCTAGGCACACATAATTGATTACCTTTGAATAAGAGACCATTTTGGAGAGTGTAATCTGCATACTAACCATGAAAATGATTCTCAAACTCCTTGCAAACCTTGTAGGGTGATGAGAAGTCTTCATCTCCTTCATATAGGTCCTTGAAACCTTCTATTCCTATGCTCTGCAATTGTAACTCTTGAACTATCAACAACTTCCTGCTTAAAGCATCTACCACCTTGTTGAGTTGCCCCTTTTTATGCTTAATGGTGAAGGTGAAGGATTGGAGATATTCCATCCATTTCAAATGTCTATTGCTAAGCTTCTCTTGAGTGTTAATGTAACTCAACGACTAGTTATCTATGAACACCACAAATTCCTTTGGGAGTAGGTAATGCCTCCATTTCTGAAGAGACTGCACTAATGCATACAACTCTAGGTCATAGGCTGAGTACTTCTTCTTTGCTTCATTGAGCTTCACACTAAAAAATGCCACAAGTCTTCCCTCTTGACTCAATACACCCCCTACTGCAATTCCACTTGCATCACACTCCAATGTGAATAGTTTGGCAAAAGTAGGGAAGAGTAGGATGGGTTTTGTGGCTACTTCTTGCTTCAATAGTTGGAATGCTTTATCAGCCTACTTAGTCCATTTGAACTTAGTTTTAAGGCCTTCTTTTATGGTATCAAGGACTGGTGCACATATGCCACTGAAGTTCCTCACAAACTTTCTATATAATTGAGCTAAACCATGGAAACTCCTAACTTTAGTCCCTGTTCTAGGGGTGGGCCAATTCAAGATTGCCTCCACTTTGCTTGGATCCATCTTCAAGGTTCCCTTGGACACCACAAATCCTAAGTAGATCAGCTCCTACTTCAAGAAGTCACACTTCTCTAGGTTGATTGATAACTTTTCTTCATGCAACCTCTCTAAGACAAATTTTAAATGCTCAAGGTGCTCCTCTTTGGTTTTGCTATAGATGAGAGTTTCATCTAGGTACACCACCACAAACCTACCTGTGAAGTCTTTTAACACCTCATTCATCAACCTCATGAAGGTGCTTGGGACATTGGTGAGTCCAAATGGCATCACAAGCCATTCATACAACCCTTATGTGGTCTTGAAAGTAGTCTTCCACTCATCTCCCTCCTTGATTCTAATCTGGTGATAACCACTTTTAAGGTCCAACTTGGTAAAATACATAGCACCCCCTAACAGTCCATCAAATCCTCTATTCTAGGAATAGTAAACCTATACCTTATGGTGATCCTGTTGATTGCCCTTGAATCAGTGCAAAGTCTCCACTTGCCTCCCTTCTTTGATGGTAGCACTACCGGGACTGCACATGGGTTGATGCTCTTCTTGATTAGTCCTTGTTCCAATAACTCCTACACTTGCCTTGCCACCTCCTTGTTTTGGTCAGGTGTGAGCTTATATGCAGCTTTGTTAGGTAGGGATGCACCGGGAACAAAGTCTATTTGATGGATTATAGACCTTCTTGGTGGGAGTGTTGTAGGTGCTCCATCACTCACTATGTCCTTATACTCTTGCAACATTTGCTTCACCTCCTTGGGTATCTCTGCCTACAACTTGTCTACCTCCTCCTTTGGCCTCACAAAGATAGCACACCTCATTGTCTCCTCCTCATGTAGCAAGTGTAAGAACTCTTTACTAGTAGCCAATAAGACACTATGTGTTTTTGAGCTTCCCTCTTCATTATCTGTCAAAGACTGAATCTTAAAGGTTTTTCTATCCTTCTTGAAGGAAATGGAGTTCTCCTATCCATCATAGATCGCCTTCCTATCAAATTGCCAGGGTCTACCTAGTAATAGGTGATAGGCATCCATGGGTAACACATCACAAAGGATCTTATCCTTGTATCCTCCAGTAGAAAACTCTACCCAAGTCTGTTCATTGACTAGCACACTCTGCTCTTGATTCAACCATGTCACCTTATATGGGTTAGTGTGGGGTATCCTTGTGAGTTTCAACTTCTTGGTTGCCTCCTCTGATATTATGTTATCAGTTGACCCTAAATCAACTATCACCTTGCAAACTTTACCAAGGATCTTGCATCTCATCCTAAATAATGCTCTCCTATGCTTAGGTTCATTCTTAACTAGATGTCTTATCAAGACCCTATTCAACATCAGGTTTTCTCCAATCTCTGATTCAATATGGTCCACCTCAGGTGTCTTTTTGCTTGATGAGTCTTCATGAGCATAAGTAACCCTCTTTCCACTGTATGATGAGCTAGTCTTGTCAGGGCATCTATAGCTCGAGTGTCCCAATTGTCCACAGTTGTAACATTTCATGGTTGCAAAGTAGGAGTTACCCCTGCCGGTACCTCTACCCCTACTTGGACCCCTTGTGCACCTCTTCCTCTAGAATGGCCTCCTCTGAGATTGGCTTCACTTCTATGTTCAGTCAACTTGGATTCTCCTTGGTTCCTTTGCTCATTTGCCTTGCTTTGGTAACCACCTCGGTGATTCATTTGTTCTCTACCTCTTCCTCAACCCCTGCTATTAGAGTCTCCTTGCCTTTTGTTCCTCTCTTCCACCTTAGCAGCAAGTTGATGACATTTTTGGACAGTGGTAGGAGTCCATAGGCTTATCTCCTCTTGAATGTTCCACTTTAGACCACTTAGATACCTAGCCACCTTGATAGACTCATCCTCTTGGACTTTGGATCTAAGACAAAGCTTTTGAAACTCTTCGATGTAGGAGGTCACATCAAGGTCTTTTTGCTTCAATCCATGTCTCTTCTTATGAAGTTGAACTTCATAATCCTCTGGTAAGTAGTTCTCCTTGATCTTACTGACCATGGCCTTCCAATTTGCAATACGTAGCTTCCCCGTGCTAACTCTCTCTTCTTGCAAGTACTTCCACCATGTCAAAGTTGCTCCCCTTAATCTTGACTTGGCAACTTTAAACTTTTGAGCTTCTGTCACTCCCTCACACTCAAAGTGGTTCTCCATACCCTCAATCCATTCCATGATAGTATCAATGTCCATCCTTCCACTGAAATGTGGCAATCCTTCAAAAGATTTCATGTTCAAAGCCTTAATAGCCTTTACAAAAGGTTCTTCATTGAACAAGGGATCTGGTTCAGGTATAATGTCATCTATGTCTATAGTTTTCTTGCCTTTATCCTTGGTGTCTTCACCCCAAAGTCCATGTGTCCTCTGATCCACCACTTCTTGCAACTTGTCCCTTATCTCACTCATAGCTTCTTCAAGGAGTCTATTCTTCTCCTTTTACTCTTCTACCTCCCTAGCTAGCTCTACATTAGTGACCATTCTACTCTCCCCTACTGATTCACTAGTATATAGAGACATGCACAGTCCACCAAATCTTTAACTTGGCTATGATACCAATCTGATGGGGTGGGGTTTGGGATAG
The DNA here is from genome assembly GCF_030272615.1 of Cryptomeria japonica. NCBI lineage: Eukaryota > Viridiplantae > Streptophyta > Pinopsida > Cupressales > Cupressaceae > Cryptomeria > Cryptomeria japonica. The sequence goes on from NC_081406.1 coordinate 11,234,354, forward strand.
ACTAGCCTAGCCTATGCTCTTGGATCCTTTCCTTGGATCACCAAGGGTTATAACCACACCCTAGGGTCTCTAGGACTTCCCCTTCTTGTGGAATCCCCTGATCTTGCCCAATCCACCCACCAACAACTTGAATTGCTTCTCCTAAGGTCTCACCTACTCATGAAACTCAAAGAACCCTTACTTAGGCTAATAAGGGTTTGGCTTGTACCACACCTTCTGAGGTCCTAGCAAGTATAGGATAGGTCTAAGGCATGATTTTCCACCCACTCATGTGCCCCCAAGAGGTTTCCAACATCCAACTCCTTACCTATTTCACTATTTTGTCTTTTTCCTACAAAATAGGGCTACAAGGAATGTGCACAATTAGGCCTCCTATCCAGACTTTTAGGGCTCCCTCTTGCAAATGATGCACATGCTTGTGAAACTTCCTAAAATACTTGCTATTTATATTGCAAGGGGTCAAGGATTTTTTTGTTTTGGGGGCTCCAAGTGTCTGTACATTGCCCTAGGTGGATTTTAAGGTTTTTAATGGTTTTAAAGAGGGTTTTTAGGCCTGCTAGGGTCACAGTGTAGGTTTGATGTTCTTGCCACCTTGTCTGGATTGGTGGAAGCTCCTCCTTCTCTCCAATGGTACTCCATGCACCCCTCTACAACTCCTCCAAAGGGTGCCTCCTCCTATGTCTTTCCTTTCTCTCCAAGACCTCTACAACTCAACCCTTCCTAGCGAGGCACTGTCAAGTTTCGCCTAAGAGTGGGTCTTTAAATGGCCTCCCTACATCTTCAAGGGCCTTGCTTGCTTTGAAGTAATGTACAGGGTCTGCACTCTCATTCCCCATTGTTTCATGGTGATTCCACAATGAGGAATGGAGTTATGAACCCATTGACACAAACCAATCCAAAACTAGACAGTGAGAAGCAAGTTTACAAGATATTTACAAACACACACAACCTACAAAAAAAAACCTAATCTAAATGCTCAAGATGAAATTATTTACACCATACAAGACTCTCTACATAGTTTTGTTTGAAGATCAATCCATTATCACTCCTTCATTGCTCCATTAGTGCCAACTGGCAACAAAATTGCAGTCACAGTCAAGTCACTTTGCTTGGGTCATACAACAACTGACATCCAACCCATTATCTTAGGGTTTGAAACTACTTATACTACCCTTTCCTTGGTATGTGTGCCCATATTAGGGTTTTCCACACTAAACTAAGGAGTTTTACCTTCTAGGTGGAAAAGTTGTCATGCAACTTTTGAGGAACTTTCTCAATGTTGCTTTTCTTGACTCCTAGGCCCACATTGGGCTAACCTAAGGACACCACCATGCTAAGAAGGACTCTAAACAAGTAAAAGGCACACATACCCTCTACTTTCAAGAAAAACTCAACTTTGACTTATGACCCTAGGAACTCAATTGGGACCTAAACTAGGACCAATGAGCACTTGGCTCTTATTGTATATACAATGGCTTCTTAAAGAAGCAAGAACACAATCAAAATAAAATGGTGGGAGCCCTTTGAAGGGTGCTCCTGCACAAGGGGTGAATCAGTTGTCAATTGATTTCAAACCCAAAACTAACTTAACCAAACTTTATGCATAATACCAGTAAACCAAACTTTATGTCAGTAAATAGTTTTAATAGTTAATTGCAGTGCCAGTAAAGTTTAATGCATGAAACAGAAAGACAAATAACATCCACAACACATAACATAGTTATTTGTACGTGGAAACCCTGTAAGGGGAAAAACCACAGTGGGAAACCTTACCCATAATCAGATGATACTACTGCAAATAGTATGTGTGTACAATATGGAGTATGCACATGCAGAAAGGCCAACTGCCTAGACCTCATTGCTCAATGAGAAAATGGGAGTCACACTGACTACAATTGGATGGTTAAATCCAATAATAATGTACTGCTCAAAATAGCATCTTCATATGCTGGATTCATATTGGTTAAGATCTGATTTGCTTTCTTCAAAACCTCCTTGAATCTTGAATGATGTCTGTGTGTATAGCTCTTCTTATATTCGCATATACCTTATGCTCTACCACTTATTACATTCCCATATCCATGTCTATCAATCTCACAAATGAGATCTTACATATATACCAAAATCTAAGACCATATGTGTAGGTCGGCTCACTAAAGATATTACAATAGAATCAATTACAAATGAATCAATATGCAATGCATCATGTCAGTTGAATGCATTTACAACAATAACAAATCATCTTCATAGCGTGTCATGCTAATCTGGAATAGATAACACTTGTCGGTGCATATCCTAGACCTATTTTCTGGTAACAACAAATATGCAAACCCAATTAGATCAATGACCAAATCACCAAGACAGAGTGACCAAACAATATCTTCGACAAAACCAAGTAATCTCCATGACATTCTTAGTGTCGGTAAATAATATAACCTGCTAGTGAACAATATACTGGTGACTGTGCATAAGTCACTGAACATGCTGGTGAACATAACCAAGAATCTCCAAGTGCTAATAGGTGTTGACAAGTGTTGACATCAATGACAAAACCAGTGCAACATATCCAAAATACCAATAACTGAATGGTGAAAAACTCAACCTAAGGAGAGAACTTGAAGCTCTTACAATCCGTATGAGTCAAGACTTTGAAGAAAGAAGGGTAGCTGAAGACCTGATCAAGGAGAAAGATCATGAAATCTTGAAGATCAAGTAGGAGAATGTAGCTTTGCATGAACAATGGCAAGAGGAGATGGTTTTTTAAGAAGATTTACAAGCAGATCTTGAGATGGAAATATCTCTTAGAGAGACCCTTATGAAGCGTAATGAAGATATTACCAAAGATCTTACTGAGGCCAATGAGAAGATTGACAAATTTAATAAGAGCTCCTATATGCTGGATGAACAGATCCCATCTCAGAGAATGAAAGGTGACACATCTGGATTAGGATTCAACACATTTAAGCAAGGTGAGTCTTCTAAAATAAAAGATACTTCATTCAAAGACAAATTGGTATCTAAAGGCATGAAATCAAGTAAGAAGAAGTTTAAACCAATTTGTTTTAACTATCTTAAACCTGAACATTCTTCCAATGTGTGTAAAAGAAGATCTAATGAGAACACAGGCTATAATTCTAATACTAGATATATGTCTAGAAGATTTCAAGGTCATTATTACACACGCAATATGTATGGGCATAGATCAGTGTAATGCAAGTATGGAGCAAATAACCCAGCACCTCACATGAATTCAAGACCTATTGGTGACTGGAGAAGGACTTATGACAATCGGAGAAACATGAACTGGCAAAAACCTTATGCCAACCAGTTTAGTCCCTATGAGATGGAAGAAGTAACCAATGTGATTTGCACAATTTGCAATAACTTTGGTCATGTGGCTATGAACTGCAAGAGAAGGACTGTAAGAGGTAATGCAGGATCTTGGAGAGCATCTGAGATGGCCTTCTATCATTGTCATAAACTGGGACACATGGCTAAGTTATGCAAAACCAAGAAGAACCAATCGATAAATCACTCTGAAGATCGGAAAGGAAAGAAGATGGTCAAAATTGAAGAAACCACAGCAGAAATGAATAGGATTTGGAAGAAGAAAACTGAGGAGAAGCCACTAGAAGAATCAAACCCTTCATCAAGTGTGGAGATTTCTACACCGGTAAATTGATATTTTGAACAAGCCTAAGGGGAGCATAATGGTAAATCCATTTTCGGACCCCTTGAAGAGAGTATGGTAAGAAAAAATAGAATAAATGAGCTATGAATTCGGCTATGACTTACTAATCAATTATGCCATCAACCTTTTGGCATCACCCAAGGACACAAAGAAGAAAAGACTGGGCACTTATTAGGAAAGGATTGCACTTGCACAACCAAGTAGTGCAAAGGAGAAAAAGAAGAAAGTTGATCAACCAGCTTCTGTGACCACCGGTACAAGGGTAACTAGAAGCATACAAATTAAGAAGGAACCGATACCAAAAGTATATGCAAAGAAGAAGGCTGCAACAAGGAAGAGAGGCAGACATCTCATCCTTTAAGAGGAATCTAAGGAAACAGATACTGAAGAAGAAACAAAGAAGATGAAATTGACTGTTAAGAAATCCAAACCAGTAGGAGAAATTTCTAGACAAAGTACTCCTATTGATGTTTCAACATTCAAACCAATGAGTGATTTTGAAAGGACTTTGAAAACATTAGGGAGGAAATGGTTTGATAATGTAAAAGAATATTTTGATTCATATGATGAAGGTCAGAAACAAGAAGTGGTAAAAGAGGTAATCAATTACCTAAGTCAATACAACGGGTTACCACAAGATATTAAAAAGGACATTTATGATTCTTTATATTCAATTCTTGAAAATAAATGGAAAATTATTGTAGATCAGGATCAAGAAATTATTGATAGAATCATTGTTCAATATTTTCCTGGGTTGTCTCGAAAATAATTATTAGCATCACTTGCTAAATACAAAGGACAGTTTCATTCCAAAACAAGGAGACTAAGGTTATTGGATAGGAAGATTCAACCTGTTGAAGATGATACTCATCATATTGCTCAAGATATTCAAATGATTAATGCACTATTGAAAGGCTGTGACAATAAACCTGGTCGGACTGAGACTGGAGCTCCACCAGAACTGGAAAAAGAAAACATAATAACACCAGATGTTGTCTATCCTATCAAGAATAAGGATGACACAAGTTCCACACTAGTCATATTCTCAATGGATGAAGTTGAAGATATTGAGGATATTGTTGACACACCTGCCAATCACATTGAACTAGTTAATGAAATTGAACAACAACTAGATATTACTGATAAACAAGAAGCAGTTGAAGCATCGGCTACAAAACAAAGTGTGGATATTCAACCACCACTAGTCAAGGGACACACTGTTGAAAAACAACTACCACCGGTCTCTACAACCACTCTATAGGATTAGTTAGAGAAAGAGAAAGAGAAAACAAAGGAGAAGACAATAGAGAAAAAGGATGAAAAGGAAAAAGAAAAGGAGAAATAGAAAGATGATGATGATGACTCAATTATCATATAGGGTCCAATTGATGTGGACAAATTGAGTGCATCTAAACTTATGGAGATTGCTTATGTTATGCAATCTAGGTCTCAAAAGAAAAGATTGAAGGAGCAAAGAAAAGAAGCAGAAACAATTTAGACTGTTGTTGACATTTTGTCTAGTCTCCTACCGGAGACTGACACTCGTAATTTGTCTACCCCTATTGCCAAGCTTGGATAGCTAGTTATTGATGCTACTAACCAACTGAAATCACTTGAAGAGGAAACACATGCTTTAGCTAAAAAAGGTTATAGAAAGAAAAGGGGAGAGCAATTAGTTTATGATATTGATAAAGGCAAGATTGCTCTATCTGTGAATAAAGCTCTATTGAGAACTACTATAAAGAAAGGAGGTAAAATTTTTGCCAATATATCTAAAGTTTATTTCTTCTATTCTAATTTGAAGCAAAAGTTTGAAGATACAGAGAAAGAAGTAGAGCGGATAAGTGATGCATATAACCTTGTATAGGATTTAGCTTTAAATTTTGGCAAATCAGTTGATGCTTTGCAACATCCATTAGATGTTTATTATTTTGAATAGGTTAAGAGGTTTGGATCCTTGAAAGAACTGAAGAACTAGTTGATACAAAAATTTGAAATTCTACAAAGGGCATACAAGGATTCTGAAGCAGTTTGGCTACACTAGAGATGAGCACAGTCGATGTTATGGAAGAATTTGCTGCACAAGTTTTGACAAATGTTGAGATCACTGAAACATTGTTAGAGACATGGTATTATGATCTCAAGCAGCTAAAGTTTCATTTTAGTGACATTTTCTTAAGACTTCCATTATAAAAACATATATATATATATATATATATATATATATATATATATATATATATATATATATATATATATATATATATATATATATATATATATATATATATATATATATATATATATATATATATATATATATATATTTCTTTTTAATTTGGCATTGTTGTCAAATGGGGAGTAGAAATATGTATGTGATGTAAAATTTTGTATGTACTATTAAGGGGGAGTCTATACATTTTTGTAAGCACACTTAGTTGTCTCAAAAAAAATTCTAAGTGTTGCCATCAATGCCAAAGGGGAAGATTGTTGGCTTGATGATGATTTTTGTATTGGATGACGTTATATGTTGTCATTGATGGCACATATACACAGACACATAGGTTAATATTTTCATAGTCATCTTTTTTAAGTCAAACTGGTACTACTCCTAAGTCTTCATATTGTAAACATGTATCATATGTATAGAGTAAGTCCAACCGGTATGAAGGTGTCTAAACCAGTATATGTAGACAACTAGTATATGTAGGTAAGACAATTATTTTTGGTCAAATCTATTGATACGAGTTTCGAGATGCAGTGGAGAGAGACAAGGAGGCACATGGAGACAATCAGTATATGAGTTTGATATGGTGAACACTAAACTGGTATTGCTGTTCAAACCAGTTTTCTCTGATTTTGTGGTGAGTTATCACCGGTCATGATGTGTTACCACCAACCGATATTTTTGATGGTGATCTGTGGCGTGTTATGAAAGATTATCTAGATACAATGAACCTAGGAAATTGTGTTGAGGTTCTTGAAGCCAACATGAAATCTAATGTCTATAAAAAGACATTGTGATGAGTTATTTTCATATGAAAGATATAAGTGATGTTATGAGTTAGAGTTGATGTGAATTATTGAAAGAGATATAGAGTATGTTGGTGATGCAATATTGAGTGAGCAGAAAAGGATCTATACAAACATAATGTGTTATTCCTAGATCATACCACCTATTGTTTTCTAATCACTACATCAATCAAATCCCCTAACCAGGTAAGCTCTAACAAGCTTTATTGTAAAAATCCTCTAACAAGGTGATTCATTAACTTGGATCTAATTCCTCCACTGAGGTTACCTTTAACCAGGTATAGCTCCTAACAGGGCTTGGGATCTTTAACAGTATTTTCTCCCAACAAAGCACTTTGTAGACCTTAACTGGTCAGTTACCTATGATTGCAAATAGTTAACTTGTGAGTTTCATCTCACTGTGGTTTTTCCTAGTTGGGTTTTCCATGTATAATTCTTTGTGTTATGGTGAATGTTTTACTTACTGTGAATATTATTATAACACTTTGGATTGCATGCAAAGTCATAAGTAAACTGGTTAAATGTTTTTACCGATCTGTAGTTAAAAAGTGTTATTGTTTTTGCTATCACTAATTCACCCCCCTCCCCTTCTCAATGTTTTATTTCTTTGATTCTACCCCTCTTTGCCTCTATTTCTCTCTCTATATCTTCTTATATCTCTATCACTAATCTCACTATCTATATCTATTTATGTGTCCCTTTTTTAGCCATAAAGCCTTTTTTTAGGAAATTGTCAGCCTACCTACCCGCTTACTATTTCCCTAACAATTTACGTGGCTAATTAATGGAAAATGAAATCAAATTTAATTTTACCATACCTTCTTCCATTGCTTCGTACCATCTTCCATTTCCTATTAAATTTTTATTGGCAGGTTTATTTAAAAGAGGCGTCTCTTGAAAGATAAACATGTGTGTGCGGTGAAAATGGAATGATTAAACTATTATAAAACCAACAAAGATCCAACCACATAAAAATCTAGTTCTACAATTAAGAATCCATCATACACTATTGAAGAACCTAAAACATGCAAATCACAACAAAATTGAAAGATTATACCATTCACATGCTTGGTAGGGTTTATCTCTATTGGTTCATATCTCCATTGATCTTGTTTAATATGATTTCTCTCATATTTTGTATGTGTGCACAAAATATCAACAAAGAAAGGATTATGGTTGTGAATTCACTTGATTGCTTGATTGCATAAAAGTTTTATTTAGGGATTATGAAAGGATGAAAAGATCCTCTTATATAGAGGACACCTTAGAAAATGGAGGGATAAAATTAAGAGGTGAAAGGATAAATGGTCGGTTAGGATTAAAGGGTATGTTGGAAAAATGATAAAATAATAGAAAGCTGCGGGATAAAATTAAGAGATAAATGGCAAGTGTCATGGAGGGAAAAAGCTAATGAATTAATTAAATAAAATAAATTTAATTTAATTAATAAAGGAACTGGGACCAATTAGATAAATAAAATATTTATTTAATTTAGGGAAACGATAATTTTAATAAATAAAAATATTTATTTAAATAGGAAAAGGCTAGAAAAAGCTTAGTGAATTTAAATAAATAAACAAATTTATTTAATTAATAGAAGGCTTAGGTAAAATAATTAAATAAATAGGCTAGGACAATTTTAGGTGTCTACAACATGGAAAAAAAGGAATTTGATGAAGAAGGTTTAAACTAGACCAGTGAGACATGAATGGCATGAAAAAAGAAGAAACACAAATGACATTATTTAATTTTAGTTCATTTTATAATATTATGATTTTATATTTTTAGAGTTATTATATTTTTTTATTATAAAATAAATTTAGCTATTTTAGTTTATTTTTACTCATATATTTTATATTTTATAATATTTTTAATGGAAATTTATTTTATGCTACATAATTTATATTATTTTTAGTAATTTTTTGGTGCATATTTTAGTTACTGAATTTTTAATTCTTATTAATTTTTAATAACAAGTTTATTAATATAACTTTTTATATAACAAAATTATTATTTTTTAACATTAAGGTATAAATAGATAAAGAGACTATTTGACTAATTAATGGTAAATTTCTAAAGAATAATTAAAAGTTATATATATAATTTTTTTAAATATCTTTTAAAAATAAATAATATAAATAAAATATAATAATTATCAACTAAAAAAAAAAATAGACAAAAGACAGAATTATGTGTATAAATACATACAAACATATACATATGCATATACATATACATATACATATCTTTGTGTGTATGTATGTATATATACACTTCAGGATAGTAGTCAGGGATCACCACTCAACCTGGTGAAAAAATATTACAAAAATATCCTAAATACTAATTGTAGACACCCAAAATTGTCTAGTCTAATTAAATAAATATTTTATTTATTTAATTATCTAAGCTTAATTCTTCTATTAATTAAATAAATCTTTATTTATTTAATTAATTCATTTATCCTCTTCTAGCCTTATTTCTCATTTAAATAAATACATTTATTTATTTAAATTATCCTTTTCCTGAATTAAATAAATATCTTATTTATTTAATTGATCCCACTTCTTCTATTAATTAAATAAATCTTTATTTATTTAATTAAGTCATTAGCCTTTTCTACCCATGACACATGTCATTCATCTTTTAATTCATACACTATCTACCCCTTTCATTATTTTATTATTTCTTTTACCTACCCTCTAATCATAGCCGACCTCCTTTTACACCTCTTAATCTTATCCCTCCATTTCATATAGTGTCTTCTATATAAGGAGAGGCTTCCTTCATTATCAAACCCTAATCATCTTTTATGCACTTGACTACATTACGATCCTACTTGCAACCACATTCCGTTCTTTGTTGAGCTCTTGTGCACATAAAATCTGAGAGCAAATATATCAAGCAAGATCAATGGAGATAGGAAGAATGGAGATCCAAACCCTATTGGACATGTGATGGTATAATCTTTGTGATTTCATTTGATTTGCATTGTCTTAGGTAATCTCCATATGTTATGGTGGATCTTTGTTGTTGTTAGGCTAGGGTTTTGTGGTTGAATTCATTTATCCTTTCAATATCGTTATTATTGTTATCCATTTTCACCATATACACTAATCACCACTCAACCTGGTGACAAAATACCACAAAAATATCTTGAATACTAATTAGAAAATCCCACAGTATAATCTTGATCTAGTGGAGGAGAAACAACCAAAATGGCTAATGACAAGACTATACAACACCCTTTTACTCGCCTTCTCTTCTTGCCATTTCAGTTTGAACAATTTATTGTCAGTGTAATAAAATTAAATCACTACAAATTTCTGATGAAAAGAGTTGTTTTAATGAAATATAAAGTATTTAAATTATGAAAATATTTGAAAGTCTCGATGTATATTAGTTTCTATATTTGTGAAATATGTATATAAGATTAGAGAATTTGCTTTTTTTTAATAATAATTTAGCTGTTAGTTATGATTTTAGCGTAAATGTTATTAAAAAAATTACATAATAAATATATCATATAGAAATTTGAAGAGGCTTTCTTTTCATCTTTGATAATATGTTTTATAAATTTATCTTAAATTTTGTGATTTCTTTTTCTATTGAATGTTTGCAAAAATGTTATAGCATTTGTTATGCAATTAAACAAATTACTTCATTTTATAAATAGCTTTTTTTTACAAATAATATATTTTATTTGTTAAATTTTGTGAAAGTCTGAAATTAGATTAAATAAATTTGAGCATTTTAATAAATTTTAAATATTTATAACAACTAGAATATATTTTCAAAATTTTATAACAAATAAAATATATTTTATATGAGGAAACTTAGAGAAAGTTTGTTTTTTTTTAAAATAAAAGTGGAAAATCCACTAAACTTATATATTAATAATAAAGTGTTTACATCGGGTTCAAAAAAGGCATATCGGCAGGAAAGAGCCCGTAAGAAAACCTCCGGTTGTAGCCTCCAAAAAAAACTACCCTTACATCATATGTTATGTCCAGTCAGACCCCCCAACCCCCTATCTCTACAATATTTACAAGGATCCCATAGGACAATTCCAAAAAAAACCAGACTATCACCAAATGAAGGGGAGATCAAAATTGCCATGAAGGACCACCACGAAGATAAGTGAGATAAAATTCCCTGCCAAGCCCATAGATAATCAACCGAGCATGATAGGAGTCGAAGAACCTTCAAGCCTGCAACAACAAAAACCATTCCACCAACTACAAAAAATAGCTAGATATCCAAAAACCAGGAACTAGAGCTCTCTTCCAGAGGTTCATGAGGAGAGGTCAGAGGCGGAGTCACCCTTAGAGGAAAAGCCAAACACACAGGAGCAGAGCACAAAGAACCTAGAGTAATTAATGAATGTAATGCCTAAAATACAACCCAAGCTCTATCCACATACTGATTAGGAGCCAAATACAACAAAAAATCCATGGAGGCACGAGTATCTTCCATGGAATCACATATCAAACCCATTCGTAATGCATGCAGTAATTGGCCAGACCAGCCATTATCCAAAAGCTCGTGTTGAGGAAGAAAGCCACAATAGTAAAAAGACCCCATATCAAAATGATAACCAACCAATGCAGGAGAAACCAATGCCTAATTGCATATTGATGGAAAAACAAATGTGGAAACCAAAAGATGGACCAAGTCCACATCAAGTAATACATCAAAGCAAATAGTAACAAAGCAAGAGACAAGCTCATCATAAGAAACTTGAGGACAAACTTGCAACCACTGACACCCCAAAAGCCTACGGAATTCAAAATCCACCGTAGGAGTAAACAAGTTAAAAATCTTACCAAGCTTGACAGAATTGTCCTCATTTTATTCCCCCAATATTCGGGCTTCTAAAACCACTCTGTAAACACCAATGGATAGAGAAGAAGACATTTGCAGGAGGAAGGGCTCCGAAAAAGCTATGCAGAGCATAACAAAAAACTACTTTGACAATAGCATGAGATAATATAAATGAAAAAACCGCCCTTAACTTTCCATAATGACAATGCGAAAGATCCATTTTAAGCTTACTTGATTAGAACAATTCACATGAATTAACAATCCTTACACTAAAACCCATAAATGCATCTCCAGCAAGCGAGGACGCCACCCTCATCAATGATTTCCCATAAGCCAATTTTGTCAAGGTCGTAACACACACAAGGCGGCCAGTGATATAGTACTTACATCAAGAAATAAATACCCAAGATCATACCAAATGATCAAAAGTTACAGCATACCAAATCCTATAAAGCACTAAAAATAAAGACTGCATAAATCACACATGCCACCACCCAATAAATGTCTTTATCAAAGCCAAATACTCAAAGACAAAATGTGGAATCAATATCAAATATCGGCCTATACAATGCATCCCACTACCTTTTACATACCCTTGAGGAATAACCCCCTCCTCGACCCTCGATAGAAATTCAACTATACCTATAGATTAACATGCATACAACAAAAATTGTAAATTACTTGCTAGCCATACCTCGTGGGATATACACCCCATCGTCTAGCCTAGAAAGCAGATTTTAAGAACACACCATATGTAAACAATAGCATAAACACCTATCTACACATGTGGTGCAAATAGAATCTGAACTGAGAAGAAGATAACATGCATACCTCAAGAAGTAATAGAAAACAAATAAATTGAAATGCATTACCATAAACCCATAGTTAGAACAAGAATCCTATAGCCCATACCACGACAGATTATAAATTAGCCTTTAGGATGAGATGAAAAACTATAGTTTACCTGCCCACACCTCATGAGATACACACATCAACATCTAAACCAAATGCAAAATTGTAAGAATACACCATATGTAAATAGAAACATAAAACTTCCTATCAACACATGTGGTACAAGTACAATCTGAACAGCCAAGAGGATAATATGTATACCTCAAAGATAATAGAAAAATAGCTCAAGACAAATGTACCTTAAACCTTGGGGTTAGATCAAATACCTGAGAAGAATATCATGAGGAATATCACACTCCTCCATAGTCTTACGATGGGCACCAATGTCAATTGCCATATTAGCCAGAAAATCTGCCAGCTTATTCAATTCTCTAAAACAATGAGATAAAGAGAAAGTATCAAAGAAGGACAATTTCTCCAAAATATGATCAATAATGTACTTCAAGTTCCAACAATTACTCTTACAACTCACAACACTTTGAAAGATGACCATTGAATCTCCCTGAATCAATATATTTTTAATCTCTAAAGAAATAGCCAAATCAATTCCAAGGGACAAGGCTTGACATTCAACAAAATTATTTGATTGAGAACCAAGAGCATGACATTGAGTAGCTATTAGGACTACATTGTGGTCAAAAATGGCCATACCAGCCCCAGCCAAACTCGGGCTACCCCTAGAAGCCCCATCAAAATGAAGTTTAAAATGACTCAGAGGAGGAGGGTCCCATCTAGCTACAAGTCTCTTACTACTAATGGCTAGACTTCTTGCAACAGACCCATGAGAAGGTATGACAGAAAGATAATTCCAATTCCTTGTAATCCTACCATCCCAATGAGAGAATGATGTTAGATTCTCGAAGTTCTTATGAATATATGACAAAGCCACCTCTGAGATAGAAGCCTCTATCTTGACTAAAATGTTAGAGAGTGAAGCAGATAACTTTCTAAAAATCCTATTGTTTCTTTCTAACCATATGTTCCAAATGATAATCAATGGAGAGATGAGCCAGAGACAGGCATAAAAGGATGAGGAGAACAAGATAGGCCAGGCTCTAAAGTGGGAGAGAAGGTCATTGCAAATAACAAAAGACAGGCCTAGTTTCTCAAATAGCCATTGCCAACATCCGAAGGAAAAATCACAATGAAGGAACAGGTGAGAGGACGATTCCAAATTATTATTGCACAAAACACAAGGGAAAACAACAAACAAACCCATCCTATCTAATCTCATCCCAATAAGAACCCTATCTTGTACAACAATCCAAGCAAATGCTCCAGCCTTCGGGAGTCATGCTGGATGCCAGAATAATTTATAAGGCCAAGAAGAAAAGTCCTTAGCTGGCATAAGGGAATTATATCCATCTTTCACTGAGTACTTGCTAGATGTGCTCTTAGTCCAAGTAAGCTCATCTTCCCTCTCAGACAAGATGATAATTCTATTTTTGAGGATATTACAAAAATCTTCTTTTAGGTTGGGAGTAACATTCAAACAATCAACTGATTTCCATTTAGCCATGTTCACATTTCCTTTATGTACAACATCAAAATAATCAGACAAAAAAACCCCCCAACTATCTAGAAGGATTGATTTTAATGGAGTCCAATCCCTAATGGAATCCAAAGGACAATAGCCATTCCAAGCATCATCCCAAAATCTAACTTTTCTACCATTATGCACAACCCAAGAAAGATGTCGCAACAAGACACTTCTACATTTCACCAAAAAATTCCAAATAGCCAACCCCATAGGCAAATTCAAGGTGCAAAAAATAGACTCTCTAACTCCATTATGAAGATACTTGGTAGACATGATCCTAGCCCAAAGGGAATCAGGATTATCATACAATTTACACACTACCTTAGCCCCCAGAGCCAGATTCTAATTCTCCAAACTTCTAATTCCAGACCCCCCAAGCTCTTTAGGGAGACAAACCTTATCCTAGGCTAGCAAGGAGATCCTAGATTTCCCATCCTTATTATTATTCCAAAGAAAAGATCTCAGAATATCCTTTAAACTGACAAGGATAGCCTTGGGAGCTTTTAGAATTGACATAAAATAGATTGGTACCACATTCAACACTGACTTAATTAGAACAATTTTCCCAGCCATGGTGAGCCATTTATGGTTCCATGATAAGATTTTCCTTGAAACCCCTGAAATTAATTTGTCCCAAAAACCTACCTTATCCTTTTTAACAAAAAAGGGAATCCCAAGATAGCTGCAAGGGAAATCCCCAAGTTGGAATCCCCAAAACTTCAGAATCTTATCCTGAATCAAAGGGTGAGTGTTTAGGAAGAATATCTTAGATTTGTCCTTATTGACCTTTTGACCCAAAAATGAAACAGAATTCCTAATCACTTGATCTATGACTCTAGCCTCCTTCAAAGATGCACTAACAAACAAAAGGGTGTCATCGGCAAAAAGGCAAGGGGAAATCCTCTGATCAAAGTTTTAAATTTTAATACCCTTCCATAAACCATTCACTTGAACTAACCTAATTACCCAACTCAAAGCTTTAGCTAATAATATGAAGAAGAATGGGGACAATGGATTCCCTTGCCTCAGACCCTTGGAAGAGTGGAAGAAACCACAAGGGGACCCATTAAAAAGGACTAAGAATCTAGCTGAGGAGATGCAAGACATGATCCATTTAATCCAAGCCAAAGAGAAACCCAACCTTGACAAAACAACTTTTAACGCATTCCATTCGACCCTATCATAAGCCTTCATCATATCTAGCTTAAGGACCATGGTAGGATATTTATCAAGTGAAATCGAATGTAAAACCTCATGGGCAACTATAGCCCCCTCAAAGGTTTCCCTTTGTGGAACAAAACCTCCTTGCTCAAGGGAGATTAATTTTGGTTAAAGTTTGGCCAATCTCATAGAAATCACTTTGGCAAAGATCTTGTAGAGGGTGTTACATAAAGCTATAGGACAAAAATCTGCAAAATTTTTAGGGTCCCCCTTCTTAGGTAAAATAACTATCAAAGTAGTATTCATTTCTTTAAGGATTGACCTATTTCACCTAGCTTCCTCAAGAGCCAAAAGGACATCTGACCCCACAAAGTCCCAACATTTCTGAAAGAATAAAGGATTCAATCTATCAAGATTGGGTGCCTTATCTGGATTCATAGCAAAAACAACCCCCTTAACCTCATCTAATGAAAAAGGAGACATTAACATTCTATTATCATCAGGAGAAACTAGAGAGGGAATGTGAGAAGAGATATTGTTAGAGACATCGATATTCTCAGATGAAAGAAGATTCTTGAAATACTTTACCACTGTTACTACTTATTATGTTGCCATTAGTCTTATGTTCAAAGTTATTCTAGTCGATTACTACTACCGAATCATTCAGTCGGTAAGCACAGTGCAGTCGGTTATAGAAGAAAGTAGTCTCAGAGCTCAGTATACATCGAGCACTCTACCGAGTAATGTTCTATGACTACTGAGTAGCAAAGATGATACACCAAGTTGATATACATTGAGTGAAACGTGTTACCAGATTCATTGAACCTGGACATACATATGGAAATGTGTTACAAGATCGAGGAACATAGAATCTTTATCTCATTGGAAATTGCACTTATAGATTTTGTATGATTTTGAGGTCATCTATCCAATGAAATATTTTGTATGGTTATTCATTCGATAAATCATGTTTGTAAGATTGAAGAATGAACCTGATCACTGACATAAGAGATCTATTTATACAGCATGAAATAAGGATCAAAACAAGTGTAGGAAGCAAGACATGTGTAAAAGATAAGGAAGCACAGAGTATTGTGACTATCAGAGATGCAAAGGTCACCAAGAAGGATTTCAAAGTATAGTCAAGGAACAGAGTAAACAGAAGGGTTTACCGAGTTAATATATGGATTACTGAGGTATGCTATAAGAAAGGTAATATCATTTTGAGCACATAGAATTTTCTATAACATTCCAGATGTAAAGTTGCAGATATTTTGTAAGATTTGATTGTAATATTTTGAGTTGTAAGAGAAACCTCTAATAGGGTAAAAGACTCTAACTAAGTCTATAAATTGTAAAGCCTCTAACCAGGTGCAACATTTAGAATAAGTGTTGTAAAATCCTTTAGCAAGGTAGATCTAATAGATCTTGATACTCCTAATAGGGTAAGCTATTAGAAATAGCTAAACATGTAGCTCTAACCGAGCAACCTTTATTATTGCAGTAGTGAAGTTGTGGGTGTCATCCCCACCACAGTTTTTCTCTCTAACCAAGAGTTTCTGCATAACCAAAATATATGTGTTATGGAGTGAATCATGTATGATTGTTATTTATTTGTTTTAGCATTATATTATGTTACAACAATATTCAGTTTATTCTTAACAGTAAAGTTATTGTTGAAGAAAAGTTTTGAAGTATTGGGCCTAACAACCGCTTCCCTAGAAATTTCCCCTACCTCAGAGAAAATATTCCCATGACAATCTTGAATACAAGAAATCCTACTCCTGACCCTTTTCAATTTAGTGGTAGCATGAAAAAAATTTGTATTTTTATCTCCATCAGCTAGCCAAAGCTCCTGAGATTTTTGCCTCCAATATACCTCCTCTCTAGCCAAAATTTCTTCTAGCTCACTCTTGAGAGACTTAATTTCATCAAACAACCTAGACCCCATACCTTGAAGCATCACATGCCTATTAAAGACATCAATCATATCCAAGATCCTTTGCTTTTCTTCAAAGATGTTCTTGAAATGTAGTGAATTCCACTCCCTGATAAATTTTTAAAAATTTTGATCTTCTTAACAATCTGAAACATTCTAGAACCTCTAATGAATGGAGCCTCACCCCACCATTGTCATAGGAGGGAAAGAAAAGAAGGGTCCCTAAACCACATGGGCTCAAACTTAAAAAGCAATTTGTGGGAAGGTCTATCCCTTACAACAGAAAGGGAAACCGAGAAATGATTAGACCCAGTCAGGGGAAGGATAGAAGAAAAAAACTCAATATCTGAATCAAACCAATTAGAGGAAAGTAAGATTCTATCCAGTCTTTCTGCAATTTGAGAAAAATTCTTCCTCATGTTTGTCCATGTGAAAAGACCATTATTTGGCTTACAATCAAAAAGAGACATATCATAAGTGAAAGCATTAAAGCCATCCATAGACTTCTTATTCGAACAAATACCTCCTAATTTTTTGCCTAAATCTAGAATTGCATTAAAATCCCCCCCAAAAATAATAAAATAATGATTCCTAAGGGGGGATGAGACCCTAATGAGTTCTCACCAAAGGTTGAATTTAGCTGAGACACCTGAGGGAGCATAATTATTAAACACCCAAACTTTGAGCCTAGAATCTTTGTATGACACTAATGATAACATCCAATTAGGAGTAGAAGCGACCAAGTATACATCAACCATGAAATCATTCCATAACAATGCCAAGCCTCCCAAAGCCCCAGAGGTCGGGCAAGACAAGAATTTCCACTTCTTCCAAGAAGAAAAAACAAACTCAGAATTCTCCAAAGAGAGTTTAGTCTCTTGGAGCATGCCTATATCCCACTTAACCAAGTCTAATTGAGACTTGATCAAGCATCTCTTGTTAGGGTCATTTAGGCCCCTAACATTCCATGAGATGATCCTCATTGCCCTCGAGGGGAGGTTGACACTCCCCTCTTTTTTCTTTAGGGGAAGAAATGTTCTCCCCAAAGCTTTTATGTAAGCTTCTCTTAACAGCCACAGATCTAGTGACCGGAGAACTAATTACACACTTATTTTTCTTTTTGATGGAGCTCGAGCCATGGCCACTATTTTTTCCTTTACCCAAAGACAAGGTTGAAGCCTTCTTAACCCCAGGGGAAACAGACAAAATTTGCTGAATTCTTGCATCAATTTCCAATTGAGTTTTGTGATTTTTTGGAGGTCTGCCCCTACCCGAAGACACAACGGAGATAGGGAATTTCAACTCAACTTGGGAAATAGGAGGACCAATAGGATTTTTAACTGAAGTCATCTAGGGAGAAGCCACCAATTCCTGGGGAACCACCCGATTTGACTCATCCTGGGTAACATTAATAGGGACCTCGAAGGGATTAAAGGATGGGGATAGAGGCAAGCTCTTATGAATTAAGTCCAAATTATTTTCAATAGAGCACATAATCTTATCAGAAACCTCCTCCTCTAAATGGTCCTTGTTAGATTTGAGCAAATGCTCAACTTGTTGAACCATGTGTTCATCTGGAGAAATATCTAGAGACTCTTGAGGCATGCCAAACTCCTTGATAGGCTCCTTATACGCTAACTCTTTTACCTTTTGAATTAGGGCAGCATCATCAAGTCTAAAGGGAATAGACTCAACCAGGGCAATCTCCACTAAACCTACAATATTAAGTGGGATATCCCTATGACCACTCGACCCTTCTAAAGAACCACAGACCTCATCACCTAAATTGCCAACTAGCCCCCCCTTCTGAGCAGCTTGTGGGGGGGAGGACATGTCTAGGTAACTAGATTATCATTGCCACCTTGAGTCTGACAAACAGGTTTAGAATTAGTAAACCCTTCCAAACCATCCTAATTTAAAATGTTCACAACATTCTCCAATTTGTCAGTGGAGGCTTTATGGAGAGAATGAACAGCATTAATGGGACCCTCCTTTGACTGGTAATTAGACTCAACTAAGACATAAATAGGAGGGGCTTTCACAAGGATGAGATTCAGAGAATCATCCAAACCCTCCTTATTGTTTTTAACAGTTTTGGAGTTATAATTACAAAAATCTAGAAATAGGGGGGCATCCACAACAATCAAATTTTGAATAGGATCATTATCCATCTTCACAATAGATTGTTTCCAAATACCCTCATTTGATGTGAGATTACATGAAATCGGGCATACAAAAGTAGGGGAAACCAAAACACAAATTTTTACCAGAACCTTCCCTTCCTCAAAAATAGATTTAGATGTCAAAAACTTCCCAAAATTGTCTCCTATAGATTTCAGTACTTCTGGATCCATGAATTCAAAAGGAAGCTGGGGCAATCCAAACAAAACTGGGAGAGTTTTAGGCTTGACCCAATTGTGAACAAAAAAGGGTTTCCAAGCAGAAACCCTAACCAAAATATTACCAAACCAATGAAAAGAATTTGCTAGAACATCATCCCTAAAATGGGGGGATTCAAAAACAAATACGTAGGAATTCAAAGATAACAACTGGAAACAAATTAGTGCAGGCCACTGTTTTCTTAATTTAGAATGCAATTTAGACAAAATGGTTTGAGGGTACCAGAATTCCCCCAAAAGAGCAATGGGGTGTAACTTGGAGGCCCTTTCTGCCACAAAAGAAACTCTAAAATCAAAACACAGTAGCAGGAACCATACCTCTTTCGTCGGGGCTACATCTACCATGTTACCTTTTTCTAGACCTGAAACAAAGAGGGATTTATTGCTCGAGATTGTTGCATCCTTGCCAGAGATAGCAAAAGCACCTGCCTGATTGACAGGCTCGGATGCCCTAAAAGTGTCCTTAACCCCCGCGGCCACCACTTCAGCAAACAAGCGGTTATCACAACCGAAAATGCTCGTCTGCTTCCCAAAGTTATGCTCTCTCCTATTTCCACTTTGTCCTTGCAGATTTAACCTCCCCATGTGACGAGACAAATTGCTCTTGAAAAATCCCTGAAAATATTTCGACACTGGACGAAACCTCCTGAAGTGCCTACCTAACTGTGGAGCCCTATCTTCCCATCTCCCCTTCGAGAAAACCCATTGAGGCACATGTGGCGGATCCTCCCATGCCAAATCTTCCCAAGCACCAAGCCTCCTGTCACCTAATTGCAGAGACATAAATTATTTTTATTTCTCGAAAGAAAATTATTTTTTTTAGTCTCTGTTGAGACTGGGTTTTCTGTGTTTGTTGTTTTCTTACAATGAAATTTAGAGAAAGTTTAATTTGAATTAAAAAAAAATTGATTTTATTTAATGTCTTCACCAAAATTATATTGTACAAATGTTACATCTAATATGACTTAATTAATATAATTTAAAATTGTATCAAATTCTCTCTTAAATGATTTTTGTGTTGAAATGATCTTTAAATTGTAGAAATTAAACTTTGACCTCTAAACAAATATGTAGATGATGGGTGGAATAAGGTGTGATTGTCTTGAGATTAACCTTGGTGTCCTCTTATACTTGACCTTAAACACAATTAAAATGCTTCAACATGACAAATGATGAATGGTGATTAATTAGAAGGTGATTGACTTGAGATTCAGGAGAAACTATATTGTTTTAACAAGAAGGCCAAATACATGCCAAGTCATTTTGGTGCTAAAAAAATCAACTTAAAATTGTGAACTAATTTGAGGAAGTTAAAGACTGACTAAAGAAGAGTGTAACACCCCTTTGTTCCCTAGTTTGTATAAAAAAAAAGATAAACATTGAGCATTATAATATGTAATTGTATCTAAGCGTAGTGAAGAAAATTAGTCTCTTCTATGGGAGTTTAACTTCTTGCCACATGCTCAACAAATAAAGTATTACCCAACAATCTGCTTTATCCCCTATTTAAAGACAAAATTGAAAATATCAACTTATACAATATTTCTATTTTTGTGGGATACTAATGTGCTACGCATATATAAATTAAGTCACACATTTTTATGGGATGCTAGTGTGCCACATAGACATAAGCACATGGTGCTTTCATCTAGGAAAATGAGACTCAAAAACTACATATTGAGAATATTTTTCTACAAAATTATCATTTTCATGTTATCATAGCATAAATGCAATATTATTTTTTTTTGAAGCTAAATAGGAGATTTTGTGTCATGTGAAATTGTAGGGATGTGTAATTTTGACACTACATTTTATCCATACTTTAGTGAGCATATGCATCTTATTGGATATTTCAGCTAAAGTAAACTAACTTGTCATTTAAAATTTTATCGAAGGATATTGTAGAGGGAGAAAATGCTCCTATCCATATGGAGATGTCCCTAGGGAAAAGATCTACAAAATAGCTGAGATATTATGCATTAACTGATATTTTATTCTATGAATTTCACTAGAAACATGTTAGTTGTAGATAAACATGTTAGGAAGAGATAGCATGGAGTAAGTAGATGTGAAAAAAGATTAAAGATTAAAAGATGGTTTTTGATAAGGTAAGTATGGTTAGCAAGTTGGGTTATATGCTAGAGATCATATAATTATTTTGATTAGACCATGATTGTTGCAAGTTGTGTTGTCTAGGACAATCATGGAGAATGTATGAAAACATGAAAACCAATAGTCTAGTAAGATACCCTCTGCTAGTTGGTTTATATGTTATCAAATAGATAAAAAGACATTAAAATATTTTTGAAATAAATGTGATTGTGCATTTTTATTTAATGGTAAAATGAGTTTTGAAGGGACTTGAAACCCTTTTTACAAAATGCTACCAAAAGAAAAGGAACAACCAAATAGTAACTAAACTATAGAAAACAAAAAGAGACTAAATAACTGATGTAATCGTAATCAGTAAGAACCCTCAAAAAGAGTCAACCGGCTTATGCAGTAAGAGTGACACAACGAAAGCAATAAGAAAACATAACAAATTCATATAAATAGACCATATTCAAGCCTTAGAACTTTAGGCAATCATCTAGTAATCATCATATTATCATCAAAGAACATCCAGTAGTTAACTAGTTACATGGAGGCTACAACCTAGAAACAACCCAACCGAGACTAAAATAATCAACTGGATCACAACATGAAAATTTCAATTCTTATTCTTAGTTCTACTTCCTCTGCCCCTACAAATGATTACATAACATCATATTTATACCCACTAGAACATAACCGAGTCAACCTCAAAAGATTACATTCACCAATGCAGGAAAATGAAACGTGTAATTAGGTTGGCCCTAAGATTTAAGAAATATTTCCAAAAAATAACAACCAATCAATGTGGATCAACAAGAAGGTTGGCCACACAACAAAGAACATCGAAGAAGACCCAAGATGGATCCATATGCCAAGAATTGCATTAGTAATGAAGGGAAACCAACTAGTAAGCACAAGAACTATCCCAGAAACCCAGAAACAGCCAACCAGAAGTGATAACTGACTGGAGAAGAACCCAAATGAACTAGAAATATGGAATCAACCACATGAAACCTCTAGGAAACTAAAAACAAGATCTGCCATGAAGAACAAGAAACTATCAGTACAATATACCAGTAAGAACACAAAAAGATGTACAAGGGACTAAGCAATAAAAAATTGAAAGGAAATATTTTTGGTTAATGCAAGATTGCTCATCGACCAGGGATGCTCCTACATCAGAGAACCCAGGTAGAAAAAGATATTCCATGAGAGACAACTCATGAACATCTAAAATGATTTGGAAGGAAGATCCCATGCTCATTTCTGATCCAAACATCTTCTTTATTTGCAACCTCTGTTTTAGCTCCTTTGGTCCCTCAACAGACTTCTCTAACCTATGACTCTCTTTGTCTCTCCTTCTTTGCTTCAGTTTTGCACATTATCTTTATTTCTAAAACTCTGATTTGGTTCTGCCACAAGACTTTATTTGGTTTGTCACCATCAGCTCTCTGTCGATCGGTTCCATCTATCCATCCGACTCATCAGCCTAATCCTTCTGCAAGATCATGTCACCCTCTGATATAATCTTTACAACCGGTTCTTTCAAATATTTCTTAAAACTCTGTGGTATAACCTCTGCAACCAATTCTATCAAACCTTCCAGTATAACCTCTACTATCGGTTTCCTACAACTTTTCTCAGGACTCAAATTCTTCACCTCCTTCTCTTTCTCCTTCAAAGAAATCAATGTGAACTTTTTCTCATCCTTTTCAATAGTAGCTAGGTTTCTTCTACAATCATAAATATCTCTTCTATCATACTACCAACGTTTTCCCAATAATACATGACAAACATTCATTGACATAATATAACATAAAATGTCATCTCTGAAAGGCCCAGTATTGAAACTCACCCAACATTGCTCCTATATCTCTACCTTTTGATCATCTTGTAACCAAATTACCTCATAAGGAAAAGGATTCTCAAGCCTCTTCAACCCAAGCTTCTCAACCATCTCCTCATATACTAAATTATCAGTACTTCCACTATCTACAATGACCTTGCAACACTTACCACCTGATTTGCATATAGTCCAGAAAAGACTCTTCCTTTGAGTAGATTTGGTATCCTTTCTTCTGAACATAAGGGATTCTCCTTGCTCTGGTGCACAGTCAAATTTGGTACGATCCGGTTCTTCACTTTCCATACCATTTCTTGTCATTCCTTGCTTACATTCATAGGATCTATGTCTGGGTTCTCCACACTTGAAACATTTGCCGAGAAATTCTCTACCAATACTACTACTACCCTTCCTTGGTGTCTTTTGTTCTAGTTTTTTACTCCACTTAGATTTTGACTCCTCTTATTCAACCGATTTCTTCATACTATCATTCATGTTTAATTTCTCATTTCCTTTATTCAGTTGTTTTCTTCTCACCATATCCTCAACCTTCAAAGCATACTGGTAAGCTTCTTCAACTATTGAAACCTTCAACATACTCATCTCATCTTGAATGTTAAAATCAATCCCATTGACGTACCTCACCACCTTTTCTTTGTCCATCTCTCTATGTCCATATCTGATTACCACCTTGTAGAATTCCTCAGTATATTCCTTCACAATCATGTTTCTCTATTTCAAGTTCTACAACTTCTTGAATAACTCCAGTTCATAGTCTCCCGATATGAACTTGGCCTTCAACCTTGCAACCATTTGTCTCCACTGGGTGATCTTCAATTCACCATTCTCCACTTTGTCTTTCTGCAATTCTTTCAATCACAAGGCAGAATGCCCTTTCAACTTGGTATGTGCCAACCAAACTCTTTACGGGTCCTTGACATCCTCAAACTCAAAGTAGTCTTCCAACTCTCTGATCCAATCAATCAGATCCTCCAAGTTCAGCATTCTGGAAATGTTATAAACTTCAACTTTATGCATTGTACTTGCTTGCACCACTGCTCTTAGGAATATTTCCTCTCTCTCATCTTCCAATCCTTCAGCTTCCTCAAGCTCTTCACCGGTTTCCTCAAGCTCTTTACCGACTTCCTCATATTCATCCTCAGAGTTAGGTTTTCTTTGCAAACCAGCCAAATCATTCTAGATTTCATTCCTCACTTCATTCTTGAAGTCTTTCATCATTTTCTCTACCCTTCGGTAGTTTGTTCTCCTCGGTGGCATCTCTCCTTCCACTCTAGTGAACTGCCTCAACTCAGCAATCTAACTATTGGTTTCAATTGCATCCCCTCAGTGATCTATTGAACACCCATGCAGCCTACCTCCAATTGGTGATATGTCCACCTCAAGGAATGCCTCAGATGATTCTTCCACTAGCTGGTCCATAACCAGCTCTTATACCAATTGATGCAGCCATAACCGATGAAAAACCTAAAAAGAGTCAACCGACTTATGCAGCAAGAGAGACACAACGAAACTAGTAAGGAAACATGACAAATTCATATAAACAGACCATATTCAAGCCTTATAACTTTTGGCAATCATCCAGTAATAATCAAATTATCATCAAAGAACATCCAATAGTTAACTAGTTACATGTAGGCTACAAGCCAGAAACAACCCAACCAGGACTCAAAGAATCAACTGGAACACAACATGCGAATCTCAATCCTTATTCTTAGTTCTACTTCCTTTGCCCCTAAAAATGATTACATAACATCATATTTATACCCACCAGAATATATCTGGATCGGCCTCAAAAGATTACATTCACCAATGCAGGAAAATGAAACATGTAATTAAGTCAGCTCTAAGATTTAAGAAATCTTTCCAGAAAATAGCAACCAAGCGATGCAAATCAGCAGGAAGGTCGGCCACATGCCAAAGAACATCAGACAAGAGCCAAGATGAATCCATACACCAAGAATCGCATCGGTAAGCACAAGAATTATCCTGGGAACCCAAAAACCCAGAAGTGATAACTGACCGAAGAAGAACCCAAATGAATTAGAAATATGGAATCAACCAGATGAAACTGCCAAGAAACTACAAACAAGATCTTCCACAAAGAACAAGAAACTATCGGTACATACTGGTAAGAACACAAAAAATTGCACAAGGAACTAAACAATAACAAAACTAAAAGGAAATATTTTTGGTTGATGCAAGATTGCTCATCGACTGGGGATGCTCGTGCATCAATAACCTAAGAAAAACAAAAAAGAAGCCCTACTACTTTTCTTGAATATTTCTACTCTAATTCCTATTGGTAAGGTTTTTTAGGAATATTGGCCAAGCCTAATTGCTCATTTTGCTCCTCATCAAAATTCTTCTTCTTGTGGCCTCTAGTCTAAGAACTTGACCCTTTTTGTTTAGTCTATTGCACTTGTTTACCCTTTTACTTAATGTTATGATCATCATTATTTTTTTAGCAAGGGTGGACTCCACAACATGCTCCTCCTCTAATTCGTTAAGTTTTCTAATCAATGTCTATATGCCTTCTGCACTATTTTGAACAATGCAATGACTGATTTCTACCATAATCTTATTCTATTCTTTTGAAGATCACCATATACTATTCAATAATATACCATCCTAATAATGTGGGATTTTTTTATTCGTTTTCCTCACTAATATCTTACAAAGCTAGCTAGAAACATGTCATTCCTTGCATACACATCCCATATTTCCAAAAAGAATGATGAATCCCAAGTTTGTTTAAGATTTTGGGTTGAGTATATAGAAATAAAATAAAAAATTATACATAAAACAATCTCGTACTTCTATTCAATTATTCAATTGTTATCTCCTATACTATAACAGGAAAATAGATGAGTTGTTTAAAAATAATAATACAAGAAAGCACTCCTCAAAAAATATTTTTATGATAAACCAACAAACCAATGGAAATTATGTGATATTCCCAATACCTCCCTTATTCCATCATTCTCCAATGGGGATAAGTGAACTAACAATACTTGATGAAACATTCCTTGGTTCATAAAAAATACACTACTCATGACAAGCAATAGTGGATCTACCCTCACTACGTTTCCTTAATAGGATTGACCTTATTGGAATTCATCCAAGGATAGGGAAGAACACATATACTCATATAACCAAGCATAGGGATAAACACATCTATTTGAGGTCATACACAAATTTTGGATGGGAGAAAACACTTATATCTATCATTACTTTTGAATAGGACACACTTCTATTCATAGTAATTATGATTGACATACATACATCCAATCATAATCAACAAATATGATTAAGAATAAACATATCCAATCATTATCACCCAACAAATGTGATTAGTGACAAGCACATTCAATGTAATTGGGGACAAACACAACTAAAAACAACATTAAAAATTTACCTAATTCCAGAATTATTATAGCATTATTAAAGTCTTCAAATTATTGAATATAACAAAGATCCATAGGATAGTGGTTTCAGTTAAGGTTAGTATAATTTACCTCAAAGAGTTTTTCTAATACTTTCTTTTATGATTTATAAATGTGGTTTTTAGAGTTAAATCTTAATAATTTTTTGCCTATTAGGCCTATAATTTATTGGTAACTTAAGAGTGACCCTGAACACCCATCAAGAAGGTTTTGAATAAGGAATGTTTCTAATAGAACCTTGTACTTGATAATACATTGAGGCACATTTTATATATTTTATATGATTTTACAAGTACAAGTCTTATTCACAAAGGGTATGTGCACCAAGTTGTAGTACCAAAAGCGGGTCTTAAGATGCCACTTTTTTTTTCTTAAATCAGTAAAGTCTGAACTTCAATGACAAATTGAACATAGTTACACTCCAAATTGAAGATGCAACAAGAACTAGAGTCAGAGTGCTTTGAGTCTACTTTCTAAACTACTATTTTTTTTGGAAATGGTGGAGATTAAGGGCTTCAAAAAGGGGGGGGCACAAAAAGAGGTCATGTTTTTATGAAAAAATATAACATAGCGTATGTTGTGGCCCCCGTAAAATGTTAATATTTTTTGATGAATTTTTAAAATCGCTTTAGTGAGAAATTATCTAACACCTTTTAGTTTATGCCAAATTTTTTGGCTAATTTTTTAATGAGTGTGTGATTTTTTACTAATTTTTGAAGTGGACACATCATGAAAAATAAAAATTTGAGCATGCTCCCCTCCTAAAATCATTGAAAACAAATTAAAAAAAAAAATTGTTTTTTAAATTGTGTAGAATGGAGTCTAGTCTCTAAAAATGTAAGTTTCTTCAAAATCCAATGAACATGTAAAAAACTATACTCAAAATAGTGTATTTTGGTTTTTGACAAAAAACAAACACACTAACAAAACAAATTATAGATGAAAGCCATGACAAAATCAAAATGCGAAAATAATTGCATCCTTGGATAGCTAAGATAAAGCTCAAGTTTGTTATGGTGTTTTTTTTAATTTCATTGAAACACGTGCAAACCCACCTCTCTCCCCCTCTAGGTTTCTCACTTATCTAATTGTCCACCCTCTAGTTCTCTCCCTCCCTCTCTACCTTTCTCTCCCTTCCCCTTACCCCTATCTATTTATGAACTCTCTCCCTCTCTTCTTTCTCACCAAACCTAGATCTATCTCCTTATTCTCTAGTTCTCTCACTCCCCCTATTTCTATCTCTTCATCCATCCCCTCTTACCCATCTCTTTGTTCTTCTATCTCTTCTCTTCTCCCTCCCTCCCCACTCTAGGTCTCTCCCTTCCTTTCTTCCCCTCTCCATCTCTATCTCCCTCTGCCACTATCTCATCATCTCTCTTCCTATCTTATTCTATATCTTCATTGTCTAGGTCATACTCCCTCAGCCCCCTTATACTCCTCTCTCTGATAGGGAGATACTCAAAAATTGCCTCAAGTTGTGTGTTTGTAATCAATTTGGCTTGCAAATTCCCTCAAAGGTAATTGTTTAATGTTTTACCACTTGTTTAGGTACTAATTATTTGATTTCTTTCCTTCTCTATGCTGCATACCAACCCTGAGATCTTCCTACCATGTCAGTTCTTATCTTCATTCATACTTGCTCTCAAGACTCACAAAAGTGCAACTTTGCTTCTTAGCTCCAAACACCAAAATCTCTCACCAAGAGTTGTAGGAGGTTTAGGAAATTTTATAACATCCTATTAGGCTTTTTTAAACTTTTTTTGGTGATCTATTCAATTGTATTCTAACCCGATTTGAAGAAAAGCTCAAAACAGGGCTACAAGGAAAGAGCCCCAATTAGCCCTCCAAAACTGCTAAAACACTTATAACTCCACAAACTTCCAAAACACTTCATGAAACCCTTCCATATATGGATACCCTTTATGGATATATTTCAATTTTGTGCTATGAGGAGGTCTGACAAGACTATACAACTGTTAACCTATAAATGTGCGTAAAAACAAGGGTTTTCAAGGGTTTTGAGTCTTCAAACACCTTATCACCATTCCAAACTCTTCTTTAGACCACCAAATATTTTTAGAAGGTTTGTACCATCATTATAAATCCTTAAAACTTCCTTCCCTACAATAATAAAGACAAACACTTGATGTGCAACCAATTTTCAAGAGGAAAAGTGCTCAAAAACCATTGTATTCAACACTTTGGCTACTCAAAATGCATTCCAATAAAATATTCATTGAAAAATACTCCCATCAGGTCTAAAATATCTGTCCAAACTTAATTCCACCTTAGGAAACCAAAAATGAGGTCCACTTGGTGGGGGTTTGCAAAGAAGCTTTGTTTTACACCATGAAAATTCACTAGTCGGGCTATAGGAGCTAACCTAGTAAGCAACAAATACCATTTTATTTGTCATTTCCATCAAACAAAAAATTGTATATAAAAGAAGGCTATGTACAGAAACTTGACTCTCAGAGGCCATGGAGAAAGAGCCGAAGAAAATCAAGTTGCTTCCATTGTTGAAGCCAAACCCTTACTCAACTGAGAACAGGGCTAAAACAAAATAATTTTGATACAATGTTAAAACTTCACACCAACACACAAACCCAGGTGATAAATATTTAACACAACATGGCACAACTACCCAAATGAAAATAGTCTAGCTAAATGCTTAGGAAGTACGGACTGCTATAGCATATGGAGGAAAAAAGCAAGAAAAGTGACAAAATTCTTAGTTTTTGTATTGAATTCTTCTTGTTTTCGGTTGAAAACTAGATAAAAAGTTGTGTGAGGCTTTAAATAGTCACTCACAACCTAAATCATTCCCTTGTACAAACCAATAACCACCTTTTGCCTTATTTTTACAAATTTTCCAAAAATTATCAAAATGTTGCTTGACAACTTTGACAATTTTTGGTATAATGAGCATTTTTTACTTGTGAGCCAAATAGACTTAACTCTACCATTTTCAATGGTTCAATATAACCACACAAACATATTTCAATTCCTACCAAGGCTTTATAAGGTGTTTTCACCATTTTTTCATATTTTGCCCATTCTAGACTTACAAAGCATAAAAGGTCAAAAATTGACCAAAAACTCAAAAACACAACAAAACTAAGACACAATTCGATATCCATCCATAACTAGTTATGGGTCTACTACTTTAACTATCAATGCCTCTGATGATGTTGTCTTTGTAGCCTTCAATACCGGACAAAATGTCGCTGGGTCCACTTGGTCAAAGTATCATTCTGGGGTGGGCAACCCTACCCTTAAGGAAACTTAAACACACAAAACACACCCTTTGGACATACAAAAATTCCATTATTCAATTGGGACCAACATAGGCCATTTCAAACCAAAATTTGATGAAGTACTCCATGAGCTTCACTAGGTGCTCCTGCACCATACTCCCCCAAAGACAAAGAAGTCAAGTGACTCAATTTGGAACCAATGAGGGATCAATTCCAAACTGAAGAAAGTCTCATTTAGGTACCCAAGTAGCCTCGGAGTCTGGTTTGTTCCTCCACTTGATCAAATGCTCCATATAGACTTGATGCCGAGTCTTTTTGAGAATCCTAGAATCGAAAACCTTTTCAGCTTGAGGCATGGGTGTAGAAGGAAGAGGTAGGTCTAAAAGTGATTTGTGAACATATGAAACACTCTCATCCTCTTTGGGAAGCTCCCCTTTGTATGCAACCAAATCTACAATATTGAAGATAGGAGATAATGCAACATCATTAGGCAAATCAATCTTATAAGCATTAGAGCCATACTTAGCCAAAACTTTACAAGGACCTATCCTCCTCATTTGGAGTTTGCTAGGAATTCCTTTTTGAAGTTTGGAATTATTCAAGTGCATCATCACAAAGTCACCAACTGAAAATTGTACATCTTTCCTTGTTGCATCAACTCTAGCTTTGACCTTTTGTGAGGCATCTTGGAGAGCTTTCTTTACCTGATCATGAACCTCCTTCATATACTAAGATACATCATCAGCTTGACCACTTCTTTTCTACACATTACCAAGGTTTCTTAGCTCCATAACACCCCTTGGGTGCATACCATACACTACCTCAAAAGGACTATTACCAGTAGACCCGTTGACAATGTCATTGTAGGCAAACTCTGCTTGGTGAATAATCTGATCCCAACTCTGTCCATACTCTTTTGTCAAACACCTTAAGAGGTTACCAAGTGCCCTATTGACCACCTTTGTTTGGCCATTGGTTTGGGGATGATAGGCTAAACCAAAAGACAAGTTATTACACAACCTTTTCCAATGAGTTTTTCAAAAATGTCTAAGGAATTTGACATCTCTATCTGAAACAATACTAATAGGCAAACCATGGATTTGAATAACCTCTTTGAAAAACAAATGTGCAATGGGACTACAATCATGAGTAGTTTTGCAAGGAACAAAATGTGCCATTTTACTGAATCTATCAACAACAACAAAAATGGTATCAAAACCAAGCTTTGTTTTAGGTAAACGCAGTACAAAATCCATACTCACACATTCCCATGGCCTTGTAGGAATGGGTAATGGCTGATAAAGACCAGCATTGGTAGATGTGCCTTTTGCCTTTTGGCAAACCATACACTGCTCAACATACCTCCTGATATCCCTTTGCATTCTTGGCCAATAGTAGAAATGTTGCACAAGTTCCAATGTCTTGTTTAGACCAAAATGACCACTCAAACACCCATTGTGTTTCTCTTGGATCAGATTTTCCCTGATTGAGCCTTTGGGAACACACAACTGTCCATCTCTAGACAACAAAACATTTTGCAAGGTAAATTTAGCATATTCACTATGAAAATGGTTTTGAAATTCTTGACAAACCTTATAAATGGCTGCAAAACATTCATCAGTTGGATACAAATCCTTGAAGAAATCAACTCCAATACTCTGAATCTGCACTTCTTGCACTGTTAGTAGCCTTCTACTCAAAGCATCTGCTACTTTATTACATTGTCCCTTTTTATGCTTAATGGAAAATGTATATGATTGCAAGTACTCAACCCATTTAACATGTCTATGACTCAACTTATCTTGTGAATTCAAAAAACTAAGAGCTTGATTATCTATGTAAACAACAAACTCTTTGGGTAGAAAATAGTGCCTCCATTTTCAAAGAGCTTGGAAAAGAACATACAATTCAAGATCATAGGATGAATACTTATTTTTTGCATCATTGAGCTTTCCACTAAAGAAAGCTACTAGTCTATTATCTTGACTCAAAACAACACCAACTACTATGTTATTTGCATCACATTCAATAGTGAACAACTTATCAAAACTAGGAAGAATGAGTACTGGTTGTGTAGCTACCTTTTGTTTCAAGAGTTCAAACTCCTTATTAGCTTCTTTGGTCCACTAAAACTTTTTCTTGACTCCACCTTTAATAGTATCTAGCATAGGTACACAAATCTAATAGAATCCCCCTATAAACTTCCTGTATAACTATGCCAAACCATGAAAGCTTCGCACTTCACTTGTTGTTTTTGGTGTTGGCCAATTGGTGATGGCTTCCACCTTTGATGTGTCCATTTTCAAGTCTCCACCTGAAACTACAAAACCAAGATAGACTAGTTCTTGCTTCATAAATTCACACTTCTGAAAGTTTATTGTTAGATACTCATCATACAATTGTTGCAATACAAATTTAAGCTGCTTTGGATGTTCATCTTTCATTCTACTGAAAAACAAGATATCATCTAAGTATACAACAACAAATTTACCAATAAAATCTTTAAGCACTTCATTCATGAGTCTCATGAATGTACTAGGAGCATTAGTGAGACCAAATGGCATAACAAGCCACTCATAAAGTCCTTCATTAGTTTCGAAGGTTGTTTTCCACTCATCACCGTCCTTTATCCTGATTTGGTGATAACTACTCTTGAGATCAATCTTCGTGAAAAAATTTGCACCTCCCAAGCAATCCATCAAATCTTCAATCCTTGGGATAGGGAATCTATATCTGATAGTGATTCTGTTAATGGCTCTTGAATCTGTGTATAGCCTCCATGTTCCTCCTTTCTTTGGTGCTAACACTATAGGTACGACACAAGGACTTATGCTCTTTCTTATCAAAACTTGATCTAATAACTCTTGTATTTGTCTAGCCACTTGTTTATTTTGTTCTAGGGTCATCTTATAGTCTACTTTATTGGGTAATGAAGCTCCTAGAATGAATTCAATTTGATGGATTATGGCTCTATTAGGTGGTAGGGTTGTTGGTGCTCCATCACTTATGATTTCTTTAAAGTTGTCTAGTATTTGCTGCACTTCATGAGGTATTTGAACCTTCTTTTCTTTCTTTTCTTCCTTTGGTTTCACTATGAGAGCAAATCCCACTCCTTCACCCTCTTCAAGAGTGTTTATGAACTCTTTTTCACTCACCAACAAGGCATTTGGGTTTTTGGACTTGCTGCCCTCTCCTTCATCATTTAAGAACTCAATTTTATATGTGACTCCATCTTTTTGAAAAGAATAAGAGTTCTTCTCACCATTATGAATGGCTTTTCTATAAAATTTCCATGGCCTACCCAGAAGTAGGTGGCAAGCATCCATTGGGAGTATATAACACAAGATTCTATCCTTATAACCCCCTATTGTGAACTCAACCCAAGCTTGTTCATTCACCACCACATGCTGCTCCTTGTTAAGCCAGGTGACCTTATATGGACTACTATGTGGAACTCTCACCAATTTAAGTTTATTTTATGCTTCCTCTGACACAATACTATTAGTTGAACCTGAATCTATCACCACTCTGCAAACCTTACCCATGATCTTGAACTTGATTCTAAATAAATATTTTCTTTGAGTTGGTTCCTCTTTGGTTGGCTCCTTGATCAAGACTCTTCTCATCATTAAAATTTCCCCATCTTCTGAAGCTAAACTCACTTCTTGTGTCTTACCACTTGCTACATCTTCTTGCACATATGTCACTCTTCTTTCACCTCCTTGAGATGAAGAAGATTTCTTAGGGAATCTATAGGTGGGATGACTCAAATTTTGGAAATTGTAACACTTCATGGTGGAGAAGTAGGACCCTCTTCCTGGTCCACTAGATCTACCTCTTCCTGGGTTGCTAGATCCCCTTCCTCTATAGCTGCTCTTGCTAATAGAATCCTCACTTTTCTCTATAAGTTTCAACTCTCCTTGGGACCTTTGATCAGCTCCTCTTCCACCAAAATTTCCTCTATGGCCTCTACCATCTCTTCCCCTGCCTCTGCCTTTGTTTCTTTGTTCTTGCTTCTCCCTACTTTTCTCTTCCACTTTGAGTGCCAGTTGCTAACACTTTTGCATTGTATTGGGACACAAAAAACTCAACTCTTCTTGTATATTCCATCTCAAGCCATTGAGATATCTTGTAAATTTTATGATCTTGTCTTCCACAACCTTTGACCTCAAACATAGTCTTTGAAACTCCTTTGTATAGCTGCTCACATCTAACTCCCTTTGCCTCAAATTTTGCCTCTTCTTATGTAGTTGGATTTCATAATCATCTTGTATGTAGGTTTCCTTGACCTTAGACACCATTCCTTTCTAGGTTGCTATATGTTGTTTCCCCTCTTTTTCTCTCTCGGCTTGAATGAACTTCCACCATGTTAGGGCATCCCATCTCAACCTAGACTTGGCTACCTTCACCTTCTGGGCCTCTATCACCCCATCATATTCAAAGTGATTCTTCAAGCCTTCAATCTACTCCATGACTGAATCCGGATCCCTCTTGCCACTAAAAAGGGATACACCTTCTAAGGATTTGCCACTCAAAGCCTTCAAGACCTTCAAGAAAGGTTCTTATTCAAGAACAAGGTCAGGTATAGGGATCTCATCTTCTATTGCTACCAATTTGCCCCTATCTCCTACCTTATCACTCATTTCTTCAGTTCTGACCTCTACTGAAACTAGTTTTGTCTCTAGTTGCTCCAATCTCTCCCTTAGTACTCTATTTTCCTCTTCTTGGTCTTCTACCTTCTTGGCTAACTCAGCATTGGTCACCATCTTGAAACTACTCACTTCTACCCAAGACTTACTTCTTGCTCTGATACCACTATGATAGGGAGATACTCAAAAATTGGCTCAAGTTGTGTTTTTGTAATCAATTTGTCTTGCAAGTTCCCTCAAAGGTAATTGTTGAAGGTTTTTCCACTTGTTTAGGTACTAATTCTTTGATGTATTTCCTTCTCTATTCTTCATACCAATCCTGAGATCATGATGACTGCAACTTCATCTAGTGGGAGTCCTACTATTCTGCAACCTCACAACATATCAGTTCATTGTTCTCTTCCAGTGTTGATGTGATTCAAATAACATTCTGCCTCGTCATCATAAACAACTACTCAAAACACTTCTCCATCTCATCACACAAGTTGGGCACTAACTTGTGTACTAATGGCCTCTAAGGTCATCTTCCTTACCTTTACCGGTGTTCAGCAACACAAGGTGATATCGAAGATGTCACATCTTGTACTCCTTCACAACAGTGTTGCACATACATCTCTTCAATCGGTGGTTATCCCATACCGGTTGACATCAATGACAACATAATGCCAACAAGAGGGAGGAATCAATATGACCACTACCCTCAACCCTAGGTTCCCTAAACTATGTACCATCAATCTTGTACCTTATATTGTAAATATTATATCCTACAACCTATTATCTAAATACTATATCAGGGACGGATAGGTGATGACCTGGAGAGGGGAGGGAGAGGGAAGAGAAGAGAGGGAATAAATAGAGAGAGAAGAGAGAGAAGAGAGAGAAGAAAGGGAGAGTAAACCATTAATCAAGCATCGATAAACACTAGATGAATGTCAATTGCCAACAGAATCATGGTGTTCCTTGCATACACGCCCCATATTTCCAAAAAGAACGATGAATCCCAAGTTATTTCTACCCAAATTTATTGTCAAATGTTATCTTATATTTAAATGTTCTAGTTTTCCTTGGTTCTTGATGAGCCAATTAGATTGTAAGATCTAAATTTTATATATTTTGATATAAGGCATTAGTTTTGTGGTAAAAAAGTTTGACTTGGGTCCTCATTATCCTCCTCTTGTTTGTGTTTTATTTATTAGCTAATTCCTAAGTTACTATCATCAGAATTATTGATTTGATTTTTTAATTAGACTTTTTATGTTATGTTACTATCATTGTATAGTGTTGTAAATTGTAATCCTTTACAAGATTCACACTCTATTGGGCCCCTACTTTAGTATGCCTTCTCTTGGATCATTTTAATCTTATTTGGGCCCTATACTATCCTACTATTGTCATATACTAATTTTGAGACTAGATCCTATTTTTTGGATCTTGATACTATACCCCTCCTTTCTCTTGTCGATGTTTAAGAGAACTATGGTGCCCAAAACCCTAGTCTAAGTGGACTAGGGTTCCCAAGAGCCTAATCCCTTGAAAAGGGGTCTTAATTAAAATGTGTGCCAGTTATGCCTCTGTTATTTATGATTGAATCTCAATATTATGATGTCTATGTCTTAGAGGGAGCATATTGTTTTACTGTTTTTCTTCCTTGAACCTCATGTTTGTCTCAGGGGGAGTTCTGAAGTTTTTGTAAGTAGTATTAGTACTTCTTTTTTATATTGTAATAATGGTTCATCTTTCTTACCTCTACAATATCACAGGTGGATAATCCATGTTTCCAACAGAATATTAGTCTATTTTCTTCCTTGGCTCACATGGGAAGAGTGAAATCAAGCCCTTTGCCATTGTTGTCAAAGGGGGAGAGAAGCACTGCTTCGTCTATCTGTTGACATCAATGCCAAAGGGAGAGATTGTTGGCATTAGATTGTCATTGATGTCAACAATTGAGAAGATCTAGTGGAGAGACTTACAAAGATCAAATTGACAAAGATGGTGTTGTCCCAAGTTGGTAGAAGTATTGTTGCAAACACCATATAACACATCGTGTTAGTCACACTAGGAGAAAAGCATGAGGAACATTTGCCATGTATGAAGGAACAAAATTTCATTTGTGCCTTGAATTGTTATTCTCATAAATAGTAACAATATCATCGGCCTTTTCAAATATTGTATTATCTCTAAAAGGATTTTTTTCTCAAATGCACGAATAAGTTTTTGCAATTGACAGTTTAACATCAAATGTGATTGAATTTGTTTGGATGGCACACTATAAGTGTAAAATCATTGTGGATACTTATATTATTGAACCTTATTCTCTATCTATTTGTGTCTTTGATAATGCTGGTAGATAATCTCTAGGTACAATAACCTTGCCTATTAAGGTAGGTCTCAATATTTTACTATCCATGTCCCCTATACCCTCACATATAATCTTCTCCTATGAAGACCTTGGATTCATCCTATGCACATAGCTAATAGAAAACTTAATTTCATTAAGCCGATTATGATATCGACTAACACAGCACATTATGTGCTTTCACAATTTTACACATGACCTCTTCAATGCATTCTCTACTTCCATGAAGCAGCAATGAAGACTAACATGGCATGTAATATGCTTTCTTAATTTTGCAACTTCATGGGTCAATGCCATTTTTTGACTTGCGAGACAACGATTGTAGCTAACACACTATGTTAGGTGATTTCTCACTTTCGCACTTGACCTATTAAATGCATTTTCTATTACCATGAAGCAGCGATTTGTACTAACATGGTGTGTGTGCACTTTTAGAATTCCTCTACTTCATGGGTCAATAATATATGTTAACCCACAAGACGGCGATGGTGAATAACGCGTCATGTTGTCCTCATTCAGAGTTTCATGCATGACCTTTTAAATGCACTCTCTACTACAGTGAAACGATGATTGCAACTAACACGGTGTGTCAGGCGCTTTCACAATTTCGTGACTTCATGAGTCAATACCATCTATTGACCCGCAAGATGACATTATCAACTAACATGGCATGTTAGGTTCTCTCAGACATTCGCACATGACCTTTTAAATGCATTCTCTACCACTATGAAAACAATGATTGTAACTAACATGGTGTATCAGGATCTTTCACAATTTTGCGACTTCACGGGTCTATACCATCTATTAACCTACAAGATGGTGATATCAACTAACATGACAAGTTAGGTTCTTTCAGAGTTTCACGCTTGACTTGTTAAATGGATTCTCTACCACCGCAAAACAACAATTGTGACTAACATGGGTTGTTATGTGCTTTCGCAATTTTGTGACTTCATGGGTCAAATCATATGTTCACCCGCTGGACAACGATTGTGACTAACACAGTTTTAAGCACTTTCACAATTTTACGTGAATAGACACATCCAATTGTGACTTTCACCATTTTGCTACTTTTTGGATTAATCCCAATCTATTAACTCGTAAAACAATGATTATAACTAACGTGACTTGTATTCGGCGGCTTCTAACGCTAACACAACCAATCAAAAATCTAACATGACTAATACACAGTTTTAAGCACTTTCGCAGTTTCACATGAATAGACACAGTCGATTATGACTTTCATCGTTTCGCTACTTCATGGATTAATCTGAATATGTTAACTCGCGAAACAGTGATTATAACTAATGTGACCTATTTTCATGGTTTCTAACCCTAAAGCGACCAATCAAAAATCTAACGCAACTTCTAACACTAACGCGACTTCTAACCCTAGTGCAATCTCAGCCATCCAAATGAAAATCTATGGTTCAAAAGGTGGGACTAACATCATGTGTTAGTTGCGTTGTAAGTTTTTTTAGAGCCAGAATAGATGCGTTCCCGTGACATGTCTAACCCTAATGTGACCTGTGTGTGTATAGCTCCTAGCCAACGTGTCTAACCCTAACGCAACCTTTGTGTGTATAGTCATATTATATCAACCGACCCATGTGTGTATATCTCCAAGTCATATTATATCAAGCAATGTAAACTAACCGTAATAGCTTCAAACCAAAAATGCAAACCATAGTGATTTTAAACACAAAATCCAAACCATATCACACAAATGATAAACTAACATCAATACTAAACAGGAAATCAAAAACATTTGAGTTATGTAGCCAGATTTAAACATACTTGATGCGTTATAAAATTACTTTGACAATGGCAACGTTGTTGCAAAAGGCTTTAGAGGCTATGATCGTAACTCCAATAGTGAGCCACAGATCTTCAAAAACTACGCCCCTGATACCAATCTGGAAAACGAGAGCTTTTCCACTTATGGAAGTGGATCTGGTGGCGGCACTGGTGATTTCTCAAATTACGGCTTGTAGACCAACATTCTCGACCATCAATTTAAAAACTACAGTAGTGAGAGCAATGGATTGATACAAAACTTCAAAAGCTATGTTGAGCAGTCCAACATGATTCAAAACAGATTTACCACCTCTTAGAAGGACAACAGCCCTATGACCATTAATCCATGACCTTGTTATCATTATTTTATTCGTGTGTTAGTCTGACTTTTCCCACATTAGGTACATCAAATCGTGCCATTTTAGTCTTTTCTCAAATGAGCATACCAATTTTTGGATCTCGTGCCCTCTTTTTCCCATCGGGATGTTGTCTAAACGTGGTTTCTTCATTCACTTCCTTTTAATGTGTGTTTTATGCATAATAAACTGTTGATAACCATGAAGCCAGCCACAACCATCCTCTGACATGTCCACGTAATTTTGCGTGGGCCTCGAGGAGTGAAACCAACAACTCAACAAACTCCACAGGCAACTCCACGTCACATACCGTGGGTCTGGGCGCCAAGACAAGTTGGCACGATATGCATTTCTTGGACATGTATGTCGATGCATGTTGTTGGTATGACAAGTCCATTTTGGAGCCAGAATAGATGCATCTGCTTTTGATACCTGGAATGAAAAGACTACAAATAAAACAAATGAAAATTTTTAAATTATGAAATCTCCTTGAACTCCTCTTCCAGCTCTGTAACCCTTGCCAACTCTTCATGTTTGAGAAAAACTTGGCCTAATATAAAATTAACACCAATATTTGTAAGGTAATCTACCAATTTATTTTCCTCTCTGTAAGAATGAGAAATATGATAACTACAAAAACAGTGAAACGATTCTCTAGTCTCTGAGAAAATACATTTTAACTACTAGTTTGAAATTTTTCATAGCCCCAAAACATTAATAGCAATTTGTGAATATCCTTCAATAACTAAATGTGAGATATTAAATTGTTTAGCCAATTTGAGTCTCAATAGAAAAGCCTCAAGTTCGGCTACATTATTAGAACCATTAGCAATTTTGGAAGCTTTAGCTACAATAATCTTCCCCTCATGAGATCAAAGAAATCATCCAATACCACAGATTCTAGGATTTCCTTTCGAAGATCCATGAAAATTAAGTTTTATGAAACCCAAAGGAGGTGATTTCCACTTCACTGATTTTCTATCTATCTTTTTTATCTCATTTCACAAAAGGATTCCTTTAAGGAGAGATGAAACCTACTTCTAGTCCAAAAAATATTTTTTGGATCCAAAGATGTGAACAAGGAGAAAAGTTGTTTAGTGCAACAAATAGCTACTCTGACATTCTTAGAAATTGCTTTCTAAATTTCATCAATAACTTTCCACAAATTGTGATTGCCTTCAAAAAAATCTCTTATTTCTCTCCCACCATAGGTTTCAAATTAGAATAGGAGGGGAGATAATCCAAATGTCAACACAAAAAGATTCCTTATTTAGAAGAGGCCAAATTTCAAGAATCTCTTGAAGGGAGTTTGGAGAAAGGGTTGACCATTGAAGTTTATTTTTTAGCCATTCCCAACACTATTGTGAGAAAGGATAATATTTTCCAAAATTTAGACAAATTCCTTTTTCCTCCAAATCTTTTCGCTTTTGTTAGAACCAATCAGTTCTCCTCAAGGTTGGTGTTTTCACCTGGACTGCAATTAACCATAGGATTTCAACTAGTGATTGATTATCTCATTTGGGTTTAAAATTCAAAATTTTAACCATGATTTAAGTATAAAAATTGGATATCCACTTTTATCAGATATCTGATTTTTTGAGACAATATATTTCAACTGTGACAGCCCGTGAGTTATTTTTAACCCATGGGCTGTGCAATTTATAGAAATCTGATATCTGATTGCATCCGATATTCGGGTTTTTGCCAAAAATTGCTAAAAAATAGATTGAAAGGTAAGATTTTTATTGTTTTCAATCATTTTCATTCAATTTTTCTATTTTTTTAATGTTTTTTTTTTCATTGAAAGTATGGTTTTTTTCATTGAAAATATGGTTTTTTTCATGAAAACTAGGTTTTTTAAAATCAAATACAAAATTGTTTAAATTTGTTAACTAAATTAAATTGTTTACATTCAACTAGGTTAAGAATGGGGGATAATAATGTAAATATTGATCAACCAC
Organism: Cryptomeria japonica; assembly: GCF_030272615.1. Lineage (NCBI taxonomy): Eukaryota > Viridiplantae > Streptophyta > Pinopsida > Cupressales > Cupressaceae > Cryptomeria > Cryptomeria japonica. The sequence continues at coordinate 11,275,627 of NC_081406.1, forward strand.
AACCGCAACAACCAAACCCTCCTTTGCCAAACCCCCCCTCAATTCAGGATTTGATTTCACAAAATTTGAATGGAATTGAGGGGGATTGCAGATGTATATCGTAGGATCCCTCGTCTAAACCCAATGTTTGATCCTCTCATGTCGATCATAAAAAGTATGGAAACCATGACTGAGGAGCACAATGTCGCCCTTTTGTGGCAAGATTCTATGAGGGAACAATATGCGGATGGCTTGTCGTATAAGGAGATCAAGGATCTTGAGATATCGAAAGCTGATATTGCCTCATTGTTTGTGAATCCCCGCACTAGTCAACCCATAGACCCCCCCAAAAAAAAACTTTCTATTAAATGGTGCACAAATGATGTTATTGTGAAAAAATTTTAGGATCGTTGGTGGATGGTTTTTGACAAACTACCCAACAACAATCTTGATGTCCCCTTCTACTTCATAAGAAAATTGTATGCTGAGTTTATTTTAGGCAAACATGTGAACTACTTTGACATCCAACCTTTCCAGGGTGTGGGTATGCCCCAAAATAGACCTAGGGCAATCAGAGTAGTCTAGGGCCCATATGTCCCCCCTCCTCTTATTGATCCCCCACCTCCAGCGCAACATCCAGATATCATTTGTGAGGTGGCTTCACGGACCATATCGACTATTGTCTCTTTGAGTAGCCTTTTGGTTTCTCAGGCTGGGTCAGTAGCTCAGCCTACTTTTGATGGTAGTGGTGCATCTGGTGACGCTGACATGTCATCCTCGGCTCCACACATATGTGTGCCCCATAGTTGTGTCATGTGTGGGAACATATGCTTGGGTCCAGTTGGATAGCCTGTTGATCCTCCTACGAACAATGCAAATTATGAGGTGTACGGGATGCACGATGCACCAGATGTTATGACACAGACTGGAGGATACCCTAGGGAGTCCTTGCATGCTAGAGGCGAGTAGGCATCGTCATCATACATTGATGATGTAGTGGTAAGATTTGTATTTTCACGGTTCATGTTTATTTTAAATGAATATTTATAATCTAGATAATATTAAGTACTAATTTTTTTTTACATGGTCTATTTAACAATTGATGATTGAGGAGGAGTTGAGACAAACTCAGAAGGGCACCTTGTTGGCCATTTCATTCGTCCTTGATAGCTTTATGGTACATATATGATTGCACCTAGTCGTTTGTATTTTATTGTACATACATGCTCATCATTTATATTTGTATTAATTAGATTATGTAGTAACTTCCATGTATATATTATTTTACTCTTGTAAGGCACAAGAAGCATGAGTGTGGGGTAGTGTGATTTAGGATCTAGTAGTGCAGTTGGAGACAAGGGAAAGGTAATTGAATGCAAATATGATTGAATGAATAGTTTAAATAACATAAGTGATTATACACATCTAGACATAGATTGATAGTTTCATATACTTGTTGTGTATATGTACAGAGAATTCTTGGCTTCACATCCTTGATGACTACACCCAGTATACTTGCAGATGAAGAAGAAGAAGAAGAGATGCCTCGAGTAGATGTGTGTTTATTTTATTTTGTGTTTAGTAGATATAATTTGTTATTATTAGTGACAATTATATGCTAACTTGTATCAATGTCATGTTTCTGAACATATGTAGGTTGTGTATGAAAATATTGAAAACATACCTCCTCTATCGAAGACATACATCAAGAGTCTTGCAAAGCCGAAGAGAAAGCATGGAGATGAGGTAAACATAAATAGTTCAATTATAGTTCATTTTTATGTTAAATTTTTTAATGTGAATTATATAATATAACTAATATTAATCGTGGTTTGTTTATCTTGTGCAGGATCCTTCAGAGTCGAGTAGTGCGGTGAAGAGGATCGATTTTGATGATCCATCAACAGCTTAGGATGTTATAGATAGTTTTGGTATGCTTACATGTCTAGTTGGCATGTATATTTTGTATATGGACATACATTCACGTATTTGGACATACATTTTGTTTGAGTTGGCATTTATGCCATATTCGTGTATGGACATACATTTGTAATCATTTGATATTTTTATATATACACAAGTTGATATTCGATCATATAAATTTTTGCTCATTTGTGCATGGTGTTATCATGGAAATCTTTAATCTTCATTCCAATAATTAAAAATGGTTAATAATGGTTATTTAATAAACAATACAATTCATTTCATTTCATCGTAAGTGTTGTTTGTATAATGAACAATACAATTCATTTAATGAACAACACAATACAATTCATTTAATGAACAATACATGATACAATTCATTATTACCCTATGCATGGTCCTATTCTGCCCCCCCACTTGGTTGAATGCTCGGGGTCATACCCTACCAGCATCGTCCCTTGAGCGCCCTAAGTGCTGAAAATTATCAAACTTTGACGGGCCCTAACTTAGAATCCGTGGCACCTGTGAATGATCTGTTTGAACCTACGGGGCCACGAGAGGGGTCCCTACAAAATTCTATCTCATTTTTTCAAGTTTCCCTATGGTTCTATTAGGGCAGCAATTTTTTGATTGGCAAAAAAATCGTCAGTCTCATTTAATCGAATGTTGTCGCATGGCCAATTTCTCGTTCTTCTCATCGCAATGATGAACCATCAACTCTGACATGTCTAGTTAGGCATTATTACCCTATTCATGTGCCTATTTTCCCCCCCCACTCGGTCGAACGCTCAGGGTCATACCCTATCGGCATCGTCCCTTGAGCGTCCTAAGTGCTAAAAATTATCAAACTTTGATGGGCCCTAACTCAGATTCCATGGCACCTGAGAATGATCAATTTGAACCTATGAGGCCACGAGAGGGGTCCCTACAAAATCCTATCTCTATTTTTCAAGTTTCCCTACGGTTTTATTAGGGAAGAAATGTTTTGGTAGGCGAAAAAATAGTCAGTCTCATTCAATTGAATGTTGTCGCATGGCCAATTTCTCGTTCTTGTCGTCGCAATGATGAACCATCAACTCCGACATGTCTAGTTAGGCATTATTACCCTATTCATGTGCCTATTTTTCCCCCCCACTCAGTCGAACGCTCAGGGTCATACCCTACCGGCATCATCCCTTGAGCGTCCTAAGTGCTAAAAATTATCAAACTTTGATGGGCCCTAACTCAGAATATATGGCACCTGAGAATGATCAATTTGAACCTATGAGGCCACGAGAGGGGTCCCTACAGAAGCTTATCTCTGTTTTTCAATTTTCCCTACGGTTTTATTAGGGAAGAAATGTTTCGGTAGGCGAAAAAATCGTCAGTCTCATTCAATCGAATGTTGTCATGTGGCCAATTTCTCGTTCTGCTCATCGCGATGACGAACCGTTGGCTCCAACATGTCCAGTTAGGCATTATTACCCTATGCATGCTCCTATTTTCCCCCCCACTTGGTCAAACGCTCGGGGTCATACCCTACCGACGTCGTCCCTTGAGCGCCCTAAGTGCTAAAAATTGTCAAATTTTGACGGGCCCTAACTCGGAATCCATGGCACCTGTGAATGACTAGTTTGAACCTATGGGCCATGAGAGGGGTCCCTACAAAAGCCTATCACTATTTTTCAAATTTCCTTACGGTTTTATTAGGGCAAAAAAAATTTGGTTGGTGAAAAAATCATCAATCTCATTCAATCGAATGTTGTTGCATGGCCAATTTCTCGTTCTTCTCGTCGTGATGATGAACCGTCAACTCCGACGTGTCCAGTTAGGCATTATTGCCTTATGCATGCTCCTATTTTACCCCCCCACTCAGTCAAACACTCGAGGTCATACCCCACCGATGTCGTCCCTTGAACGTCCTAAGTGCTAAAATTGTCAAACTTTAACAAGACCTAACTCAGAATTTGTGGCACCTACAAATGACCAGTTTGAACCTACAGGGCCATGAGAGGGGTCCCTACAAAATCCTATCTTGGTTTTTCAAGTTTCCCTATGATTTTATTAGGGTAGTAATTTTTCAGTTGGCAAAAAAAATCGTCAGTCTCATTCAATCGAATGTTGTCGCATGACCAATTTCTCGTTCTTCTAGTCGTGATGACGAACCGTCGACTCTGACATGTCCAGTTAGGCATTATTACCCTATGCATTCTCCTATTTCCCCCCCCCCCCCACTTGGTCAAACGCTCGAGGTCATACCCTACCGGCATCGTCCCTTGAGTGCCCTAAGTGCTAAAAATTGTCAAACTTTGACGGGCCTTAACTCAAAATCTGTGGCACCTGCAAATGATCTGTTTGAACCTATAGGACCACGAGAGGGGTTCCTACAAAATCCTATCTCGAAATCTATGGCCCTAACTTGTTCAATAAAAAATATAGATAAACAAGCATTACACTATAGACACATAATGATCATCAATATTTCCATGTATTGTATACACATAATTACCCTTACACTTGCATGTGACATCCATGAAGGGATATGAAAACATGATTTTTTTTTCATTATCAATACAAGTACACCAATGTACTCATCTACAGATACATTATATATCATCAATATAACTAAACCAATTTGCTCATGGACATTGTATATCATCATAACAAAGTTACATCAATTCACATCCATATACAAATACAAAATCCCACTTCATCTGCATCAGACATCCTCATGTCCTAAGAGAAAAGCTTACGTACAACAATGACTGCATATAAATGAAGACCAAATAAGTAACCTTTTTATGCAGAATGAATGTGCTACAAGAAACAAATTATAACACATAATACAAATTAGTTTGTCAAATTATAAATAGATCATTTGAAACATTTTTAAGATGTACAAGATTGTATAATTACGAAACTTACCAGTTTCTCTACAAAGTATACAAGAATAACTTTGAAGAAAGACACGTGTTGATCAAAGCCCTTCTCACTGCATTTCTTTGCATGGTTGAAGATGATGGTAGATATGGTCATTTCTAAATAGCAATACATTCACTTGACTTAATGTTTATGCACAAAATTTAATCTCATTAATGCACAAAGGAATATGTACCATCACCAAGAGAGGGTTTTGTCAATGATGAATGATCTAGCATGAACCTGTATTTTTAAGAATTGTATATCATCAAAAAAGACCTGCATGAGCATAAAGGTTTTGCGATAACTATATCATCAAAAATTATCAAATAGTGTTCTCTAATAACAAAAATTGTAAAGTGACTCAAATGCATGATAATAAGTCATGTTGCAAAAATACGTCCCTTCCAATTATAGCGAGTGTACCCGCTATGTGCATGCAAAAAACGTGTTACCAAAAAAAATGTTCATCAATAGACCTGCATTTTAAACATATGCAGACTGTGGGCTGTTGGAATTCACAAAATGGCCCACAAGGCTCTTTTTTATTTACAAAAGTCGAATATCCGATTTTAATGTATAAATTTGTGGTCCCAAAAATTTTTCCCATTGCCGCCCTTTTTTTTACTATTGCCACATTAATGGCAATGATAGAAATTGGATATCCAATATCCGATTTTATTACTCATATTTTAGAGAGAGAGAGAGAGAGAGAGAGAGAGATCAGGGGAGGGGGAGAGAGAGAGACATCAGGGCAAGAGGAGAGAGACATTAGGGGAGAGAGAGAGAGGAGAAGGAGAGGGAGAGAGAGAGATTAGGGGAGAGAGAGAGAGGAGGAGAGGGAGAGAGAGAGATTATAGGAAAGAGAGATTAAGGTAGAGAGAGAGAGAGAGAGATGGGTCATATTGTGTCGTTATGGGTCATAAGGGGTCATATGGTGTTCATAGGGGTCATATGGTGTCCTATGACCCCTTAGGACACCATATGACCCCTTAAGACACCACATTGGGTCGTTATGGGTCCTATGGTGTCATAAGGGGTCATATTGTGTCCTACGACCCCTTAGGACACCATAGGACCCCTTAGGACACAATTTGGTGTCTTAATGGGTCATATGGTGTCCTAAGGGGTCGTAGGACACTATATGACCCCTATGGACACCATAGGACCCCTTATGACACCATATGGTATCGTTAGGGGTCGTATGGTGTCCATAGGGGTCATAAGGGGTCATGGGACACCATATGAACCCTCAAGACACCAAATTGTGTTGTTATGGGTCATATTGTGTCCTAATGGGTCATCTTGTGTCATGTGACCCCTTTAAGACATCATACGACCCCTTAGGACACAATATGATTCCTTATGACACCATATGACCCATTAAGACACAATATGACCCATAATGACACCATATGGTGTCATAAGGGGTCGTATGTTGTCCTTAGGGGTCATATGGTATCCGATGACCCCTTATGACCCCTTAGGACACCATATGACCCATTATGACACCATATTGGGTTGTTATGGGTCCTATGGTATCCTAAGGGGTCATATTATGTCCTAAGACCCCTTAGGACACCATATGACCCCTAACGACACAATTTGTTGTCTTAAGGGATCATATGGTGTCCTAAGGGGTCATATTGTGTCCTATGACCCCTTACGACACCATGTGACCCCTAACAACATAATTTGTTGTCTTAAGGGGTCCTATGGTGTCCTAAGGGGTTGTAGGACACCATATGACCCCTATGGACACCATAGGATCCCTTATGACACTATATGGTGTCGTTAGGGGTCATATGGTGTCCTAAGGGGTAATAAGGGATCATGGGACACCATATGACCCCTAAGGACAACATATGACCCCTTATGACACCATATGGTGTCATTAGGGGTAATATGGTGTCCTAAGGGGGCATATTATGTCCTAGGACCCCTTAGGACACCATATGACCCATTAAGACACCAAATTGTGTTGTTATGGGTCATATTATGTCCTAATGGGTCATATTATGTATGACCCTTTAGGACACCATATGACCCATTAAGACACTAAATTGTGTCGTTATGGGTCATATTATGTCCTAATGGGTACTATTGTGTCATATGACCCCTTTAAGACATCATATGACCCCTTAGGACACAATATGACACCATATTGGGTCGCTTTGTGTCTTATGGTGTCCTAAGGGGTCATATTGTGTCCTACGACCCCGTAGGACACCATATGATCCATAACAACATAATTTGGTGCCTTAAGGGGTCATATGGTGTCCTAGGACATCATATGACCCCTTATGACACCATATGGTGTCGTTAGGGGTCATATGGTGTCCTAGGACATCATATGACACCATATGGTGTCGTTAGGGGTCATATGGTGTCCTAAGGGGTCATAAGGGGTCATGGGACACCATATGACCCCTTAAGACGCCAAATTATGTCGTTATGGGTCATATTGTGTGCCAAGGGGTTATGGGACAACATATGACCCCTTGAGACTCCATATGACCCCTAACGACACCATATGGTGTCATAAGGGGTCCTATGGTGTCCTACGACCCCTTAGGACACCATATGACCCCTTAAGACACCATATTGGGTTGTTATGGGTCCTATGGTGTCCTAAGGGGTCATATTGTGTCCTACAACCCCTTAGGACACCATAGGACCCCTTAGAACACAATTTCCTAAGGGTTCCTATGGTGTCCTAAGGGGTCGTAGGACACAATATGACCCCTTAGGACACCATAGGACTCCTTATGACACCATATTAGGTTGTTAGGGGTCCTATAGTGTCCTAAGGGGTCATATTGTGTCCTGCAACCCCATAGGACACCATAGGACCCCTTAGGACACAAGTTTGTGTCCTATAGTGTCCTAAGGGGTTGTAGGACACAATATGGCACCTTAGGACACCATAGGACCCCTTATGACACCATATTGGGTTGTTGTGGGTCCTATGGTGTCGTAAGGGGTCATATTGTGTCCTACAACCCCTTAGGACACAATTTTGTGTCCTATGGGTCATAGGACACAAAATTGTCTCCTAAGGGGTTGTAGGACACAATATGACCCCTTAGGACACCATAGGACCCCTTATGACACCATATGGTGTCGTTAGGGGTCATATGTTGTCCATAGGGTAAGGGGTCATGGGACATCATATGACCCCTTAAGACACCAAATTATGTCGTTATAGGTTATATTGTGTCCTAATGGGTCATATTGTGTCATATGACCCCTTTAAGACATCATATGACCCCTTAGGCCACAATATGACCCCTTATGACACCATATTGGGTCGCTTTGGCTCCTATGGTGTCCTAAGGGGTCATATTGTGTCCTACAATCCCTCAGGACACCAAATGACCCATATCAACACAATTTGGTGTCTTAAGGGGTCATATGGTGACCTAGGACACCATATGACCCCTAACGACACCATATGGTGTCATAAGGGGTCGTATGTTGTCCTTAAGGATCATATGGTGTCCCATGAGCCCTTATGACCCTTTAGGACACCATACGACCTGTTATGACACCATATTGGTTCGTTATGGGTCCTATGGTGTCCTAAGGGGTCATATTATGTCCTATGACCCCTTACAACACCATATGACCCTTAATGACATAATTTGGTGTCATAAGGGGTCCTATGGTGTCCATACGGGTCATATGGTGTCCTACGACCCCTTAGGACACCATATGACCCCTTAAGACACCATATTGGGTCGTTATGGATCTTATGGTGTCCTAAGGGGTCATATTGTGTCCTACGACCCCTTAGGACACCATGTGACCCCTTAGAACACCACATGACCCCTTAGGACACCATATAACTATTGGCATTATGTGAACCGGTATAAGAACCTTTATGAGGAAATAATGACATTGTATGTTGTCATTGATGTCAATATGCTGAAGAGGTGAGAACCAACATATGTGAGAACCGGTATAACACTATGAACCAGCATTTGTGCCAAAGTGAAGCGATGTGTTTGTTCAAGGTGAACCGACATATGACTATGGGAACCGACACATGGAAGCTTGTACGACTACCAGTTGGTAGTCTCAACTTCAGGGTTTCGGGTTGAAGTGCTTCAAGCCTGTGTGGCTCAACCAGTGACTTTGTGTGATGAGTTAGCATGGTAACAAAGAACAGATCATGTTTCCATGTAAGCCTTCTGTGCGTGAAGGATCTTGCATGAAGGAGATTGTTCCTATCTACCTCGGGAATGTGCGAAGTCTGTAAATAGTGATAATGTGTGATGAGTTATCAAGCACAAAGAAATCGATGGAAAATGAATGATGGAGAATGTCTTGAGATTGGATCAAGATTGTTGCATTTAATGCAATATGCTCAACGGTCAGGATTGAACCATTTGAATTGCTTAACCTAATAGGTTTAGGGTTTAGGGTTTATGCTACTGACCTATTTGTTTCCTATAAGGTCAAAGTTGTGTTTCTTTCTGAAGTTGTTGGCAAAAGTTGTGTGTGTGTATCCAAGTGAAGTGATATGAGATTCTTGCCAGACCAGAGGAGAAAAGTGATACCTGCAAAGTGTAAGTGCAGAAGGTGAAGAGGAGCTAAAGTGGATCTGCATTGGCATTGAGTGTTGTTACCAGGTCATTGTAATTCTTGTTGATCTCTAACCACTTCAACAGTTGAGAAATACCTTAACAGGGTAGCTTTAATCGGCTTGTTGTAAATCCTTTAACAGGGTGACTCAAAACCATTGAGTTCTTGAAATCCTCTAACAAGGTAACCTTTAACAGGGTTTAATCCTTAACCGAGTATTCTAGCCATCCCTTAACTGGGTGATCCCTAACAGGATCGGTTCCTAACAGAACCTATTGTATTAGTCTTTAACCAGACAAGACTCCTAATAGAGCGGACTTCTAAAGAGTTCAAAAACAAGCTTGTGGGTATTCATCCCCACTGTGGTTTTTCCCAGTTGGGTTTCCACATGAAAAATATGTGTGTCATTTGTGATGTCTTCTTCATGTGATGCTATGTTGTTTTCTGTCAAGCGGTGAATCATGTTGGTCTAGTTGCTTATATGTATATCTTTGATGGTAGATTACTTGTTCATGCATTAGGGTGAAATGGAAATGAAGTGTTAGTCTATATGAGAAGATAAGTGTCAACTGGTTTATGCTTGTCTTAGTCATTCTGGGTTTTGTCAGTTGTACTCTGTTTAAGGACTGGTGTTACTATTTGTCTGTCAATGCATAGTGTCTGCTGACAAACTGGTTTTAGTAAATGTATTTTTGTCTGTACTGATTCACCCCCCACTCTCAGTACTGGTTTGGTACTATTTGTTCATCATTGACTTGTCAGTTGGTATCAGAGCCTCCTCCACGTCCTCTGTGTTATAAGCTTAACCGCTTGAGGTAAAGATCCCAGTCAAATGATGAAGAGGGAAGGTCCAAAGTTTAACAGAGAAAATTTCAGCATATGGAAAGACAAAATGAAGATCTACATCAGAAGAATAGGTGCTCAACACTGGAGCTATGTTGAGAATGCCTATGTTGCCCCTATCGGTACTCTCACAGATGACCAAAAGAAAGAGATGCAGGAGAATGGGCAAGTCATGGAAGCCCTAATTAGCAGTTTATCTGACATTGAGTTTATTGATGTCCAAGATGAAGTAAATCCCAAAGAAGTATGGGATACTCTTGAAAATATCTACGGTGGTGATGAGCATGTAAAACAAGCTAAGGAAGAAAGCCTTAGAGGGAAGTTTGAAGACATGTAGATGATTGAAGTTGAAACCATTCAACAGTATGGAATAAGAATCAAAACTGTTGTTGGAGATATCAAGAGTATAGGTGGTAAAATAGAAGATTCCACTGTAGTAAGCAAAGTTCTGAGATCCTTATTACCGGTTTATGCAATAAGGGTTGTTGCTATTCAGGAGCTGAGATCGATAGACAAGACTAACGTATCCTTAGACTCCATCATTGCAAAGCTGACAACCTATGAGCTGAATAGTTTTGATGGCAGTGTTCAAAAGACTGAATCAACTTTTAAAGATTTTGCTATATCATCCAGAAAAGGAAAAGAAGCAAGCACCAGTGATGAAACAAGACAGAGCAGAGTAATGGATGATGAGGATTTTTTGATGGATTTGAAGCTCTCCTTGCCCAGAAACTTCCTAAAGGAACTGGTAAATACAGAGGTAAGCTCCCTTTGAAATGTTTCTCTTGCAACTGGATAGGACATATTGCTATAAACTGTCCTAATGGTGACAACAAGGACAAACCGGAAAGGTTCAAGAAATTCAAAGGAGGAAACTGGAGAAACTGTTTTGTGGCAGTTGATGAAGGTGTCACAGACGAGGAATCGAAAGATGAACAAAATGAAGATATTGTGTTTGTTGTTGTCAAGGAAGATGTGTCAGACAAGAAGGCTCTTGTCTCTTGCTTTGATAATTCCAATGAGTGGATTATTGATAGTGGTTGTTCTCACCATATGACTGGTGACCGGAGCAAGTTTCTATCCTTAGAAGAATATGATGGTGGTGTGGTTCACTTTGGTAATGATGCACCATGCATTGTCAAAGGTAAAGGGTCCATCTCTCTGAATGGAAAGAGTAGTGCTGACAATGTGTATTGGGTTGATGGTCTCAGACACAACCTTCTAAGTGTTGCCTACCTAAATGATAGTGGTCTCACTCTGGAATTCAAGAATGGAGTGTGCAGAATCAAAGAAAAGAATGGTGAGTTAGTGGCCACCAGCATGCAGACCAAAGGTAACCTATTTCAGCTGAATGCAAATATCAATACATGTCTTATGACCAAGCTTGATGACAGCTGGATATGGCATAGGAGATTCTGCCATGTAAACCTTGATAACAATGTAAAGGCTAGTAAGATCAAGGCAGTTAGAGGGTTGTCAGTGCTGAGAAAACCAAAAAATGCCCTGTGCGGAGAATGTCAACTGGGGAAAATGTCTTCCTCAACCTTCAAAGGTAAACCTTTCACTGTTGATAATTTACTTTATCTTGTGCATACTAATTTGTGTGGTCCTATGAAAACTAGGAGTGTGCAAGGTGATAGGTACTTCATGATTCTCAATGATGACTGCTCAAGAATAATGGGGGTCACATTCTTGAAAGATAAGTCTAAAGCTTTCGGAAAGTTCAAAGCCTTCAGAGCACTAGTGGAGAAGGAAAGCGGTAAAAGGATCAAGTGCCTTAGAACTGATCAAGGAGGGGAATTCACTTCCAGTGAATTAAACAAGTACTGGAACATGGCATCAAGAGGCAATTGTCTGCCCCCCGGACTCCCCAATAGAATGGCCTAGCAGAGAGGAATAACGAGACAGTGGTTGAAGCAACAAGAACAATGCTGATTCAAGGAAAGGTCGCTCACACCTTTTGGAGAGAAGCAGTAAGCACAGTAGTCTACACAATAAACCGGGTACTCATCAAGAAAGGTAAGAATAAAACTCCTTATGAGTATTGGACCGGTAAGACACCTGTAGTTAGTTACTTTAGAGTGTTTGGTAGTAAATGTTACATCAAGAGGAGCGAACACCAGAGCAAATTTGATGCAAAATGTGATGAGGGAATATTCCTAGGGTATTCTACCAGAAGAAAAGCTCTCAAGTGTTTCAATAATAGGACTCAGAGAATTATGGAAAGCATCAATGTGAGAATTGATGAAACGTCTGAGAAAACTGAGGAAACCGATAGTGAGAAAGCGGTAAATGAATCGATTGTAACTTTCTGGGAACCGGTTGCCAGTCAACCAAGTACCAATAATAGTGTTCCTACACCAGTAGATGCAGATGTTGATACTGATGGAGAAGAGGATGAAGAAGAAAAGCAAGAGGAATTTGTTAAGACCATTCCTCGATATGTCAAGTTGAATCATGATCCTAAGCAGATCATAGGAGATAAGGATGCTGGAATCCTTACAAGAAGAAAGGTCAGAGAAAACTCATGTTTGATCTCTGAATTTGAGCCTAAATCATTCAAGGAGGCACATAAAGATGAAGACTGGATAAAGCCAATGAAAGAGGAGCTTGACCAGATAGAGAAAAATGGTACATGGTCTTTGGTACCTAGACCGGAGCATAAAAATGTCATCGGTACCAAATGGGTTTTCAAAAATAAGCTGAATGAGGATGGCACAGTGATTAGAAACAGAGCCAGACTGGTGTGTAAAGGATATGCCCAAGAAGAAGGAGAAGACTATGGAGAAAATTTTGCTCCTGTAGCCAAATTGGAAGGAGTTTGTATGCTTCTTGCATATGCAACTTTTAAAGGATTCAAAGTATATCAAATGGATGTAAAATCTGCATTCTTAAATGGTGTACTTAAAGAGGAGGTGTATATAGAGAAACCAGATGGGTTTTCCCTATCTGAAGATAGTGACATGGTGTGTAGGCTACATAAAGCCTTATATGGTATAAAGCAGGCACCTAGAGCATGGTATGAATGTCTGCACTCCCATCTTGTGAAAATTGGATTTGAGAGAACAAGTGAAGATAGAAATATCTACTTGAAAATTGAAGGAGATCAGATTCTGATCTGTGAGGTATTTGTTGATGACATTATCTTTGGTGGAGATGACAAGATGAGTCATGAGTTTGCAGATGAGATGAAGAAGGAGTTTGAGATGTCACTCATAGGGGAGATTAAGTTCTTCATTGGACTACAGATTCAGCAGATGAAAGATGGAATCTTTATCACTCAGTCCAAGTATGTCAAAGAGGTGTTGAAGACCTTTGGCATGGAAGATAGCAAACCAGTGGGTACATTGATGGTAACCAGTTGTAAACTATCCAAAGAGGATGACTCAGCATTGGTTAATGAAAAAGAATACCGATCAATGATTGGTAAGTTGCATTATGTAGTGCATAGCAGACTGGATATTGCACATGTAGTTGGCATTACTACAAGGTTCCAAAAAAGTCCAAGAGAATCCCACTTGGTTGCAGTCAAGTAGATTCTTAGGTATCTAAAGGGAACAGTTGACTATGGATTGTGGTATCCATATAGCAATGATTTCAACCTGAAAGTATTCACAGATGTTGATTGGGCAGGTAATGTGGATGACCAGAAGAGCACAACCAGTGGTGCATTCTTTCTTGGTGGTAGACTGGTCTCGTGGATGAGTAAGAAGCAAAGTTGTATCTCTCAGTCTACAGTGGAAGCAGAGTATGTTGCAGCTTTCATGAACTGCACTCAGATAACCTAGATGAAGCATGTATTAAATGGCTTCAAAGTTCCTGTATATGAACCGGTAAGCATATTCTATGACAACACAAGTGCTATCAATATTTTAAAGAATCCGGTTTTACATTTTAGAACCAAGCACTTTGAGCTTAAGTATCATTTCTTAAGGGAAAAGGTTCAGAACAAAGAGATTGCACTAGAACATGTTTCTAGTAAGGAGTAGTTAGCAGACATATTCACCAAGCCTCTCCCAAAGGCTACATTTATGTACTTAAGAGGTGAATTAAGGGTACTGCCCCTTTAGGAGGTGAACTAAAGGTATTTGCTCCACATCAGTCAAGTATTGCATAGTCAGTTTTTTTGGATTGATGTGTTGAAGGATGCTACTCCTCAAGGGGAGCAGCATAATGGAACGGGAAAAGCTTGTGCCTCCACTTTGGCATTGTTGTCAAAGGGGGAGAAGAAGTGAAGTGGAGAAGATATCTGCAAAAATTGATATAGAAGCCATAGGGGGAGATTGTTGGTGAAGAGATATCTTTGAATATTGCCAACAATACCAAAGGGGGTGATTGTTGGCACTATGTGAACCGGTATAAGAACCAGTATGAGGACATAATGACATTGTATGTTGTCTTTGATGGCAATATGTTGAAGAGGTGAGAACTGACATACATGAGAATCGGTATAACACTATGAACCGGCATTTGTGCCAAAGGGAAGTGGTGTGTTTGTTCAAGGTGAACCGACATATGACTATGGGAACTGGCACATGGAAGCTTTGTACGACTACCGATTGGTAGTCTCAACTTCAGGGTTTCTGGTTGAAGTGCTTCAAGCCTGTGTGGCTCAACTAGTGACTTTGTGTGATGAGTTAGCATGGTAACGAAGAACAGATCGTGTTGCCATGTAAGCCTTGTGCGCGTGAAGGATCTTGCATGAAGGAGATTGTTCCTATCTACCTCGCGAATGTGTGAATTTTGTAAATAGTGATAATGTGTGATGGGTTATCAGCCACCAAGAAATCGGTGGAAAATGAACAATGGAGAATGTCTTGAGATTGGATCAAGATTGTTGCATTTAATGCAATATGCTCAACGGTCAAGATTGAACCATTTGAATTACTTAACCTAACATGTTTAGGGTTTAGGGTTTATGCTACCGACCTATCTATTTCCTATAAGGTCAAAGTTGTGTTTCTTTCTGAAGTTGTTGGCAAAAGTTGTGTGTGTGTATCCAAGTGAAGTGATACAAGATTCTTGCCAGACCAGAGGAGAAAAGTGATACCTGCAAAGTGTAAGTGCAGAAGGTGAAGAGGAGCTAAAGTAGATCTGCATTGGCATTGAGTGTTGTTACCGGGTCATTGTAATTCGTGTTGATCTCTAACCACTTCAACAGTTGAGAAATCCCTTAACAGGGTAGCTTTAACCGGCTTGTTGTAAATCCTTTAACAGGGTGACTCAAAACCATTGAGTTCTTGAAATCCTCTAACAAGGTAACCTTTAACAGGGTTTAATCCTTAACCGGGTATTCTAGGCATCCCTTAACTGGGTGATCCCTAATAGGATCAGTTCCTAATAGAACCTATTGTATTAGTCTTTAACTAGGCAAGGCTCCTAACAGAGTAGACCTCTAAAGATTTCAAAAACAAGCTTGTGGGTATTCATCCCCACCGTGGTTTTTTCCAGTTGGGTTTCCACATGAAAAATATGTGTGTCATTTGTGTTGTCTTCTTCATGTGATGCTATGTTGTTTTCTGTCAAGTGGTGAATCATGTTGATCTAGTTGCTTATATGTATATCTTTGATGGTAGATTACTTGTTCATGCATTAGGGTGAAATGGAAATGAAGTGTTAGACTGTAGGAGAAGATAAGTGTCAACCGGTTTATGCTTGTCTCAATCATTTTGGGTTTTGCCGGTTGTACTTTGTTTAAGGACCGGTGTTACTATTTGTCTATCAATGCACAGTGTCTGCTAACAAACCGGTTTTAGTAAATGTATTTTTGTCTGTATTGATTCAGCCCCCCTCTCAATACCGGTTTGATACTATTCGTTCATCATTGAGTTATCAATAACCTCTAACGATACCATATGGTGTCATAAGGGGTCCTATGGTGTCCATAGGGGTCATATGGTGTCCTATGGCCCCTTAGAACACCATATGACTTGTTAAGACACCATATTGGGTCGTTATGGATCCTATCATGTCCTAAGGGGTCATATTGTGTCCTACGACCTCTTAGGACACCATATGACCCCTTAAGACACCAAATTGTGTCGTTATGAGTCATATTGCGTCCTAATGGGTCATATTGTGTCATATGGCCCCTTTAACATCATATGACTCCTTAGGACACAATATGACCCCTTATGACACCATATTGGGTCGCGATGGGCCCTATGGTGTCCTAAGGGGTCATATTGTGTCCTACGACCCCTTAGAACACCATATGACCCATAACGACATAATTTGGTGTCTTAATCTCTCTCTCCCCCTCTCCCCTAATGTCTCTCTCTCGCCCTCCCCTGATCTCTCTCTCTCTCTCTCTCTCTCCCTAATATCATATACTAATTTATTTATAAATTAATATATTAAAATATTATATATTAACATATTAATAGACATTAGATTAATTATCTGCAAATTTAGTTAGTGAATTTACTTATTAAAATTGGATATCCGATTTGTGTTGTAAAATTTTCAAATTTCAAATTTCGGTTTGGGAATGCTTTGGGATTTGGCTTGGAAGTGACAAGCTTAGAAAGTCAATTGAAAAAACATGCTTTTCAGTATTTCTTGATTTTTTGGACTTTACACTGGTGGCTAATGACTTTTTTTGTAGCCAAAATTGATAAAATGAAAAGGGTTTTTTAAAGACGTTCTCAACTTTCCAACAATATAAGGCTTGTCTTATTTTGACTTTAATAAATAATTATTATTTATTTTCTAATTAAATTCTGACAATAGTCCTAATTGATAGATTCATTGAAAAACACTCATAACTTTCAAACTGTATAACATTTTTTGAATCTGAAACATGCATCACATCCTATGCTTTGTCTACTATAGGGAAAAATTCATAAGGTTTTGACCAAGTTAAGGTGGTCAGACGTAGGAGTTTCTGAATTTCTGAAAAGCTGTAGTGAAAAATTCATAAATAATTATTTACTTTATAAAAAATTATAAAAAAATATGTTTCTCATCCGGACATGAGTCTAATACTTACATTATAAATATTATAAAAAAAATTATGATTTTATTGTGATTAGGATGGTCAGACATACATCTACTTCTTATCTTTTTCCTGAAATTTTAGCACCATTGCATTGAAATTTGAAATTTTCATCAAATAGGATTTTTTTTTCCAAAAAACAACTAGTAGCTTAAAAACTACATTCAATTTTCTATAGATTCTATTCTTACATATTTTAAAAATAATGTTCACAACTTATTCAAATTTTCATGTCAAGTTGCATAACTCTAATTTTCTGAAATTTCATTGCCACTTAAGGGCCTGTTTTGGCACACCATGATCCTGCACATACCCGTGAATTAAAATATTTTGTTTGAATAATTCTGGCCCATTTTTAGGAAGATTTGGCATATAGATTCCAAACAAGCTTAGCCCCTAATGCCCATTTTCTAGCTTTCAATTTATGAATACCTGTACCCCAAAGTGATTGGCATTACAAACTTTATCCCAAGATAACAAAGGAACCTTATTTTTGTTATCTATATTTCCTCTCCATAAAAAGGCCCTCAATTTTTGTTCAAGAAGTGATATCATTCTTTTTGGCATTTGGAGGACTAACATATATAATTTGGGATCATTGAAAGGACTAACTTAATCATTAATATTCTACCTACAAAAGATGGTCATTTACTCTTCCAAGTAGAGATTTTATTTTGAATGGAAGAAAACAATGGATTCCAATATGAATATTTATTACCACCAACAAATAGAGGGGTTCCAAGATATTTGCAAGGTCGGAAATCCTATTTAAAACCCATGAATCTCTCCACTCTAGCTACCACAAGAATTTGAGTATTGAAAACAAACATCTTTGATTTGTTAGGATTGGCCTTTGGCCCTGAAACTAGAAAATATTTGTCAAGGTAATTTTCACTATTTTAACATCTAACATGGTTGATTCCCCCAATAAAAGAGTATTATCAGCAAAGAGGATGTGTGTTGCAGAAATTTGCTAGTTTGGAATTTTCAAACCTTTCTAATCTAAATGTGCATGATGAAATTTTATTAATCTACTTAGACCTTCAGCCAAAATGATGAATAGAAATGGTGAAAGAAGATCATCAGGCCTAGCTCCTTGTGAAAAAGAGAAGAAACCACAAGAATTCCCATTCATGATAACTAAAAAAATTTCCCCCAAAATGTCAGAGAGAATCCAATTACACCATTTCCTATGAAAACCAAATCTAAGAAGAATCTTGTGGAGAAAGTCCCAGGTAACTCAATCGTAAGCCTTCATGATGTCAAGTTTTATCAACATGGAGGGGATTTATGGTGTTGGATTTTGCCAAGATCAAGAGGTCAATGAAATGTACAAGATAGAGACATAATATGGGACAAGAATAAACTGTATTCTCATCAATAGAAAATGATCAACAATCAACTGAATTATCTCTAGTTGTTCAATAGTTGTTGTTCCATACAATGTAGATGAGCCTGCTTATATAGGCAAGGCCATATGGATGTATGAGCACACAAATATGACATGTGGCTCAATAAGAAACAAGGGTAGGTAGGAAATAGGTGTGGGTAGGTAGGAGAAATAATATAATATTCCACATGAGGTGGATCACCCACCGAAGGTGGAATTATCACTCCACAATAAGTGGATATGATAGTGTAATAACAAGATCAACACCATAAGAGGTGGAATTTCTCCTACACACACTATCCCAATGTGACACAAACACCCAAGTGTCTCATATCCAAACTACTATGAAATGCATTATCCTAAGTAAACTTAAGTAAGTGTAATAATATCCATGATGAATAATTATTTACACCAACAAATGGGAATGAATAGAATGCAAGATTTCATGTGCTATCAAATCTCCTTCTAATGTTTCCCTTCCAAGAACAAAGCCTCCTCGTTCTTTAGAGGCTATTCTCCATAGAAGATTAGTAAGATGAAGTGGAATAGCTTTTGTGAAAATCTTATATATATTATTTCACATAGAAACTGGTCTACACTCAGCAAAAACATAGAGGATTATTACCTTTTCGATATAGAGAAATAGGTGTTGTGTTAAAATGTTTAAGCATTGAACCATTCTTTCTGGATTATTCAATTTCTATCCAAATGTCTAAGACAATAAAATCCCAATATTTCTTTAAAAAAAACATTGTGAATCCATTAGGGCTTCAAGATTTATCACTATGAAGCAAGAAAAATACCTTTCTAACTTCTTTCATAGTGGAGGGTTTAATTAGAAGACAGAGCACCCATCCCAATCAAGTTAGATTTCTCCACATGCCCTTGTCTCTATATCTAGGGCCTCGCTCTCCTCCTCTATATGGAGGGGGAATTGTGGAGTGGCCACCCTCGAAGTGTCCCTCTATTTTGTATGGAGTGTAGTTGTGATGTCAGAAGGTGGGTGAGTGTGTTTGTCTATTTCATTATGAATTGGCTCCCTTTGTAACCAAACTATCTTTCTGATCCAATTTCGAGCAACTTGAGCAGGCTCAATCGATGGCCAGCTTTAGTAGGCTATAGCTTCTGTATGTCCCAACCACCCTTAAAATAGTAGGGAGATTGTTTCCCTACTATTCTAAGGGCCCTCAATGATCTTCTTTAGATACCAATTGTGGAGTGGATTATAAGATTTGTTCTTCAGTAGTCTTCACATAATCTCTTGAATCCTCTTTGGATAACAGATGTGAAAAAAATCCAATTGTTTCCTCTTGAATTTTTACCTCATCTAAAAGTAGAGCCCCTTGAGCATCTTTGATTTAAAAAATGGTATTCTTATGTTTCTAATTTTAGATGATGTGTGAAAAAAATTTGTATTTCGATATCCATCTCTAAGCCAAAGTTCTCTAAATTTTTGTCTCCAATATATTTCCTCTAGGTCTAACACCTCCTCCAACTCATTTTGAAGAAATTTCTAAGTTTTATACAATGTTTATGTAAGTCCACTTGAATAATCTAGTAATTTATGATCTCAAGTTGTTGTTGAAGGGAGGCTTTAGCTGCAAAAATGTTTTTGAAGTGAAACTTATTCCAATGAATAATTTGGTTTTTAAGAAATCCCAACTTCTTGACAATTGGAACATTTTGGAACTAGCATAACAAGGAGCATTGTTCCACCAAGATTTCAAATTAGGTAAAAAGGTGGGATCCTAAAACTAGATATGCTCAAATTTGAAATAAGACTTTGATTTGTACTTAGGCAATGTATCTGACAATATCACTTAAACTAGATAATGGTCTGAAGTTAAGGGAACAATATTTGAAAGAGCTACACCAAACTAAAGAATCCAATCTGGATTGACCAAAAACATGTCTAGTCGTTTAGAAATTTACATAGAAAATATATCCTTTTCTTGGTCCAAGTAATGTTTCCATTAGTCGAAACACAGTCATATAGCCCATTATTATTCACAAAATTAAAATAAATATTACATAGCTTTAGCTATGGGGATGATACCTCCTTGTTTATCATGTATTTACAATAAAGAATTAAAATCACCCCCTAAAATAACCATGTTATCTTGTAGATTTTTTAACACTAAAGATAAAGAATCCCACACTAATTTTTTCCCTACAATAGAATTAGGCCCATAAAAATTGCTCAGATAAAAGACATGCTTAAAGTGGTACACCTTTATTGCCAGCCAATTAGCATTTGAAATAAAGAGTTCCACTTTTACTTTGTGAGTGTTCCATAAAACCGCCAATCCACCAGAAGCACCCAATGAGGGGACTAAAAGCACTTCCTATATTTTCCCACCCTTTAAAAGTTGATGAAGTTTGAAAATTAAAACATTTTGTTTGCTACAATAATATCAAATCTGCACCATTAGAATCAATAAGTACCTTAATCAGCTCTCTTAGGAGCATTTAAGCCCCTAACATTCCATGTCATGATCCTCATTACACTTTCAAAAAGCATTTAGCTTTCAAAAAGCATTTAGCTCTCCTTGACTTGACATTGTTATCCAATATGGTTACCCTAGCAATCTCTTTAAATTTTGTAGCCTTAAATTTTCTATCAAGTGTGGTCTAAATACCTACAACAACCTCTTCCTTGGTCTAAAGATACAAGTTGGGTTTGGTGAATAGAAACAGTTGTATTAAAATCAAAACAATGATTAAATCTTACACCCCGCTCTTCTTGCTCTTCCATACTTCGATGATGAATATCAGCTAAATTAAAATTTTGAGGACAATCTTCAAACATTACTTCATCTACTAGATGCTCCTTTTTTTTCTATGTCATCTAGATGAGAAGGTGACCAACCAAATCTTCAAAGTTTGGCCTCTAAGATAGTTATTGAAATTCCGAAGGAGCCAAAACCGAAGGGGAGCATATATTCGGACCCTCCATTTGATCCTTAGTGAAAAACGCAAACCAGGTGGTCTTGATCTCTTATGAGGGATAAAGTGATCGGAGTTAAACTAATAACAACTATCTCCACTCTTTGCATTAACTTTTCTTACCTTTTGAATCTAAGGTGTATTCCCAAGGAGACCTTGAAAAGGACAATTATTTATTCAATTGTATGGTTTCCAATACACGGGAATTTAAAATTACAATAAGATTTAGATTTTGACTGACATTTATCTGTGTTTCACTATTTTCAAGCTTTTGTAGGTGAGGAACTTCTTTAACAAGTGTGCTTAGTTCAGTCTTTTGAAAAGCCTTATTTTTCTTTGCCCATTCTGGTGCCAAAGAGATTTGTGAATTATGATGAAGATGATGTGCAATAAAATCATTTATGGAGTAGGCATAGAATGATCATGCTAAGAAAAGAAAGAGGCTTGGAAGTTTGAATCGACTTCCTTATTTGAAATAAAATCTTCTATAAGAAAAAACCATGTTTCCAAAGAGGGGGTTTAAGCAATTTTACTTGTTGCTCAATGGGTAAAAGTTGATTTTCCTCCATCTAGAACTCAACTCATTCTTTTGGTTGTTGACTTGCACTTTGAGAATGGCCTTCTAGAGGAATATCAATTGTCAGAATATAGGTAACTTGAGAGAGGATCTCTAGAAATAAAGCACTCATAATCCGATTTATCCTAAAAAAATTATTGAAACTTAAAAGGGACAATTGATTTCCTTCTAACTAAAACACTCTATACTGATGTGATCTTGAAAATGACAAATTGAACAAAAATTTTGAGGATCCTCAATAAGAATTTTTTGTTCCCAAATACCATGCTTTGATTGAACAAATATTGCTCTAGGCAAAGGTTTAGAAACTTGAAGAAGAGCAGAAAAGCTTACTGGACACTCCACATTTTCAAAGAAAGATAGATCTTGTAATAGGAAAACATCCATCTGATTTGCTAGGGTTTCAATCAAAATAATTTTTTTATATTCCAATGGCAAGAAGGGAAGCTAAATCCAGAAAGAAACAAAATTTACTCTTGTTTTCCTGGAATTAAAATTTGGGTGAAAACCCCATAACTATGGAGAAACCATGATCTGACTTAATGGACTAAATCTCTGGAAGATTTGTCATTAAAAAATACTAAAAAAATAACCGTCACCCTTATCTATGAAAAAACTTCTTGAACCCTCATCCAAGAATTTAGAACCCAGTCTATAAGCACTAATTTTGACAAAGTAAAATTCCAAACCTTACGTATCGCCTCTTTCTATTGCAGATCTTGTACTTGATCTTGAATGGCAGCATTCGGAAAGGTTACTCAAACCATGCCTGCTGAATCATTGCTACCCACATTGGCTAGCGGCGGTTGTTTTTCTAGAATAGATGTGTCCTGAAGAACTTTACGAACCCATCTCTTAATAATGGGTTTTTCTAAGTATTGCTCCTATTATATGTGAACTTTTTAGACTTCTTATTGCCCCTGCTATAAAACCCTTGGTGTCTACGATGGGTTGAATATTGCATTCTCTGATTTTGGCTATTTGGATTAAAGGGACCTCTCCTAACCTGATCTCGGCCACGCTGAAATCTGAAACCGTTTGGGTAAAAGGAGTGCCTACCATCTTGAGCTCGGCTCTGAAGAAAAGATTGTCTGAATGGTTTGAAGAGTCCTCTATTAATCTTAATATTATTAGGGTATGTTGTGTTGTAAGGTGTGCATCTTTGGTCTTTTTGTGTTGTGCACGGATTTGCAAAATGACTGAACCGTTTCTTGTGGATTCATTGTCTTTAGCAAATTAAATTTTGGCAAGGTTTTTAGGGGCAGTCCAAGCATCTTTGAGTCTGTTTGTATTATGAGAGACCATGGAGAGCATGTAAGAGCATGTGATTGGTGTAGCTTTTGATGGGTCCTAGATAGGAAATAAATAACAAAATAGAAGCTATGCACTCCTTTTAGACCTACAAACTTGTTCACACCTAGGCAGAGAGAAGAAAAATAGAAGGTGAATCTCATATTATTATAAATGCAATAAAAGAAAAAGGATCGAGAATTAGAAAATCAACAAAATTGAGAGCAATTTTGACCCTAACTCAACAAATATAAGACTCTTTTACAACCAAACACATTTATAGAGGGGAATTATCATGTACTATTGGCAACTTTAGTATTGTCCATGGCATAAGGCTTTTTATCTAGATATAACTTAAGACTTTGGATGTTGCAATCCCGCTCTTTATTTCATGATGATTAATAACCACTAAGTAAGCTAACAAATCTTTGCAATGACACAAAATGATTTTATTGCAAGCAACTTTATTATCTCAATCCTTTCAATGTCATGGGGCTGAAGATTATGAATTTTTGGTGTTCATTGAATCACTTCTATATGGTTGGTTTTCAAGAGGGAAAATTTAATTGTGATATGACTAAATCAATTACGTTTTGCCGTTTGTACAAATTATAAGTAGCAATGCATATTGCCTAACTATCAATATGTAGAAGTATGATTGAAGCTTGCAAACATGGGAATCATTTAGCTTTTCTCAATTGACGATGAAAAGTATAAAGGAGCCAGTAGCATTTATAGGCCCAATAACCATCATCTTTTTGTCAACCTCACCTCCATTAGTAGACATAGTAGGAGCCAAAAGAAATGATAATGGAAGGTCCATTAATAAATATCACATGCACCAATAGTGGTGCATTTTTTATCTTTTTTGACCTTAATTAGCTCATTATTGGAACATTTGTGCACTACTACTGGGGTATTTGTCCACTACTACTGGCTATTTTGAGTTATCCACTATTGGCGCAAAGGTGATCATGTATTAGACCACACTTTGAAATGTGTACTTTTTGACCTTTGTGCACATAACAAATTCCACAGCATGCATTGTTACTACCCACAAGCCAAAACAATTGCTTTAAGGAGTTAAGTCGCATACGAAGAGAACCAAAAAAAAAATCATTGAAATCGAATGAACCATTTAGAAGCTTAAGATGCGCGAAGTTAGCTATGGTGGAACCATCATCTTTTTGTCAACCTCGCCTCCATTAGTAAACATAGTAGGAGCCAAAAAAAATGATAATGGAAGGTCCATTAATAAATATCACATGCACCAGTAGTGGTGCATTTTTTATCTTTTTTTACCATAATTAGTTCATTATTGGGACATTTGTGCACCACTACTGTGGCATTTGTCCACTACTACTGTGGCTTTTGTCCACTGCTACTGGCTATTTTGAGTTATCCACTATTGGCGCAAAGGTGATCATGTATTAGACCACAGTTTGAAATGTGTACTTTTTGACCTTTGTGCACATAACGAATTCCACATCATGCATTGTTACTACCCACAAGCCAAAACAATAGCTTTAAGGAGTTAAAGTCGCATACGGAGAGAACCAAAAAAATATCATCGAAATCGGATGAACCATTTAAGCTTAAGATGCATGAAGTTAGCTATGACGACTTCTAGCTTCTTTCCCCTATAGACTGGAAATTACATGAGTTCAATAGAAATCATTTGTCAATTATTTTACTATTTGTCAATTTCATCTGAAAAAAAAAAAAAAAAACTATAGATATTCTGTTGCATGAAAAAGACGTGCAATTTAAAGGTGTAGGAGTACATGAAGGCACAACGAGTAGATAGTTTGATGGGGAACATTGACCAACTGTATGCTTCAAGCTGAGAGATTTGTCAATTTCATCTGCAAAACCTATAGATATTCTGTTGCATGAAAAAGACGTGCAATTTAAAGGTGTAGGAGTAGATAAGGCACAACGAGTAGATAGTTTGATGGGGAACATTGACCAACTGTATGCTTCAAGCTGAGAGATTTGAATTCGATAACTTGATACTAGTGTTATTCTAACGTACATGTTGAATGTGAATACCGTTTTAATGAGTAGATATAATCTGATCTGACTCGACAGAAAAAAGTAACATGATTTCTTTACATAATACAGCTTGTAGTGATGAAAATTGTTACAAAATATGACCCATCAGCTAAACATACATGGACTTAAAAAGGAAATTGCCAGCCATTACCACCAAATATTAAAAATGTCTATAAACATGTACTCCCTCCTTTCCGGCTGCATTTTGATAAAAACATTAGGCACTTTCGACGCGAAAACTGCTACATTATAAACATAAATTGACTTTGAAAGGAAATTGTGAGGATGCACTCTGTCCTGTACGGATACCTTCGACATTAGGCACGCCTCTAGTAGGTAAGTAAAGGGACGCAAAGATTAAGCATACATCCGGAACGTTAGAAGATTAGAGAGGAGGTATTAAGAAGTGGCCTTGTGCAGCGAGGTAAAAACGACTTTGGTTGTTGTGGATGGGTTGATCTCAAAGGAGTCGTAATGCACGAACAGATGCGCCACCAGCAGGCGTGATATCATCACCACGAAGTGCTTCCCCGCACACTGCTTGTTATGCACCGTCGTCTGCTCGGTCTCCGGCCCATTCGACCACAGCACATATTTTAACAGTTTCTCCCCCTCCTCTCCCATGAAACGCCGGGGAAGAAAGTCATCGGGGTAGTGGAACACTTTGGGATCTCTGGTTGCAAAGGGCTGATACCCACCAAGCATCTCTCCCTTCTTCACCGCATATTTCCCATCGTGCGACTCCACCACCAAATCCTCTTTCGCATGCCCGTACTGGAACGGCACGGGCGGCTCGATCCTCAGCACTTCATACACAGTCGAACGGAGCAACGCCATGCCCTCCAGAGCTCTCATGTTCAATCCTCTGTTTTCTTTAATGCTACCTCTTATTTCCTCTGCCAAATCTGCGTGCAGCTGCCTGCCCGCGGCGGCAATACGTTGTATGAGGGCGGGGAAAAAAATAAGCATTCCACCGAAGGCGTTGAAGCATATGTTGAACACCAAATTATGGCACGCCTCGTCTCGCTTTAACCCGAACTGCTGCTCCGCCGAATCCAGCGCCTGTTTGCCATAAGTCCAGAAGAAATCGTAGACCTTTTTATAATCCCCACGCACAAGCAGGAACGGTAGAGGGAGCGCGTGGATGGTGATCTCCTCCAACAACTTAGGAAGCACACCCGTGCTCACAATGGGAGCGAGCTGAAGCCCAATCCACTTGAGGACATAACTAGGCCCTTCCGTTCCCAGGCTGGCATGCCCCGGATCTGCTGGGTCTCTGCCCAGCACCGACCTGCACAGAAAATTAAAACACATTTGCAGATTCTCCCTGTTAAATTCGGCCTCGCCGGACTTGGCAAATTGTTGGTCTAGCTTTGCCCACAAATCTCCCGTGGCCCGCTCGAATTCTGGAAGCCATTTGGTTGCGTTGGCCTTGAGTACATGGAGGCAGAAGTTCTTGAGCTTGCTATGATTTTCTTCTGAAGGGTCCAAATACGAGAGTACCCGGTAGCCGCCCGTAAATTTTGTGCTGGGCGTGTAGACGCCCGTGAAGACATTCTTCTTGTCCACTTTGCTCGTGTCGAACAGTATGGGAAAGCTCTTGGCGTCCAGCAGAATTATGACTCGAGGATCGCGAGATATAGGCGGCCCAGGCGGCATGTTCACTCTGAACACGGTGCTCTTGTATTTCTCCATGCGCTTTCTGAAGAAAGGCTCTACTCCTTTCTTTACGAAGTAGTCGTAGCGATCCGCAATGGCTCCGATGATAGGCAAGCCATAGCTTCCAGGGACGTCTTGTACTCCTCCATAGCTCGAACAAGCCATGCCCACCCTAACCCTCCTCCGAACCCTAATATCAAACAATAACTTGCTGATAGACTGAATGCCTGAACCCTAAACACAAGTACTTATACAGCTTTTCTGTCACGTAACATCTTGCTTACGCCCTTACAAAAATTGTCCGGGCTAAGACAATCCCAGAGAGTAAATCACCACTACACTCTAGTGTAGGTTTAAATTTCCAATCGGAAAATGAGTTCCCCGCGTGAGACAAGACAACTTCCGGGAGTTAACTCACCACTCCTAACGATCGGTCAATCAATCGTTAAAATTTCCACTACGGAAAGGAGACAGCACTACACTCTAGTGTAGGTTTAAATTTCCAATCGGAAAATGAGTTCCCGGCGTGAGACAAGACCACTTCTGGGAGTTATCTCACCACTCCTAACGATCGGTCAATCAATCGTTAAAATTTGCACTACGGAAAGGAGACAGCTGGAAACCTTCAAATTTTATAATTTAACCCGAGTAGTAGAAAACTAGAGACACACGCATCCAACCTGCTCATCCTAAATTACTCCTGCAAATTGGTAGCTTGTAATTATACGGTTTAGCAAAAAATATTCCTGTTATCACTTACTTTGCAGATAAACAATTGTTGTTGAAAGTTTTTCAACTACCGAAATGATAATCTTTTCTAATCATCATAATTTCCTTCTTTCTTCAACAAAACCGTACCATTTTTTAAAATTTTCCATTTACTCAAATCGTACAATGTTAATGAAGATAGATAGATATATAATTTTAACGTTCATGAGGCTAAACATAGTCTATGGGACAGCCCACCAAATTAAATCAACTTCAATAACTCATTTATTTTCTTGTGCAAGTTGACAATGAGCACTCCCAACTTCTCAATGTACTCCTTGCTGAATAGGCTATGCCAAGAGCAATCAGATAAAATATTAACAAATTTGTCCCCCCTGTCCTTGTAAGTATCACATTCTAAAATAAAATGTTGTTCAGTTTCCACGTTCCCAGAATTGCAAAAAGTGCAAATTCTCTCTTCCCAAGCCTCTTTTGGCCTCTTCCAACGCCTGGTCTCACAACGGAGTTGATGAGAGTTGGTTCTCCGCTGAGCAATAAGAATTTTAGCTCTCCATGAAATGGTGGCCTTGATGCACATTTTTTGAAGTTGATCACATGTGGGATTGAACTCATTGATATAATAAATTTTCTTCCTTCCAAGCCCATTTTCCCAATTCCACTTGTAGAATTTATACATAACGAAGACCTTTATATCTTTGTTATTTGTGGGACACGTATTAAAATGGATATTCCATTTGCTCATCTACTTGATCTTTTGTTGCATCCACGTCTTTTTCCTTTTTCACAATATATCATTGAAGACCACTTTAGGCCATCTACCTTCTTCCATTTGTTCGGTTCTTTTTAGATAGCTTATGAGACACACCAGAGCAAGTGTCTCAATAGGGGCAATGCCCATTTCACTTAGCATGATATCATATGAGACATTGCTTTTGATTTTGAACTTGCTAGTGATCAAACGCTTTTGAATTCCCTCGATCTGCTTCCATTGTGAGGCTGAAGCACTGTTGACCCATAATTCACACCCATAAAGGACAACCGGCAAAACTAAAAGACCAAATAGAGTTCGAATGATACATCTAATACAATAGCAATGTATCCAACGATTGACAAATCTTTTTTATTTTTCCTCTACAACTAAATAAACTAGCATATCAATATTAAAAGAAAATAATATATTATCAATCGTAAGGTCGCAATGGAAAAGTGATAATGTGTCGAGAGTGCACACGTAGAGATAGCCAGCGAGAGATGGCATGTGTCCATGGGGAGCTATGACTAGTCCAAGACATCACTTGCTTGATGACTCAACAATTCACCTTGAAGACCTCTTAGATGTACATGTTACATATAATACTAACATATTTTTTCTTAGATGATAAGATACATCCAATTAATAAGAAAAGGAAGTAGAAATTAATAAATAAAGTAATCGCATGATTTTCTTATGATGGTGTCATCTAGAACTTGGGATTGACAATGTTGGAATGTTGTGTGGGTCATCTCATATTTCTTGTATTGTTAAAACAATTCACATGCCTTTCTACAAAATAGTTCACGTGCTTTGCCTATGTTACCACATGAATCTCTCTGTTAACTATTAAATCATTCATAATTTTTTGATGCAAGTTTAATGGAAGACATTCATATAGAAGTTTTTATTGTAGTCATTCATATTTGCCTGAAGAAAAAATTGTATGATGTAACTATCAAGAGCATATATATCATATAATGTTTGTTGTAAAATGGTGTTCCTGAAAGGATTGAAACTTGGGATATATTCAAATGTAGGGTATGTATGGCATTGCCTCTATTTCCAAATGGTGTTTTTCTCGCAATGTAAGAATGTTGTCATTTTTCTCCTCCATGACAAATAGCATTTCATTCCATCTCAATCCTCATCTCTTAATGTTGATTTAGCTAAGGAACCCAAAATCTCAACTATTGAAATGGGCAAAGAGAATTTTGAGTTCATTGAGGTATTTACAAATAATTTGGGTTCTTTTCTTAGCGAGTGTTAAGGAATTTGAAGGTCAAAGAGTGGGGATGAGGATTTTGATGTTTTAGAAAGGTTTTTTTTGTTCAAAAATCATGAGAAGTCCTTATGAATATGAGCTACAAGCTGAAGCAATCAATAAATGAAGTGTTTATCTTTGATTTTGTTACAACATTACTAGCTACAAATTGGTATTCTCCCGAAAGATAATTTGTGACCATAAAGTACTCAAAACAATATTAAAGGAGGATTATTAGGTCACTAGAAATTAGGTAAGCCTCAAATATCTCATTTCAAATGTTTCCTTTTTTGTCTCTTGTTGAGGGAAATAGTATCACTAGGAAACTCTTAAGGTGAGAGGTTGTAAAAAGCAATGATATTTTCAATGTCAATCTGTGATATTAATTAGTGACAAATATCTACTAGGGTGAACTCATGATAATGGTTCTCACTTTTTTGCCACTTTTGACACTGAGATGAACATTTTTAAAATAATCTTCAACTTCCGAGAACTATAACTTTTAAACTATTAAAAATTTGAAGATGATGTAAATTAGTAATTTGTAGCATTTTGTTTGTAGATTCTACATATATTTTTTTCAATTTTTTTTAAAGGATTTGTTTTTAAATTTTCCATCTCTCTCGAAAAGTAGTTTTTTACAACAAACTACATTTTTTAAGAGTGATGTGCCTCCCGAAACGCATAAATTTTTTTCTATAAATGATAAAAACTCAATTCTTTCAAATTTTGGTTTGTAACATCAATATCCAGGGCTTGCAATTGGTTTGACAGTGATATGCTCAATATTTTTCATTTTATAAAGTTTTGAAGTCCGACTAGACATAATTCAAACATAGGTTTAAGTTTGAACACATAACTTGTTCTATATATATCGAAATTCAATTTATTTATTTTGTTAGAAAGAAGACATCAATACCTGGGGCTTAGATATTTTTCAGAATTTTTTTGAATTAGTTTCCTATTTTTCCTAATGCGTTCAACAGAGAAGTTCATGTTCAGTGAAAAACCAATATTCCATAAAATTAAAAAACAAGAACATAATAAATTCACAGTGTAATAAAATTATACTCGTTGGAAAGCTCGTTCCAAGTACTACCATCTAATATTTTTGGGTTATTAAGATTATTTCATTTGTGTCTTGAACCAGAGGTCTGAAGTCAAAAATTCCTCAGAACTCTGAAATTTTTTGGGAGAAACCTCTAACAAGAGGGTTCGAGTGAACACTGGTTCGAGCGAAGGGGGGTCCGTTCGAACCATAAGGGGTTTGAGCGGACCCCCCTTCGCTCGAACCCACATGCTAAATTATGACACGCACTTTTTCGTAATGACCGGGTTCGAACGAACCCCACCTTTTCTAACTGTTGGCAATTGTTCGAACCCTAGCCAACTCAATTTTTTTTTTGTACATTTAAGTAGAGTCATATAAATATACATAATTTTTTTCATTTTTTAACAAACAAATGATTAAAAAAATTCGCATTTTTGGATGAAAGAAGACATTTGAAAATTATTTTGAGGGCAATAATTTGAAGATATTTGAAAGTTTTTTTAAAAGCATGGGGAACAAGAAGAGAAGGCAAAATAAGACTTCAAGGAATTATTCTCTTGAAACGAAACAAAGATATCGAGAACAAAGAAGACAAAGATATCATGATGCAAGTATGTATTTTTATTTTTATTTCTATTTAATTTTATATGGATTACATACCAAAAATAGTGTTTATTTGTAGTATTAATTAGTTAAATATTTTTTATCTAATATTTTTAATGAAAATTAATTTAAAAAATATTAGTTAAATTAATTTAATTTAAATAATAATTCAATCTTAATTAATTCTAAATGATGTTATTTTTATTAAATTAATTGGAAATAGTAGGATTAAAAATAATCTCGTTTTAATTGGAAATCATAATTAATTTGAAATAATATGTGTATTTGCAAATTTCAAATTCCATTAACTTGCTTATTGTGTAATTGACCTTTTCTCCTATATAATTAAGTCCATTTATAATAGATAAGACCTATTAAGTCATAAAATTAATAAGACCTATTATGTCATAATTTAGGTTCTAACTTATATCATATTTAAGACATGTACTTAATTTCATGTGACAGGTCCTTTAATATCACATAATACATCTGTCTTAAGGGGAGTCAAGTATATTAATGTGAATTTTTTTTGCATACGTGGTCATATTAATTAATAATAAGGCCTATTATGTGATATTAGGACTTATTACATTGATTAGAGGTCTTAAATGTGACATAAATTTAGAACCTATTATGTCATTATTTAGGTTCTATTTATATGACTTCACGTATGCAAAAACATTTCACATTATACTCAAGAGTCCCCTTAAGACAGGTATATTATGCAGATCATATTAGGACAGGCGGGTCAATGCAAGAGGCTGGAAGTGTTTTCCCTAATTTTCAGATTTTGTCTCATTTGAGCTTAAATTTTGAAACACTTGGAGATTGAATCTTGGAAAAAGTCAGTACTATAAAAGATAGACCTCTGAGTGTACTTTCCAAATATGTAATTTATTTTAATACCCACATAATAAAAAATAACTTTTGGAATGGAGTTCTAAAAACTATGTTTTAAAAATGCCTGTTTCAGGACCATACCATGCATGTGTACGACACACACTTTTTGACACAATTAAAATTATTTTCTTAAACCGTTTTGGGAAATGGTTTGTGTAGTCACATAAATCTGTCCACTTAATTAAATGAATACTTAGTATTTATTTGATTATTTAACCATCAATTAATAATTAATTAAATTAATATTTAATTAATTCATCTTAACCCTCTTCTCCTATTAATTAAATAAATTATTCAATTTATTTGATTTAATTCACTTAACCAAATTCATACCATTAATTAAATAAATAAATCATACTTGTTTAATTAAATCTTCTCTCACATTTAAATAAATTAATATTTATTTAAACCCCCCAAAATCCCACCTCTCACATTTAAATAAATTAATATTTATTTAAATCCCCCAAAATCCCACCTCTCACAACTATTTTAAATAAATCATTTATTTAAATCACCTTTATCCTCCACCCACTTGTATTTTCCTACAAAAGCAAGTTGCAGAACTATTTTAAATAAATCATTTATTTAAATCACCTTTATCCTTCACCCACTTGCATTTTCCTACAAATGCAAGTTGCACAACTATTTTAAATAAATTATTTATTTAAAATCCTATTTATCCTCACCCACTTGAAACCTTTAATGGTTTCCCTTAAAGTCTTCAAACTTGATGGCTTTAAAGTCTTCAAACTTGATGGCTTCCTTCTATAGTCTTCTTAAGCCTTTAATGGTTCCCCTCAAAGTCTTCAAGCATTTTAATGCTTTATCTTCCTTTTTCTCATTTAAATAAATTAATATTTATTTGAATATTTATCCAAATACAACTTGCACACATTTATTGAAATAAATGAATTTTTATTTTAATAAAATCCTATTTTCCCTCACCCACCAAATCCACTTGCAAAATCTAATCCCCTTCTAGATTCTTCTAACCCCTTCCTAATTAACCTAATCCATCCCCTAATTATTGTCACATTCCTAAGCAAAATGGAGTCACTTCTCAAAGCCTAAAAGTCTTTGATAACCATTAAAGGCTTTCAACCTTCAACCACTAAATGTCTCAAAGTCTTGGATAACCTTTGAAAGCTTCCAACCTTCAACCACTTAATCCACAAAGTCTTCAAAAACCATTAATGGTTAACCCAAACCCTCCTACATGGTTAAAACATTTGTTTTGACTCAACCTCTACCCAACCTAAGGGTCTCATCAACCTTTAATGCTTTGACCATGATTATCTCTTAATCATTTGCACAAAGGTTTATCCTTGCATTAACTCCTAATCCAGTGGGTAATCCTAATTTAGGCTTGACCCTTACCTTCTAGATAACCATGAGGTCTCCTCAGGCATTTAATGCCTCCAACCTCTTCTCTCAACCCAATCTTATGTTGACACTTGTCACCATTTCATTGGTGCAAATTGTGCACATGGATCCCCAACTTTCAAGCTTGACCTTTGATTAAACCTTTCAATCCTGGCCATCCATTGCTCCATTTTTCCTATAAATAGAGCCCATTCCTTCATAATCCACATCCTGAAAACTTGTAAGCATTTAGACTATAGCCATTTTAGAGAGCATTTTAGCATAAACAATCTAAATCTTGTCTTTTTGGTTAAAATACTTCATTTTAGCATTAAAATAGCTTTTCATTTCATGTTTGGAGCTATTCTACAATCTCAATCCTCCATAAGCATCCATAGTGCAAAAAGCTGTTGAGAGCTACACTATTTTGGAACTTGGAGAGGAAAGGAACAAGGGAGAAGGAGCTAATATCATGCTATGAGATAGTTGGAGATATCTCATTGTCTTTACTTCTTTAGTTAGATTCATTAGCATGTTTTTTTAGTGTCTCCTTTGGAATGCCTTCATATGTTTTAGTTTATGATTGATTAACTCTAACATCTTGTGTGTTTTGTGTTGTTTGATCTTGAACTAACAATTGTGCCATTTAGGAGGGCATCATTTGGTGAACCCGACGTGAATCGAACACGCAACCTTCTGATTGTTTTTTTTGTTAAAATTAACATTTTGCCTGTTGAAATTGCCACACAGGTCGCGCTTCGGCGCTATTGAACACGTTTTAGCGCTTTTGCAACAATTTCTTTTAGCGCTATTGACCCTAAGATAGCGCTATTGAAAATGTTCCAGCGCTATTGACAACATTTCAGCGCTATTGACACAATTCAGCGCTTTTGTCTTCTCGGATTTATTTCTTCTTTCAGCGCTACTGTGTATAATAGCGCTTCTGATACCGCAGATTAGCGCTGTTGTATCAATTAGCGCTTTTGTATAAAAAAGCAGAATAGCGCTATTGCGATAGAGTGTTGTCCAATTCGCTTTGTAACCCAAAATCAGCATTTAGGCTTATGTAAGCCCACACTAACGTTTTGACTATTGACCAGGTGCAGGTTCTAATCTTTTTGTGTGCAGGGGAAGGAGTTAGTAGATGCTTTAAAAAAAAAATCTTTATTTTTACTTTCTTTAAAAAGTTGGTTAAAAAGAATTCATTTTTCCCTTATTGCATAAGTTAAAATAAACCTCACATCTCATTTTGGAGTGCATAAAATGAACCTCAAATTTGTTTTTGGTGCTTAAAACAAAATTCATCTTTCTTTATTGCAAGGTAAAAAGAACAACAAAATTCAAACATTTGTTTTCTTGCAAGTTAGGAAACACACTTTATTTGGTGCTTAAAACCAAACAATTCCATTTTCTTGCATCAAATCTAAAAATCACAAGCCACACTTCAATTTTTGGTGCAGTAAAAAAAGAACAATCCACTTGTCTTGATTTTTTGGCAAAAACAAATTTTCCTTCAAGCAAAAACGTGTTTTTCATTAAGTTGACCAGAATTTCCAAATTCTAGATTACAAAACACATTGCCTTTGGAGTTAAAAAGAACACCATGGCTGTTGGAGCAACATCTCCAAATAGTTAGATCATCTTTGCAAATGTTGGATTAAAAAGAACAAGTGAATTTCGTGTTTGGCACACTTGTGCACAAAAGTCAGTCGAGTGGACCTACTTCTAACACACACTATCCTCTCCCTTGGCTTTCGTGGTCCTAGGTGCAAGAGAAAAGTGTTAGTAACACTCAAAATTTTATCTTTTTAAGAGAAGCCTGCCAAGGGATCGATACTCTTGGGAACGACCTCGAGCGGTAAATCCTTCGAGCCGCTATAGAAATCAGGTGAGAGCGAAAGCTGTAGCCTTGGGTATAGCTGTTCCTACAGTGTAACTGGCCGAAAGGACAAATGGGCCCCACCACCAGTTACAAGGCTCTTAAGTGAGTCACTGCAGAATGAACTTATGTCCAAAGCCATCGAACATGAATAAACACCTTTAAGTAGTAGCCCACCTGTTCTATTGATTGAGGATATTTGAGGTATAATTTAGTGCAAGAGCATAGATGGTTTTGCTCCCAAGATACTCACCATACATATTTCCTTGAGTAGAAACATAGCCTTTTGAAAGGTCACTTATGACTTGATAAAAGTGGTGACTCCCCCATCATAGGGATCATCTATTTGTTATGCTCGCGCAAGACTTAGTATATCACATCCTTACCTGCCACGACGAGATTCATAAGGTATGTAGTACCAAAGTCGAAGAAATATCAAGATGTGGGCTAAATTTATCACAACTGGCCATTTGACCATAGGGATAAAGAGTGTTTGAAGTGTGTTCGTTTTACAGACCTAGAGCAAATTGAGTCGACTTCAGGCTTTGGAATTACACCTTAAAATACATCTAAAGGAAGGGTCAGAAACAAGTCCAAAGATTGGGTTAATCTAGACCCATACTCATTTGTGCCTTTGAGGCTACAATTTTGTGTTTGTGTGCTTGCTTTGTTTTCTTGTCAAAGAAAAATCAGAAAATCAATTCCAAAAACAAAGTATTCATCCAACATCTGTCAACACAACCAAAAATACCAAAAACAAAGTGTAAACAACACAGAGTCACAACTTTTATGACCATTCTTCACATCTTGCGAAGGAAGAAGTGTCATCAGAATATCAACCTGAAAAGGAGACCATTGAGCTCAAAGGCTTTAATCAAAAGGAGGAAATTCTTCTATCTCAATAGACAAATCTTTGTCTCACATAGAGTCTTTCTACATCGCATGCGTCTATACCTTCAAGGTAAAACAAACGAGTTTGATTCAGAATCATTGAACCGCAGAGCTTTTATGCAATATAGAGCTCTGAGTTATCACAAAAATCAAGGAGGAAAGATTAATCCCAATTTCTTCCCAAACATCTGTATCACCTACAACACAGCTCGAGAAGTGCCACCAACGCCTGAAAGGGAAGAGATAGAGTTTGTCCCGTTTGTGACACAAAGTTTTTATTGAAAGATTGAAGTTGAAAGCAAAAACATCCATCATCTCATTCATACATCATCATCATCAATCCATCCCAAAAAAAAAAAAAATTCTCAAAAGCATCAAGAGGTTCTTGTCCCAAATTCTCTTTTTAGATATTGCTTGCAATCAAACACATCACATCACTTTTTAGATTGTTTCTACATCTAGGATAAGCTCATCCTAAGAGACACATCTACGTAGGTTAAAACTAGTTCATGAGTGAATCCTCTCATTGCTAGGTAGTTAAATCTGTAACACATCTCAGATTTCTTTACACCTTATCACATCCAAACTTACCAAACAAACAAGCAATTCGACGAAGGAATTTCGGTTACATATACCTTAAAGTGCTAGAGATCCCCATACAACACAAATCACCAACCAATCAATCTTTCATTTCATCACCACTCATCATCATCTTCAATCAACTTCAAAAACAAACTTGTAAACAAAATGGCTCAAACCCGATCGCGATCAAGGCAGCGAGAAATAGAAATTGAGGAAGAAGAGGACAACCTCAATGAATTTCAAGAAGCACTTGGAGGAAATGGGAATGATGAAAACCCAGGTACACCCACTCCTTCAACAATCGAAAGGGTTCAGCATAACCCTCATTTTAACAGATTATTTGATGAAATACTAAGGAGCAATGCAGATGCTCACTTTTTAAGACTCGCTCAAGAAGGAGCCAAACTCCCTTCTGACTTTGATCTTGCCCAATTAAGACAAGCATCAGAAAGACAAAGTCACCATGAGGAGGAAAGGCATAGAGATCCCATCAGATATAACATCCCTCGAGGTAACCCACCACCTCCTCCTCCAAATGAAATGGAGATGTTGCGGCAACAAGTTGAGAATCTCGCCCAACAACTTCATAGTGGTGTTAAGACCAATCAATTCTCACTTAACGACATCTGTCCCTATCCGTTTGATAGGAATCTTTATATGCCACCCTTTCCACGCGGGTTCGAAACACCAAAATTCGAAAAATATAGAGGAAAGGGAGATCCCCGCGATCATGTCCGAGAATTTCATTCCGCTTGTCTCGAAGTTGCATATGAAGACACATACTTAATGCGCCTTTTTCCCCAAAGCTTGGGAGGAACAACCACATCATGGTTTTCCCGACTACCAGGTGGCATTAGAACATTTGAGGAACTCATCCAGAAGTTCCTATCTCATTACTCGTATAATATTGAACGCGACATCACCATGGCTGATCTATGCAACACCAAACAAAAACCAGGTGAATTATTCTCAGTATTCCTGCAACGATGGCGCCAAATGTCTAGCAGACGTTCTCTTCAGTTACCTGAACGAGAACTAGTGGAAATTTTCATTTCCAACTTAAACGAAGAAATGAAATTTCACCTGGATGTCAAAGATACAGATTCTTTTAACGATATGATCACCAAAGATATAAAGTGTGAACGGGCACTCATCAAGAAAGGACTCATCAAAATCTTTAACGAACCAAAAGATGGTCCTCGCCCGCGCTTCAATAGTGATAAACCAAACTTCTGGAACAAGAATAAGAATATCATCAACGATGGGGTTGTGGATGCTCGAACTATCCAAAATGCACAACCTGTGGTTCGGTTTGCAGGACAAAATCCTCCACCTCAAAATAACACAAATGTTCCTCTTAATCAAGGTCGCATCACATCTCATGATGAACCAAGACCTCGTCCACAAAAACAAAAACGCACATACACTCCCTTAGGGGAACCCATTGAAACAGTGATGCGACAACTCATTTCTCAGAATTTGATCACTCTACCTAAGTTATCGAATTATGAGCCTCAAGTCAAACCAGCATGGTGGAGAGATACTGAACACTGTGAGTTCCATCAAGGAAGAGGACACAAGACAAGTAATTGTCACCGATTGAAAGATCTCATTCAAGATCTTATTGATCGAGGAGAAATTGAGATTGAAGGACATGATCCAAAAACAACCAATAATGATCATCAGATGTTCAAAAATCCACTTCCATCGCAAGATCAAAGGGGTCCTTCCACGTCCAGACGAGGTCCTGATACCACTGATTATACGCAAGCTGCGTATAATTACACTGTCAATCACCTGTATGATGCCAGTGAACAAATTGCGACTATCACCTTCAAAAATCCCACCTCAAATTGCAATGTTGTTACATGTCGTGGCAAGGTCACCATCAAGGCAGCTCCACAAGGCACCACCTCCAATCCAAAGCAGTACAATCTTGTGGAACAATTAGACAAAACCCCTGCGCTTATATCCATTTTGGAGCTATTGCGTCTGTCACCCTCTCATAAAACTATCCTGGATCAAGCACTCCAAGAGGCGTCAGTCCCTGCAAACCTGAACATGGACCAATTTCAAGCCATGGTTGGAAATCTAAAGTCCTCACCTTGTCTCACTTTTTCCGAAAGTGACAACTCTTCTTTCCAACAACCTCATAACGCCTCACTCCACATTGAAGGCTTTGTCAACCAACACAGGATCAAGCGAGTCTTGATTGATAATGGAGCAGGCCTAAACATTTGTACACTACAGTTGGTCACAGCATTGGGCTATGCAGTAGAATCAGTGGATCCTCGCAAGAAGATCACCATCAAGGCCTATGATGATGCAGAGCGTTCATCCAAAGGAGCTGTGGTACTACCAATCCGAGTGGGCCCTATGGTAAAGCACATCATCTGTCAGGTTCTGGACCTTCCTCTGCCATATAATCTATTATTAGGGAGACCTTGGATACATGCCATGCAAGCCGTTCCATCTACCTACCATCAATGTATCAAGTTCCCACATAATGGCGCAAAGATCACAATCCTGGGTGATGCAAATCCTTTTGCTTTTTGCCATAATATCAGCCATCAACCAGAGATTACTGTTCCTAATAATAGGGAAGCCATTTCCTCCACATCATATGTAAATCCCGCCTCTCTTATCAGTTCAAACACCCCTATACCCAAGCAAGAAAAGCTTAAGATGAAAGTCGCAGAGGAAGGTCCTGGAGAATACAACTTGAGTCAGCTCTTTTGTGTGGGACAAATGCCCACTTCTCCTAGAACACATGGTAAACCACAGCAGTTACTCCAAAAACCCATAGACATGCCTGCATGTGCCTTAACGCCTTTCATCCTTGGAAAGAGTCAAGAGGAAGAGACGCAAGATGAGGACCTAGCGGAATGGATCTATAAAGATCCCATCACCACTGATCAACCGCGAGTTACACTTCCTACAGAACAGTATGGCAAAGGCCTCCTCATTATGCAAAGAATGGGATATGATGGTCAGAGTGCTTTGGGATACTGCAAACAAGGACGACATGAACCTCTGCTACCAGAATTCAAGCCCAAAGGTAATACAGGCCTAGGCTTTGAAAAAGAAGTCCTTCCTAAACTCAGATTCAAAGGAAAACCTAGCAAACCATTTTGCCCCCCTACTACAAAGAGGACACCTTTCATAATCAAAGCACCATCAAACACTACCCCCACTACCCCATCAAGGCTCACAAACCCACCACAACCATCTACAATACCCATCATCCCACCAAACGAACCAGTAATTACATCAATAACACCAATAGCAGTAACAACTATATCAGAACCCGCAGCAGCATCTATGGCACCAACCATTCCAACAGAAGCCACTGATGGTGTCAGAAGTGGGGTACGTAAACCAGATCCTTTAAACCCCATCACGATTCCTGCAGCACCGATCACTACAAAGATACATAAACCAATCACGCCTGCCGTGTTCAACTCCAAAGACATCCCAGTATGGTATAGCAATCGGATGCTGGAGAGTGATTCAGAGACCGACTCACATGAGTGGGAATTCGATTCAGTGCAACTTAACACTTCAGATGAGGAAGACACATCACCACCTCCGCCACGCAAAGACATTCCTGTTTACGAAGAAGCACAGATAAAGACCACTTGGGTACCTAAGCTGGAAACATCTTCCACAGACCCTACGTCTCATCCTACACCTGATTCTAACAGGGAGAGTACCATCAACGACCTTCACCACACTGTCTTAACCCTCACTGATACCTCTAACGAACTTAACTTAATCGATGAAGTAATGCCCATTATCCACCCTGAACTCATTGAATGGAACCAACCAAATCCCCCATGTCTTGACCTCTTCCAGAACGATGAGGCTATCATCGACTTTTTGGAATTAAGGGATAATCTACCAAGCGGGGATCACAAAGCTGGATTCGCCATTCAACTTAATAGCGCAGCATACTTCGGGGCAGATGCCAAACCCTTCAGCTGCAAAAATACAACAATAAAACATGGATCTTCTAGTGAAAACCACACTGTGGCACTATTTGATCCAACAACAGTAAAAAGAAAGAGTGTATCCAACGGTGAAAACCTCTCTGAGGCGCCTGAGGATGAAGGGTTTGACATTCTCCCTGCTAGTACACAACAGGAATGATCAACGATCCTCATTGAGGAGACCAATGAATACAATGTGGGGACTCCTGAAAACCCTCATATCATACATCTGGCATCTCTTCTCACTCCAGAGGAACAGCCTCAATTCATAGAATTCTTCCAGAAGCGTCAGATCAACTTCGCATGGTCATATGCAGACATGCCTGGGCTTGACCCTGATTTAGTCATGCATCATCTCATAGTAGCAAAAGGAGCCAAACTTGTCAAGCAGAAGCTTCATAAGATGCATCCTCAGATTGCCGTGCTAGTCAAAACTGAACTTAAGAAACTCCTGGATGTTGGTTTCATTAGACCAATTGATTATGCAGAATGGATCTCCAACATTGTACCAGTTGGCAAACCAAAAGGGGGCATCTGCATTTGTACAGACTTCAGAGATCTGAATAAGGCATGTCCTAAGGATGACTTCCCTCTACCAAATATCGACATCATAGTAGATTTGACAGCAGGACATGCCATGCTTTCACTCATGGATGGCTTTTCAGGATACAATCAAATAAAGATCGCACCAGAGGACCAACATAAGACAGCCTTCACATGTCCATGGGGCACATACTGCTGGAATGTAATGCCTTTCGGTCTAAAGAATGCAAGAGCAACCTATCAAAGAGCAATGACCACCATCTTCCATGACATGATGCATACTATGATGGAAGACTATGTGGATGACTTACTAGCAAAATCACTCACTAGAGAAGGTCATTTGGGCATATTAGAGAGAATCTTTGATAGACTGGAACAATACCATGTTCGACTCAACCCAAAGAAATGTGTCTTCGGAGTGACCTCTGGGAAGCTTCTAGGATACATTGTCTCAAGCAAAGGCATTGAGGTCGATCCAGCAAAGGTTAAGGCAATCATGGACATGCCACCTCCAAAGAATATCAGTCAGCTAAGGACACTACAAGGACGGCTTCAATCCATCCGAAGATTTATTGCACAATTGGCTGATAAGTGTTACCCATTCACACACCTGCTACACAAGAACATCCGCTTTCAGTGGGATGACAAATGCCAGCAAGCATTTTAGGCACTTAAAAACTATCTCATAAATCCACCATTGCTGATGCCACCAGATCCAAGTAGACCGTTGTTACTTTATATCTCAGCAACAAGTACAGCATTAGGTGTATTACTGGCACAACATAATGCAGAAGGAAAAGAGTGTGCTATTTACTACATCTCTCACACACTGGTGGGCTATGAACTCAATTACACACCTATTGAGCGAGCTTGCCTAGCAGTAATCTTGGCAGCCACTAAACTGAGGCACTATCTGTTAACACACAAGGTGCAACTCATTGCAAAGATTGATCCACTCAAGTACTTACTCAGCAAAGCAGCATTGACAAGTCGCTTGGCCAAATGGGTAATGATTCTAAGTGAATTTGACATCGAGTATGTGGACCGTAAAGCTATCAAAGGGCAGGTTATTGTAGATCAGTTGGCTGATGCACCACTCATAGGCGATCATCCTCTCATTTCCAATTTTCCAAATGAAGAGATATTCATGATCACAGAAGCACAGCCATGGAAACTATATTTTGATGGTTCATACACTAGGCATGGCTCGGGGGCAGGCATTCTGTTTATCACACCTCAAGGTGATAGCATCCCGAAGTCTTACAGGCTCACATTTCCATGCACAAACAACATAGCAGAGTATGAGGCTTTGATCACAGGACTCAGATTAGCCATACAATGGAAATTACCAGAACTACAAGTATATGGCGACTCACAACTGGTCATTCGACAAGCAACTGATGAATATCCGACCAAAGATGATAAACTCATGCCATATAAGCAAATGGTGGACAATCTAAAGACATCATTTACTACTATCACTTTTGAGCAGATACCAAGAGAGCAGAATCGAGCTGCTGACGCCATGGCTACCATCGCATCTTTACTAGATCTTCCACAGAATTCAACACGCTACGAGTTCTTGGTAGAACAGCTTTGGATCCCCGCTTATGATATCCCGGAATCTGAAATGATATGTCACCTTGTCGGTTCTGAATCCCCATGGTATGGTGAGTTCTACACCTATCTCCGCGATCACACCCTTCCTCCCAACCAATCAAATAACCAACGTAAAACCTTCATTCGCCAAACTGCCCGATATACCATTATTGCCGAAACCCTATACCGACGCGGTCTTGATGGTACTCTCCTTCGATGTCTAGAACAAGGTGAGATAACAAAGGCTTTGGAAGAGGTACATGAAGGAATTTGCGGGACTCACTCAAGTGGTCCATCACTAGCCAAGAAGATCATGCGAGCCGGATACTATTGGCCATCTATGGAAAAGGATTCCTACTACTTTGTCAGGAAGTGCAAAAAATGTCAAGTTCATGGCGACCTAATACATGCACCAGCTCAAGAACTGCAACCAATCACAACACCATGGCCTTTTTGTCAATGGGGTCTTGATCTTGTGGGTAAAATCCATCCATCTTCATCCAATGGCCATAAATTCATTATTACCGCCACCGAATATTTCACCAAGTGGATCGAAGCTGTTCCACTTACCCAAGTCACCGGCAAGCAGATCGCCTCATTCATCCTCAACTACATCATCTGCCGGTATGGTGTACCCATGTCCATCATCACAGATAACGGTCTTCCTTTTAAAAATCAGGATGTCCGTGAACTTTGTGAGAAATTTCATATCCAACACCGCTTTTCCACTCCCTATTACCCACAAGGCAATGGTCAGGTTGAAGCATCCAATAAAAACATACTGAGAATCCTAAAGAAGATAGTCAATGATGCCGGCCGTGATTGGCATGTTCAATTAAATCCAGCGCTATGGGCATATCGAACTAGCATTCGGACCCCTACAGGTGCAACTCCTTACTCATTGGTCTATGGTGCTGAAGCTATCCTACCTATCGAGGTTGAGATACCATCATTATGAGTTTCCTTGCATAATCTCATCGATGATGAAGCATACAGAGTATCCCGTCTTCAGGACTTAGAGTTACTTGATGAGAAGCGACAAGCTGCATACAATCACCTCAAAGCCTATCAGCAGCGCATGAGCAGAAGCTACAATCACCGAGTTAGATCTCGTACATTTGAGGTAGGTGATCTTGTTCTTCGAGAAAATCCTCGCAACCAACCAAATAGAGAACATCAAGGCAAGTTTGAATCAAATTGGCTCGGCCCATATGTTGTCACTGCTGTATTTGGGTCCGGGGCATATCAGTTGGCTACATCAGAAGGAGAACCGCTTGCAGATCCAATCAATAGCATGCACCTCAAACGGTTTTATACCTAAGGTGTACAGAGCATCAGGCTCCCCTGCATACCAGAAAATACCAAAAACATTCACAAAAACATCAAAAATACCAAAAACATTCAGAAAATGTCCTGAAGAAAATACAAAAAACATTCAAAAAAGTAAAGAAAAAGCATGCATCCAAACGGTGAACAACCACTCCGGTGGCACCTTGGGTAAGTGCGATGGTGAAAACCTGGCAAACAGGCACCACTCGTAAAGGCTATGGC
Organism: Cryptomeria japonica; assembly: GCF_030272615.1. Lineage (NCBI taxonomy): Eukaryota > Viridiplantae > Streptophyta > Pinopsida > Cupressales > Cupressaceae > Cryptomeria > Cryptomeria japonica. The sequence goes on from NC_081406.1 coordinate 11,320,465, forward strand.
TCCATTATCTTTCAAAGCTTGTTGCGATCACATTCATGCACACATACATCCATCCATCCCAACCATGGCTTATTATTTGATCTGCAATTAAGAAAGTACTCCATGCGTCTAGCATCCCACCTTTTCATAGTACGGTCTACAAACTGGGGGCAATACCCTTACCCTCGTGATGGAAGTGGATTCTACATTGTCTTATATATCATTACGCTCTTCATTCAGGCAATCATCAGAAAATATCAAAAACATTCAAAAATGACTCTCAAAATACCAAAAACATTCAAAAATGACTCTCAAAATACCAAAAACATTCAAAATTGTTTCACAAAATCCAAAAAACATCGGAAAACCCATCAAAAATCACACAAAAACATGGCAACACCTTGTACATATTTATCCAATCAGATACAAAATAAACATTGACAAACATTACTCACACACTGACCATTTATCAAATCAAACCAAAACAATCGACATCAACAATCCAACCTGCCTTTAAAACAAGGATGCATCCTTCCTTATCAAAACAAAGACAAAAGTGACATTTTCTTTGACAAGAAAATTATGTTAAGCTATCAAATACTTGGTTGATTCGTGAGTAATTCATTTGTTTATCTGTATCGGGATCTTTCAGCATTGTTTTATATCGTTTGCGCATTACTTCCGATGAAGTTCTGGGGCATGTACTAATGGTGTCTACGTGGGAAGTTCACCAAGCTACGTGATCATAGGCAAAAAAGCAGTCCTAGATCATTACGGCTTGCTGACTACAACATATACCTCGACCATATGAGCATGAACCATTACCAAGGATCCATATTCTTTTATTCATGTATATACTGTTTGTTTGCAGGTACAATGCTCATTCTTTGGTTCCTCCTCGTCCAAATTGGATAAAGGTTTTATTTCTTAGTACGGTATGCACTTGTCTCAGGATCTTATCAACCTAAGATCAAGGAGGACGATCCAAGTCATGCATGAAAGGAGATAATCCTTGTCTGTTCCGCAAGCAATACTCAGGTCAACTTGATCCATTATATCAAGTTGCTTGTATTAACTTGCTATATCAAATCCATGTAAGAAATACTCTGGTCATCTTGAATCATTATGTCAAGATGCTTGTATTCTCTTCCAACATTTTAAAAGCTCAATGATGAAAATAGAGCACTATGGATCGTCATTCCATCTCATCTGTATATACTGCATTCCGTTGCATTCCAACCATCCATACATTCATAATAGCTGCATATCATGCATACATAGTCATAATAGCTGCATATCATGCATACATAGTCATAATAATGCATACTCTATTTTCCTCTTCTTCCATAGGAATGAGTCATAGGTCTTCCATTTCTTCTAACATCGAACCCCCCCAGCCCTCCCCATCTCAATAATCAACATCACATATCCTTCATCGTTTCCCATCAACCCAATCAAGCCACGTTCATCACCATCCATCTCTAATAGGAGGGATTGTGTTTCCCATCCTCATTCATCCACACAATCAAGCAAGTTACTCTGTCTACACAGATACATCAACTCCCACACACCTAGACTATCAACAGATACTCTGATCAAGTATCTTCGGGTCTCAACAGGTAATCGATTATGGTAATCCTAGACTACATCAGGCATTTATCACAATGACCTAGTCTCAACGGGGTTGCCATGATTCTCCACAACCATCCATCACACGCACACACTATCAATTGATCAACCAATCAAACACAATCCAACGGACAATTACATCAATTGTCTACGTCTCAACGAGTATTTTGCTTCATATACCTTGACTTCATCGGACAATTACATCAATTGTCTAAGTCACCATCAGGTCACTTTGATTCACTTACTCAGACTTTATCATGTTCAAGCGACCAACTGACATCCACTGTCACACTTTGACTTGACTGGGGCAATTAAACCGATTGCACCAGATTGTCCAAACAATTTTGATCAATTGTATAGCATCAATCCAAACCTCACACTACATCTGCTATGTATCTCTTGCATGACCTCAGGGTACTCGTTGGCTTGTTGTTTCTTCATATTCACTCCATTTTCTCCCATTCTTTCATCATTAGTTCTAATTTCTTCTATTCTACCTCCCCTCCGCTTTTCATTCTTTTTCGAGAGATCGCCCGATTTTTCAAAAAAATTCGGCCCATCCCTCGAGGGGGCATACCACCCATTAAATTTACATTTTATGGGGCATTTCTTCACACCTATTTTTCTTTCTTTGAAACGACGCGATAAACTGCACCGTCTCAAAGAGGGGCAAATGTAGTCACATAAATCTGTCCACTTAATTAAATGAATACTTAGTATTTATTTGATTATTTAACCATCAATTAATAATTAATTAAATTAATATTTAATTAATTCATCTTAACCCTCTTCTCCTATTAATTAAATAAATTATTCAATTTATTTGATTTAATTCACTTAACCAAATTCATACCATTAATTAAATAAATAAATCATACTTGTTTAATTAAATCTTCTCTCACATTTAAATAAATTAATATTTATTTAAACCCCCCAAAATCCCACCTCTCACATTTAAATAAATTAATATTTATTTAAATCCCCCAAAATCCCACCTCTCACAACTATTTTAAATAAATCATTTATTTAAATCACCTTTATCCTCCACCCACTTGTATTTTCCTACAAAAGCAAGTTGCAGAACTATTTTAAATAAATCATTTATTTAAATCACCTTTATCCTTCACCCACTTGCATTTTCCTACAAATGCAAGTTGCACAACTATTTTAAATAAATTATTTATTTAAAATCCTATTTATCCTCACCCACTTGAAACCTTTAATAGTTTCCCTTAAAGTCTTCAAACTTGATAGCTTTAAAGTCTTCAAACTTGATGGCTTCCTTCTATAGTCTTCTTAAGCCTTTAATGGTTCCCCTCAAAGTCTTCAAGCATTTTAATGCTTTATCTTCCTTTTTCTCATTTAAATAAATTAATATTTATTTGAATATTTATCCAAATACAACTTGCACACATTTATTGAAATAAATGAATTTTTATTTTAATAAAATCCTATTTTCCCTCACCCACCAAATCCACTTGCAAAATCTAATCCCCTTCTAGATTCTTCTAACCCCTTCCTAATTAACCTAATCCATCCCCTAATTATTGTCACATTCCTAAGCAAAATGGAGTCACTTCTCAAAGCCTAAAAGTCTTTGATAACCATTAAAGGCTTTCAACCTTCAACCACTAAATGTCTCAAAGTCTTGGATAACCTTTGAAAGCTTCCAACCTTCAACCACTTAATCCACAAAGTCTTCAAAAACCATTAATGGTTAACCCAAACCCTCCTACATGGTTAAAACATTTGTTTTGACTCAACCTCTACCCAACCTAAGGGTCTCATCAACCTTTAATGCTTTGACCATGATTATCTCTTAATCATTTGCACAAAGGTTTATCCTTGCATTAACTCCTAATCCAGTGGGTAATCCTAATTTAGGCTTGACCCTTACCTTCTAGATAACCATGAGGTCTCCTCAGGCATTTAATGCCTCCAACCTCTTCTCTCAACCCAATCTTATGTTGACACTTGTCACCATTTCATTGGTGCAAATTGTGCACATGGATCCCCAACTTTCAAGCTTGACCTTTGATTAAACCTTTCAATCCTGGCCATCCATTGCTCCATTTTTCCTATAAATAGAGCCCATTCCTTCATAATCCACATCCTGAAAACTTGTAAGCATTTAGACTATAGCCATTTTAGAGAGCATTTTAGCATAAACAATCTAAATCTTGTCTTTTTGGTTAAAATACTTCATTTTAGCATTAAAATAGCTTTTCATTTCATGTTTGGAGCTATTCTACAATCTCAATCCTCCATAAGCATCCATAGTGCAAAAAGCTGCTGAGAGCTACACTATTTTGGAACTTGGAGAGGAGAGGAACAAGGGAGAAGGAGTTAATATCATGCTATGAGATAGTTGGAGATATCTCATTGTCTTTACTTCTTTAGTTAGATTCATTAGCATGTTTTTTTAGTGTCTCCTTTGGAATGCCTTCATATGTTTTAGTTTATGATTGATTAACTCTAACATCTTGTGTGTTTTGTGTTGTTTGATCTTGAACTAACAATTGTGCCATTTAGGAGGGCATCAGTTTGTAACTCATTGAAGATTGATGAGCATATTTTTTTGTATTTTTTTTTTTAATATTTTACTTTTATTAATTTTTTAATGACCGTAATTATGTTTTAAAAAATTTGATGTGTACAGCCCACATAATTTGACACAAACTTAACATTTTTTTAATTTTTTTTTTTAAATATAAAAGAATTTTGTATAGATTGATGACATATAATTTTTTTTTTAAATTCATTAAAATAAAAAAGTTATTAAATTAACAAAATTAGTTAATATTTCAAGTTTATGGACCCGATTTAGCATAAATTAAATGAAAAATAGTTAAAATAATCAATTTTTAAATAAATTTACATATTTAGAATCTAGACAGTATAATCTGAAATGGGTTTTAATTTCGTATAAAAATTCTCTAATTACAGGCACATAAATTATTTTAAAAGATCATATTTGTGCTTCAATCATGGAGATTTGAATTTGCAGGTCCATGTCTCAGGTGTGGCCATCCCAGGCCTATCTCGGGCCTAATCCCGAGCCAAGTGGCGGGTTGGAATCAAATTCCATAGAACGGGTCCCCGTTTTCAAACAAGGGCGGCTTGTAGAAAAAAAAAGGAAAAATATGATTTAGAAACGGGGGCCCGTTTCTAAAAAACGGGCCCCCGTTTTGTTTAAAAGTGGGCCCCTGTTTTAAAACAAAATGGGGGCCCGTTTATTTTTTCTTCGGGCTCCTGTTACCTTTCGTCTCGGGAGCTCGAAGAATAAACGGGCTCCCGTTTATAAGAGCACGTTTTCCAACGCGTTGACTTCCGCAAATTTGTGACTCATCACCTTGCACTTGCCCAGGCATTACATGTGATATTAGGAGGTCTATTATGCAATAATAGGTCTTAAATACACATGTGACATTATAGTCCACCTGTTATGACATAATTTTTAAACGTCTTACTAAATGTCTTGAAAATTTGGTTTCAAATTAAACTTGGAATTTCGTTGCATTAAAAATATTCTCTATCATCTTAAATTATGTGCAAAATAGGCTCAAGAAGAAGGGAGTTTTGAAGCGGGAGTCGAGGCAAATGAACTTGTTGAAGAACACAATATAGTTGATGAACATAGGGAGGAGCTTGTCCAAGTTGAACCAATGGAGGTTGAAGGAGAGGGGTCAGGCTCCTTACCTCCTACCAGTGGTATGGATGAGCATATTATGGATCTAGCTAAACAAGTGAAGAGAAATATTTCTTATAAAAATTTAGATCATTTACTTGAAATGGATGTGGATGAGTTGAAACATCTTAGTGAAGAACCTAGACATACTAAAAGGAGGTCAATGAATAAAAGTGCAAAAGAAATAATGTCTCATTTCAACAATCTTGATACTACACTAGAAAAAGCTCAATTGTTATCAATTGTACTTACTCGTAAAGACTTAATAGATCCACTGAAATTGTTGGGTATAGATACAACAAGTCAAAAGAGGAAAACTTCTCAACTACAAAAATATATTGTTGATCATGTTAAGAAAGGTTTGGTGAACATTGGTAAAAAATCTTGAACAGTAGATAAGACCATTTCAAGAAGAGTGATGTTGACATCTTTAGTAAATGAACAATTGCCTCAAAAAAGACAAATCTCTTCACTGTCATTTGAGTTTGGTTTTAGTAGAAGAACAATATCAGAATATGTTAAAAGGAGAAAGAGTTTGGATGATACTACCTCAGAAGGGAATTGGGAAATTATGTGTAGAGCTCCTCATTCTGATAGAATTAAAGATGTTGTTTGGAACTTTGTGACAAGTTTTTGGAATGATAATACTCATCCTTCATCAAACGATAGAGATGTTATTAAGAAAAGGATTGGTCTTGATCGTTATGATCTCCATGTAAAACATTGGATAGACACAACAAAACATGAATTGTATGTGTTGTTTACAAAAACAAACCCTCATATAAAGATTGGGCAAACCATGTTTGAATGGTTAAGGCCATATTATGTGAAGGTAAACAAATTTTTCAAAACTTGTTGTTGTCATTATCATGTTGAATTTGATTTGTACTATCAGGTGTTTCGAAATAGTGGTGGTTATGAAAATGCTCCTCCTAAATGAACAAGTCAATTCATAGCATCCATCTTATGTGATAAATCAGATGATAATGCAACCAGTCAAATAAATTGCATAAGAGGAATTTGTGGAACATGTGGGGACTTGGCTAAATTGCCTTTGAGAGATGAAGAGACTGACATGAGGAAGATGGTAAATTGCAAGAGTTACAAGTACAAAAAATTTGAAACAAAATTTGGAAAGGAATCTACAAGGTTAGATTATGTAGAAGAGGAAATACCTATTGGAACATTTATGGAAAATTTTCGTAAGTTGATAAAACCATATATATGCCATGGTTTTTTTTCCAAGTGGCAAGCAGAACAATTTAAAAGATTAAGAGACACTTTCCCACTTGGAACTATTCTATCCATAGTGGACTTCGCAGAAAATTACTCTTTTGCACATCAAAAAGAGATTCAATTAGAGTATTACTTTTCAAAGAAAATCTCTCGTATAGTCTGATCATGTCTTGTGATCATATCAACCACATCACTCATGCCTGCATATCTCTCTATGGTTGTACGTATGACTGAGGAGTGTAAGGGGCTAACTAGATGACTAGGAGATGTGGATGAAGTGTCTGACTGTAGTAGCATATCCATAAACCAAGTATGGCTCAAACCTCATAGTTGCTCCTCAAATGAATCCAAGCCCTCATCTGTGATATGGACCTGATCAGCTCGTATCTCCTCCTCTACAACAATAGAGTGATCTGTAGGTGGGTCAATGCTTGGAGAATGCGTAGAGTGATGAGAATGTTGTGACTGCCTTGGGGTATGCATCGATGCAGCGGTAGCCTGACCGTCTCTGAGAATCTCCTCTCTAACATCAACCAATGGTATTCCAAGTCGAGATGAAATAAAATGATAAGAATGTAGTAGGTCCTCGGCTAAATACTGTGACATCTGTACATGTCTACTACCTCCGACTATAGCTGCTACCTCATCTAGGGAGGGGATGCCATCAGTAATATACTAATCATCTGAATTTGAAGCCACCCCATGATTAGAAGATACATGATCTGTGGATGATCTTGAACGTGGTTGGCTCATCATATATTTGCCCAGCCTATCAGATGATATGGTGGCTGCTACTGATGTAATCTGTCCAATCCTATCAATTTCTTCTCTCTGAGAAGCAATCACAATGTGATCCGCTATGGTGGCCAAGGCTGGGACTACTGCAGGAAATCTCTGGCCAATAAGGTCCCCGTGTCTAGGTGGAGCCCCATCACACCTATGATATGCATCTCTATCAACAATCCTGCCCCTCCCCTGTCCATAATATGCTAGAATATCAAGGTAGTTTGGTTTCATCTGACAATGAACCTCAACAAATACCCATTGTGCAAAGTATAATGGTATCTAATCGTTATTAGGATAACAACCATGGGCAACTAAGAAGTGTGGGTAAATCAATGATACAACCCATGGGTTGATACATCTCGTGACCTGATATCCTCTCACCTTACTCGTCTAGTGATATTGCGGAAAGCATCTCTCCTTGATGGTCTCCTTCGAGACCACCCTCACCATATCAGCAAAAGAATCAGGACCCCTCACCTCACTCCTCAACTGTCTATAAATATCCTCTATAACCTCGGGTGAGAATAAGGTGTGAGAAACTAAGTAGTCCCTCAATGTCTGCAAGCTATCAAAAATGGATGTGTATGTACTCTTGTACACGCCATCAGTATAGGGGTCATCTAATATGACCCTCAACCTATGCAACTCATGATCACTGTACTGGAAAATAGTAGCAATGTTGGGCAACGAGGGATCCTTGTGTGGAGGATCTATATCATCAATGTGTGGCTCCTGATCAGGAGCCTGTGCAGGTGGATCCTAATCAGGAGCCTGCAAAGGTATATCCTAGGACGCCATCTATCTAGGTACATGTCATAAAGTTAAAATAAATACGTAAGCACACACACACATGAAGTGCATTCAATTTAAAACATTAAAAATTAAAATCAGTTAAATTGCAGAGAGAGAGAGAGAGATCATTTTCATGAGAGACAGAGAGAGAGAGATAACATATATTTCACAGAGAGAGAGATTAGATATATTTCAGAGAGATAGAGAGATAACATATATTTAAATCTTGAATACATAAAAAATTCAAGAACGTGATATATATATATATATATATATATATATATATATATATATATATATATATATATATATATATATATATATATATATATATATATATATATATATATATATAATTTATAAGGACCAATAACAAAAAAAATTAGACCTATATTTTATTGTAATGTATAAATAATTGTAGAGAGAGAGAGAGAACATTTTCATGACATAGAGAGAGAGATAACATATATTTAAGAGAGAGATAACATATATATAATTTTTATAAGTCAATAACAAAAAAAATTAGTTCTATATTTTATTGTAACATATAAATATTTGTGTGCATATCAAAATTAATTTTTATGTTTCAAACTAAAACATGGGCATTGATCTACAAAATGGAATGTAACTTCTCTAAATTTTTTGACATACATTTGTTATTGAACTCCATATCTCAAAAAAATAGAGGTCATTGTATTTTTGTAATGGGCATATGATTATAAAATTATTAAATCTATAATATGTGATCCTAAGGGGAATGTCATATGTACACTAGGATGTTATAAGGGGTCATATGTGGTCCAAAGGGGTCACGCATGTGTTAACACATGCGTGACACCTTAGGACCACATATGACCCCTTAGGACACTATGTGATCCTAAGGGGAATGTCATATGTACACTAGGATGTTATAAGGGGTCATATGTGGTCCAAAGGGGTCACACACATGTGTTAACACATGCACGTGACCCCTTGGGACCACATATGACCCCTTAGGAAACTATGTGATGGACTAAGGGGTCATATGCAGTCCTAAGGGGTCATGCATGTGTTAGAACACATGCGTGACCCCTTAGGACCACATATGACCCCTTAGGACACTATGTGATCCTAAGGGGAATGCCATATGTACACTAGGATGTTATAAGGGGTCATATGTAGTCCTAAGGGGTCACACATGTGCTAACGCATGCGTGACCCCTTAGGACACTATGTGATGGACTAAGGGGTATGTCGTTCACACTAGGATTTTATAAGGGGTCATATGTGATCCTAAGGGGTCACACATGTGTGACCCCTTAGGACCACATATGACCCCTTAGGACACTATGTGATCCTAAGGGGAATGTCATATGTACACTAGGATGTTATAAGGGGTCATATGTGGTCCTAAGGGGTCACGCATGTGTTAACGCATGCGTGATCCCTTAGGACCACATATGACCCCTTAGGACACTATGAGATGGACTAAGGGGTCATATGCAGTTCTAAGGGGTCACGTGCATGTGTTAGAACACATGCGTGACCCCTTAGGACCACATATATGTGATCCTAAGGGGAATGTCGTATGTACAATAGGATGTTATAAGGGGTCATATGTGGTCCTAAGGGGTCACGCATGTGTTCCTTAGGACACTATGAGATGGACTAAGGGGTCATATGCGGTTCCAAGGGGTCACGCACATGTGTTAGAACACATGTGTGACCCCTTAGAACCGCATATGACCCCTTAGTCCATCTCATAGTGTCCTAAGGAATATATGTGATCCTAAGGGGAATGTCGTATGTACAATAGGATGTTATAAGGGGTCATATGTGGTCCTAAGGGGTCACACATGCCTGACCCCTTAGGACCACATATGACCCCTTAGGACACTGTGTGATGGACTGAGGGGTATGTCGTTCACACTAGGATTTTATAAGGGGTCATATGCAGTTCTAAGGGGTCAGGCATGTATTATAACACATGTGTGACCCCTTAGGACCACATATAACCCCTTAGGACACTATGTGATCCTAGGGGGAATGTCATATGTATACCAGGATGTTATAAGGGGTCATATGTGGTCCTAAGGGGTCACGCATGTGTTAACGCATGTGTGACCCCTTAGGACCACATATGACCCCTTAGGACACTATGTGATGGACTAAGGGGTCATATGCGGTTCTAAGGGGTCACGCATGTGTGTTAGAACACATGCATGACCCCTTAGGACCACATATATGTGATCCTAAGGGGAATATCGTATGTTCACTAGGATGTTATAAGGGGTCATATGTGGTCCTAAGGGGTCACGCATGTGTGACCCCTTAGGACCACATATGACCCCTTATGACACTATGTGATGGACTAAGGGGTATGTCGTTCACACTAGGATTTTATAAGGGGTCATATGCGATTCTAAGGGGTCACACATGTGTGACCCCTAGGACTATATATGACCTCTTAGGACACTGTGATCCTAAGGGGAAGGTCATATGTACACTAGGATGTTATAAGGGGTCATATGTGGTCCTAAGGGGTCACACATGTACGTGACCCCTTAGGACCACATATGACCTCTTAGGACACTATGTAATGGACTAAGGGGTATGTCATACACACTAGGCTTTTATAAGGGGTCACATGCGGTCCTAAGGGACGCATGACCCCTTAGGGTCCACTATGCGATCCTCTATGGTCCTAAGGGAACATATAGTGTCATCAGGGGCATATGTGGTCTTAAGGGGTCATGTTGTGTGTAATAGGATGTGAAAATGGGTCACATTGTAGAGGATTTATTTTATCTAATTTGTTTAAATTTGTTGTCTAAATTTTTTTAACGTTTTAATTTACTATATTTAGATTTGTAACATTTTTCTAATTTTCTTTTTTTGCTAATGTTTTTCTAAGTTCTAATTTACTACCTTAGTTTTCTAAGATTTTCATAACAATTTTTTAAAATGTTGAAATAAAAATACATATATAGTTATGTAATTTTAAAAACAAATTGACAAATTTCAATCAAAACATTAAATTATCAAACATTTTTCTAAAACAATGAAAAACAATAAATTATCAAACATTTTTCTAAAATACTGAAAAACAATAAATATACAATTATTTAATTAAAAAATAAATTAAACAAATTATTTATTAATTTTTGAATAAATTTAATAAAAAAGACATTATTAAACAAAAAAAAGGGTTATTTTGTGCACCTGAAATAATGTAGGTCGAAAGATGAAATGTGAGATGCGCTAGCTACTGCAGATAGAGCATGGTGACGTGATGTTGACAATGGGTTTGATCTAACCCCCACTAGATAGAAAAAGACAACATGGAAAATGACAGTTTAATTGTCGTAGTCGAAATTTATCCAAGTTTGAAAAAACTAATTACAAATAGGGTTCAAGCGAAGGGGGGGGGGGGGGGGGGGGTTGGATCGAACCCCTTAAAATATTATTTTTTAATGGGTTCGAACGAACCCAAAATCCACTTGTGGTTCTTGAGAACCCACGTCCGATGGTGGGTTCGCTTGAACCCTGAGGGGTGGCTCGCTCGAACCACCCTACTTCGTTCGACCCCCCCAAAAAATAATTTCCCACTTTCGCCAATTTCCTTCGTTGGCGAAAGTGGGAACCATTAGTGTGGGATAGCCCACTACTTACAAATTATTCCCCATGCTTGCAGCATTTGGGAGGGATTGGGGCATGGGCAATTCATATCAACAAATGCTATTGGTGGTTGAAATCCAATACTCCAATTTTGTGTATGCTTTATATTTATGTATATGCATATATAGGTTTGTTGGCAAGAGACATTGCACAGTTAGTTAGGTGTTGTCATTGATGGAAACCCAAGTCAATGATCCCATCCGTATTGCATGATTTGCTCATACTAGAAGTCAGATTTGTGATTTGTTCAAGTCTAGCAAGCTTAGAACAAAGCATCTGGGAGAGTTCAGTATTTTGGTTAGCATTTTATTTTTGTTGTATATTTTGTGTTGTGGATATAAGGGAAGGTAGATAGATGTTTGGACTACCCTTATTCAAGAGTTTTGGTCTCCAATGGTAATTGGTATGCAAGTTAGAAGCCTCTGAGTACTGGTTTTTGGTCTGCCAATGAATATCTAGCCGACTTGCGTAGTTGATTGTTGTGCAAAAATGATGGAGCGGTTTTGGTGATTGGTTTTATGATCTAGGAGGTTTAGCTAACAGATTTGGTAATGTGTGAGTAATTATTTTGGTCTGCATTAGTATTTGTGCTCGAATTTAGCCAACAATTCATACACGTTTTAATAATGTTCTAAGTGTTCTTGAGCTGACTAGCGATCGATATGATTTCATGTTGTGAATATATAAGATCAATGCAATTGATCGTTTTGAGAATGGAATAGGTTGTATAATCAATAGTGTGTAGTTTCACATGCACGGGTTAGAGATCTATGCTCTAGATTTGTGACCAAGCAGTGTAATAGAGTAGTGAGAGATGAAGTGTGAGAAATTAGTGTATTGTGTTTAACCGAAACTATTATCAAACATTTTTAAATGCTACTCTTTAGTTCAAATACTTCAGTATTCTTTGTAAATGCTTTTTTAGGTAGTGAGCCTCCTTTTGAGTAGTGAGCTCTAGGCAGTGTGCCTGAATCCATGTGCATTCCCATTGTAAAACTTTTATTTGTATATTCATTTTGTGGGTTTCATACCCATCGTGGTTTTTCCCTTAACCGGGTTTCCACATATAAAATCCTTGTGTTATGGCATTGTGGTTGTTCATTTTATTATTTATTTTGATTAAATGTGTTAAATGGTTAAAGGAACATATTAATCATATCAGAGTTTGTAGAACATTGATTCACCCCCTATCAGTGTTCCTTGATTCCAACAATATAATTTTTGATTATGCAATGATGGATGTTCGTTTGTTATTATAAAGCTTCAATTTTATCTTTGATTGGAATAATGTAAGGGGAGGTAGTGGAGATTGGCTTCACACTTTCCATTGGCATTAACCTCAAAGTCTTTAAGTTATTTTTAAGTGACCATTTATGTGCATACATTATGGTCATTGTATTGGATGTTTTCTATAGGCTATAGGCAGCTCAACTAATACTAGTTTCAAATCCCATTAAAGGCAAGTTCAGTTTATGCAAACTTTTGTTTTGTTTACTAATATGCTACTTATTGACTAGGATTAATCAATATATCATCCTATTCCATATTTTAATATTGAAGAGCTATAAATTAAAGGATTTTAAAAACCTTTCTTTAAATGTTGGTAGATTATGATTGTTTAGCTTCTTTAATAACTTCAATTTATTTCATTGTACTTAATGCTTTTTTGCATAAATGGCATATTAAAATGAAATGTTTGTTCTAAAATACAAACTTGCTTGTTTTTTTTTTTTTTTTGTTAGGACAAGGGTATCCCTTTGACCCAACCCAATGCCCAACCTGCCTTACCTTGGACTTACTTTATTACCAAGTTGGGGTCAAGGAAGGGGGGAGCTGAGGTGAGACTAGTCCCCTACGAGGAGGATCCTTAACCCGCAATCAGTCCCCCCTCTTAAACCTAGGAGGAAGTTGAACCTGAGACCAATGGGGAGTAAACCCACGACCCAAGCCAACTCACCTACCTGTGCGAGCAATACAAACTTGCTTGTTATAAAACTGTTATAGTTCTACTCAATCTTTCAAATAAAATTATATTTATTATTTATATTATATTTACTATTAAATATATATTATATATTTATTGTACTATTATTTATATTATATAATATTACTATGATATTAATATGTTATTATTTAGATTATATCATATCATTCTATTGTCATTTTATTATATTACATTAATAATATATGTATCATATTTATATTAATATTAATATCTATACTTTATGTATTATTATATTAATAAATTATATTTATTGTATTATTGAATTTTGATGGTGCAACGAAGGGCAATCTAGGGAAATTAGATATAGGATGTGTGTTAAGAGATCAACACAGATATTTAATTTTAGCTCTCTTGTCTTCTATTTTTGATGGTTCAAACAATTTAGCAAAAGCTAAGACTTTGGTTGGGATTAAATTAGCAATTTCTTTGAATATTAAAAAACACATCATTGAAGGGGATTCAATGAATATAGTTAATACCTTAAAAAAGTTGTAAATTACAAATTGAAATATAAAATATGTGCTCCAAGAAGCTTGGGATTGGCTATCTTTTGTTCCTCAATATAAAATTTGTCATTGGTATAGAGAGGCCAATGAATTTGCAGACTACTTAGCTAATGAGGCTTTATCTTCTCAATTTGTGGATAAAGTATTTTCTCCTACAAACTTTAATCAGCTTCCTAAATTGGTATCATTAATTTGGAAGGAGGCAACTTGAATTCCTTGGGCATTAATTCAGAAGGAGGCAACTTGAATTCCTTGGGCATTAATTCAGAAGGAGGCAACTTGAATTCCTTTGGCTTGATGGTTTTTTCGTATGGCGTTAATGGCTTTATTTTCTCTATTGTAGGAGCTATTTTTATTAGTTCTTATTTCAGAGGACTTCTCGCATTATCATGTTAATGTACCTTCAAGTGTCTAATTTTCATTATCCTTGGCATGCATTGGAGCAAAGGATTTATTTACAACTTTCATGGCCACTTCTATGAATTGGGTGAGTTTGGTATATGTTCCTATTTGGAGAGGTTGTGTGCTTATTTAACCCATGTCAAACTTAAGGGAAACATAGTCATCTAAGACCTAGAAGAGTTTACTTCAACTTACTCCTTTTTATTTATATTGTTATCGCCTGTTAGTTGTCTTAAGGGTTGAAACTTTTTCCCCTGAATATTTGAATAACAATCATATGGATATAGTATATGTGGTTGAGTGATGCTCAGGCTAAGTATAGTTAGGATTTGATGGGGTTGAGATCTTTCTCCCTTGTTTTTCTAGTTCTTTAGTTGGTTTCATAGTTATGTTCCTTGTTTTATTTTGTATTTACTCTTTTATTTTAATATATATTTATATGAGATTTTACAATTTTCCAAACAAAAAATATATTATTATTTATATTATTAAATTATTATTAATATCTTATAATTTATATTATACTAAAAACAACATAATATTAAAATGATGAGATAACAAATATTATATTGCATTTATTATATATATATATATATATATATATACATGTGTCTGGTTCAAAGAGCACTAAAGGGAAAGAACCAATAAGAAAACCCTTCAGTGTAGCTCAAGTAACATAAGCCTATCTACCCATTATATATATATATATATATATATATATATATATATATATATATATATATACATGTGTCTGGTTCAAAGAGCACTAAAGGGAAAGAACCAATAAGAAAACCCTTCAGTGTAGCTCAAGTAACATAAGCCTATCTACCCATTACAAAAATCCCATAGGCCCAATCCAAATTACATAACCAGTCTCATTAGATATAAAGGAAGCTGCTAGAAGAGGCATACAATAAATAAATGTTGAGAATGAATATCTATCAAAAGTGCACTAAACCGAGAAGAAACATCCAAACTGAGCCATCCCTGTCTAAGAAGCACAACTTTCCAACCAATTGAACCTCCAACTTTAACAAAACCTCTCCAAATAAAACACAACATTTTTCCCAATGAATACCAATACCAAAGAAGCAATGAATATAAGAAAACCATTGGCCAGTCCCAGATATAAACAAAGCCAACCGAGGGATCATCATGAAAGCAACTGACCCTAGGGCATGAAGCCTCATCAAAAGAATAATAACCAACTCTATATCATAATAAGCAAGCAACACACAAGAGAAGTGAGCTTTCCATGATGAACAAATGAGAAGGATAAATTAAAAAACAACAGTAAGATAATGAAATAATGATGAGGCGAACACAATTCTCAGAAACACATCCCTCAATCAATACCCAAGCACCAAATAAGGAAACTACCAACTCATCATCACAAAACGTATAGATGATCTGAAATCTAAAGAGAAGCCGAGAAAAGACACACAACCCAACCCACTCATAAACATAATTGCCAACCACATCATGAAAATGCAAGATGAGAAATAATAACAATATGCACACAAACTACCCACCAACCTACAAAAGATTTGAAATAATAAATTTACGCCTAGTCAAAACCAAAGCCATGCTAAAAGAGCACAAATTAGTATTCACAAACATGGAATGATACGAGTCGAGATTGTCATGCAGCCACCATAGACACATAATGACCTTACACAGGAGCAAATTCATCCCCACATATTCAAATAATGATACACCAGGCACAAAGCCAAAGCATAACATGAAGAGTATAGGTCAAGAAAGAGCAACCACCACATCCTCCTTGCTCCATGAGGAGATACTTACCAGATATTTCAACAACAAAGATGTTGCCATAAGGCAAGACAACATCCTCCCTGCTGACATATACGAAAGAAAAACCACACCCAACAAGGAGTATGATGATGTCTACAAAGCAAGACCCAACACCCTTTAAGAAAGAATACTAAAGAAAGAAGTTGGAATGTCCCTAGGAAGAACCTCTAAATACTCAATACCTTCAGCAACAACCCTATTGGCCAAGTAATCCGTAATAACATTTATCTCCCTATAACAATGAGATATAGTAAAGGTAGAGAAACACTTCAATTGCACAAGAATATGCTCTATCATGTACTATAGATGCCAAGAGATACATTTCTTAGCAGAGATCACCTGAAAAACCAACATAGAATCCCCTTCAATGACAATGTCTTTAATGTCCAAAGAGATGGCTAGATCAAGACCAAAAGATAACGCTTGAAACTCTGCAACATTATTAGAGCCTACCCTAATATATTTTCCAACAACTTTAATAATCTTGGGAGTATGATCATAGATGACCAACATAATTATTGATTTCCCCAAGTTACCCTTAGAAGCCCCATCAAAGTTTAACTTGAAGGAGAATTGGGGGGAGGCATCCATTTGGCCATCCTACGTTTGACAGATGAAGACAATCCAGTTGTTAAAGCCCCATGGGAAGGCATAACATGAAGTGTACACCACTTCCAGGTTACCTAATTATCCCAGTGAGAAAAAGACCTCAGATGTTCCAAATTTTTGTAAATGTAAGAAAGTACCACCTCAGAAATGGAGGAGAGGATCTTTTCAATAACTTCTTGTAGTGAAGCTGATTTATGTTTAAAAATCCTAGAGTTTCTTTTCAACCAGATGTTCCAAATCACAATAGAAGGTGCCACTATCCAAAGTGATGAATAAAAAGAGGATGAATACAACAAGCGCCAAGCCATGGAATGTGACAATAAATTAGAACTAGTAGCAGATGACCAACCAAGCATATCAAACAACTAGTACCAATAATCCAGAGCAAAAGGAAAAAGAAAAAACACATGATCCATGGTTTCCATATAGTGTCCACAAAATACACAAGGGAAGACCGCTGTAATCCCAAGCCTATCTAATCTCATCCCAGTGAGAACTCTATCCTGAACTGCCAACCAAGCAAAGGATCTAGCTTTAGGAAGTCAAGCCGAGTGCCAAAAAAGCTTAGCAGGCCAAGAGGAGGAAGAAGAGGATATTTGAGATAAATATTTATACCCCTCCTTTACTGAGTAAGCGCCTGGGGCACTCTTAGTCCAAACCAAACAATCCTCTTTATCTTGAAACACAAGGGATCTTTTATGAAGCTCTTCCTCAAAAGCAACTCTAAGATTATTATCAATGGGCAGCAAAAGAATAGCCTTCCATCTAGCTACTAAATAGGGAAGGGACCAGAAGAATCAATAACAACATAATCTACAAAAAAACATTCCCCAAAGATCCGAGAGAATATCAGACAAGGGAAACCAATCCCGAATGGAAGATAATGCAGGATGCCCATTCCAGACTTCATCCCAAAACTGGGCCTTCTGGCCATTATGGACAACCCAAGAAAGATGTGGTATAATAACTGATCTACAACAAACCATAAAGTTCCAAAATGTTAATCCCTTTGGAAGAGATGAGGCCATAAAAAGCCTTTCTCTAGGGGCCCCTCTTAATTACTTAGCAAGCATAATGGAAGCCCATTTACTCAAAGGGTCTGCATATAGTTTCCACACAAGTTTAGCTCCCAAAGCTTTATTCTAAGCTACTAAATCTTGGATACTTGCTCAACCCAGCTCTTTAGGACGACAAACTTTATCCCATGCTAGAAGAGGAAGCTTCTTCTTGCCCCCAACATTATCATTCCAAAGAAAGGACCTTAAGGAAACTTTAAGGTCATGGACAACTTTAGAGGGAGTCTTCAAGATAGACATCAAATATTTAGGAATGGCATTTAGAACTAATTTAATTAAAAGAATCTTACCAGCCAATGTGAGCCATTTATGGTTCCAAGAAGAAATTCTGGATGATATCGCGTGAACCACTTTATCCCAAAAGGAGGCCTTGTCCGAACCAATGAAAAAAGGAATGCCAAGATACTTGCAAGGGAAGGCCCCCACTTGAAATCCCCAAAAATTAGTGAGTCTATTCATAACCAAGGAGGGCACATTCAAAACGAAAACCTTAGACTTCAACACATTAACTTTTTGGCTAGAAAAAGAACAGTATTCAAAAATAATATTCTTGATAATTCTGGCCTCTGTCAAGGAGGCAGAACCAAACAAAAGGGTATCATCCGCAAAAAGGCAGTGAGTTTGTGGAGAAGAGAACCCATCTATTTTGATGCCAAACCCTAGGCCAGATGCTGAAGCATCAGAAATGGCCCTACTTAAAGCCTCTGCCAAAAGGATAAACAAAAAGGGAGAAAGAGGATCTCCTTGCCTAACCCCCCGAGAGGAAGAAAAAAAACCCAAAGGAGAACCATTAATCAGAACTGAGAAATGAGCAGAAGATATGCAAGAGAATACCCATTTGACCCAACTATGTGCAAACCCAAAGCAATTAAAGACCGCAACAAGGGACTGCCAGTTGAGTCAATCATAAGCTTTAAGCATATCTAGTTTAAGGATCATAGCCGAAGTCTTTTATTATGAAATGTAGTGCAGAATTTCATGAGCTACAATTGCACCTTCTGAGGTTTCCCTACCAGGCACAAAACCACCTTGCTCAGAGGAAACTATCTTGGGAAGGAGCCTAGCAAGCCTAACTGAAATTGCCTTAGTAATAATCTTATATAAAGTAGTACAAAGGGCAATAGGGCGAAAATCAGAAAAGGACCTAGGATTATCCACTTTTGGAATAATGGTAATTTGAGTAGTATTGATCTCTTTCAAGATTATTCTATTCCTCCTAGACTCTTCCAAGGCTAGCAGGACATCATTCCCCATAAAGTCCCAACACTTTTGGAAGAATAAAGTCGTAAAACCATCTGGGCCTGGAGCCTTTTCCAGATGCATGGAGAAGACCACATCTCTTAGCTCATCCAAAGAGGGGAGCCATAAGAATCTTATTATCCTCTTGACACACTAGGGGGGGAACCAAATTAACAAAAGAGTTATCTAAGGAAACAGGCTCAGCCGAAAGAAGAGACTTAAAAAACCTAACAGCTTCGGAAGCAATAGCATCCTCATCTAACAAACTCCTCCCATCAGAATCAATAATACACGAAATTCTACTACGTTTCCTTCTAAGCCTAGTAGAGGAATGAAAAAAATTGGTATTTCTATCACCCTCTGATAACCAAAGATCCCTAGATTTCTGCCTCCAATAAGATTCTTCCCTTGCCAAAACTTTCGAGCTGAGCATTCAAAAATTTAAGCCTATCAAAAGTCATAGTAGACATACCTGAGCTGAGAATAATCTTATTAATCTGCTTGATCTCTTCCTGTATCCTAGCTTTTTCCCCAAAAATATTCTTGAAGTGTAAAGAATTCCAAACTCTAATCTTATTTTTTAAATAAGCCAATTTATTAACGATCTGATACATCCTTGAACCATAAATATGAGGAGCAAACAACCACCATTGTTTTAACAAAGGCAAAAAAGATTGGTCCCTAAACCACAATGGTTCAAACTTGAAAGGGACTTTCCTAGGAGCCCTATCCTCAAGAATGGAAAACATTATGGGAAAATGATCCGACCCAGTAAAAGGGAGAATTGAGGAAACAAAATCCTGACCAGAATTAAACCAATTTTCAGATACCAAGAATCGATCCAGTCTTTCAACAATTTGACAAAAATATTTTCGCATATTTTTCCATGTGAAAGGACCATTGCGAGATTTACAATCAACTAAATTTAAATTACTGATAAAGTGGCAAAAATCAGAGATGATATGCTTATTAGGAATGATCCCCCCAGCCTTCTCATCTAGACAAGAAATAGCATTAAAATCACCCCCAAAAATCAAGAAGGTGTTCAACAAGGGAGAAGCAACCAAAGCTAAATTCTCCCAAAGATTCCTTTTATCCAACACTCCAATAGGACCACAAACATTAAAAAGCCAAAATTTAATATTTGATAACCTACTCTAAACTAGTCCAAGCAACCAATTGGATCAGGAGGCAACCAAGGAGAGCTCAACAACAAAATCTTTCCAAAGAAAAGTAAGTCCACCTAAAGCCCCTACCGAGGAAGAGACACAAAATTTCCATGACTTCCAGGAGGAGAATAACAAATCTACAGAAGATAATTTTAACTTAGTTTCTTGAACCATCACAATATCACACTTCATTAAGTCCAATTGAGACTTAATCAAGCATCTTTTGTTAGGGGCATTTAAGCCCCTAACATTCCAAGATATAATCTTCATTGGCCCAGAAGGGAGGCATCCTCTCCCCTCTTTTCACAAAAAGAATTCTGAGAGACCTTTCCCTCACTAAATGCCTTACGAAGACTCCTTTTAGAAGCCAAGTCTCTTGTAACTGGCGAGCTAAAAGGCTTTTTGGACTGTTTCTTTTTGGAAGATTACAAAGAAGAAGGGTTGATTGGATGCCAACATCTACTTCCAGTTGATTCTTAACATGCTTAGGCTTCTAGCCCCTCTTACTAGGAGTAATAATAAGAAAAGCGATAGAGAGAGGAGATCGGATCAAGGGTAAACTATTGAACCAAATAGGCGCAGGATCCAAGCTACCTAGTTCAATGGAATCTATAGGAATCCTAGGGACCGACAAAACCAATGCTCTCTCTGGATTAAGTAGTTCAAAAGAATTATTTGTAGGGAAAGCAGCTAAGTCATTACCCAATTTGCCTAAATCAGCTAATATTGAGGTAATAACTTTATCAGCTAAAACAGAGCTTAGAGCAATGTTGTTATTACTAACAATAATTTGCACTTGAGCAATAAGAAGTTCATCCGAAACCACACTCAAATTATCAACCTCCTGAGGGAGTTCACCATTCTTATTAACCAAACTAGCAGGACCAAAAGATAGAGGAGTATCCTTAGCAACCCTCAACTCTTTCTCCAACCCCCCAGAATTTAAAGATAAATTACCAGTTTTAGACAAGCAATTAACTATACCCACACTTGAAACCTTGTCAAAACCCTCGACAAGAGGAGGAACAAAGCAATTAGGCAAATTTTAATTAAGCCCAGATGAAACATTTTCTTCCAAAGGGGGAGCAATGGATACATTATGTGAATTCTTACAAGTTGTTTGTACCTTATTCCAAGAGAAAAATTCAGTATTTTTATCAACCGAAGAATCAAGGGATCGTGAAGAAAATTTAATCTTCTTCATTTCCAAAAACAAAGGTGAATCCATAACAACAAAATTACGACCAAACTCAATCGAATCCCTAACAAGATCTTGATGCCATATGCTATAAGAGGACCGAATATTACAAGTTCTAGGAGGAGAGTCCTTCACAGCAACTAAGACACAAATTTTAACCACAAAATAGCCCTCTTCAAAAACAGAATGCGATAATAAAAACTTGCCAAAAGAATCCCCAATTTTCCTTAAAATATCAGATTCAACAAATTCAGAGGGCAACATAGGGAGTTTAAACCAGGAAGGAACCTATTTCATGGAAATCCAGGAGGGCTAAAAAAAGGGTTTCGAAACTTCCACAAAAATCAAATTTTTACCTAGCCAAAAAAATAGAACGTCCAGAGCCTTATCCCTAGCTTCAGCACAATTGAACACAATAACAAAAGAATTTGTAGATAAAACTTGGAAATACAGGGTACCATACCAGTGAGAATGGATCTTACATTGAAGCTTTGAAAGAGGAATGGTGTCACCCCAAACTTGAATAATGATTGCCAGAGCTTGAAGATCACGAGCCTTCTTTCCTAGAACAATATTAGAGGCATCAATCAGAGGACCCAGAAGCCAAACAGAGTGTGATTCTGACGGCAATACAGGGTTGAACAAAGAGTGAGCAACTTCCCCTGAGATTGCCTTCGACGAAGGAACACCCTACTTTGCCCTAGATTCCTTATTCACCATTCTCTTTGAGACCTTATTTTTAGGTTGGGAAACCTCAACTTTTGCAACCCATTTTCTAACTCGTCGAACACCAAGAGGCTTGGTCTCCATTTGTTGGCCCTGATTCTCTCTAGGGAAAACTTTAAGAAACCCCCCCTTGGACAAGGTGTAAAACCTGGCAAAAGTTGTATAATTTCGGAGGAAAATTTTAATTTTACTGGCAAATTTTTGCGGTTTACGGAGAAAAAATAATAATCTCCATTGGCGAATTAGCCGTGATTGCTCAAAGTTTGTGAAAAATCCTAGTGAGTTGTAATGTTTTTAAAACCAAAAAAATATTTGCATGGGCGAATTGTAATGTTTTTAAAACCAGAAAAATATTTGCATTGGCGATTTCAACCTATTTTCAAACCATAAAAATAAAATATTGGCGATTTCAAGCTATTTTCAAACCATAAAAAAATATATTGGCGATTTCAAGATATTAAGTCATTAAAACATGTGGCACATAGTCATCAACTCTCTATGTGAAACACTGCCCATTAGAAAATCTCGTGACCTAGCAACAAGCCCTTATGACTCTATCTCCAACTCGCAAGCTGAAAATGCTAAGCCTTCATAACCTCGAGATCTAGTGACTGAGGGAAACTGAATTGCTACTCGCCAATTCTCAACCACAAAATTTTAAGTCCTCGTCATCGCAATGACTTGGAGATAGTGGTAACTTTAACCCTTGTCGTGTACTCGCCAACATAAAACTATTTAACTTCTAGCACTTCACTTGCAAGCTCGCAGCTTGATCAGGTCTTCAGACATTTAACTTCACAAGCTAGCAATAACCATAAAACTTAACTACAAACTGTCTAGTTGCTAGCTCGCGACCTAAAAATGATAGCATTAAAAAAACATGAGAGCTAGCAGCAACTGTATGAAATGAGTTACTTGCTAACTCTCGTGGCTATAATGTATGACATCAGACCAACTCAAGACCTCGCAACCAAAGCAATTTCATTAACAATCTCCAATTTGGTAACATAAAATGCTAACACCCAAAAAGCTAGAGACCTTGTGATGTAAACCCAAACCAACTTGTCACCAGCTCACAGCTTGATCACGTCTTCAGATATTTTACCTCATGAGTTGGCGATAGCCATAAAACTTAACCACAAACTATTTGGTCACTAGCTCGCAACCTAAGAATGCTAACATTAAAAAAACATGAGAGCTAGCGACAACTATGGTGGCAAGCTAATATGTACGAGGAATTTTTAATGCTTGGATGGCGACTCATTCCTGAGGGACTAGTTTGAAGGTTTCTCCCAAGTTAAGGTTGATTAGACAAGCAAGGACGACGATTTCAGAGGCATAAAAGGATTGGATAGCTTCTGAGTTAGAGATGGGAGATCATGGATTTCTCTGAGAAATCAGAGCTCAGGTTGCTTGTTGTCAGGGCTTCTTAAGCAGAATTTGTCCAATCAAGGAGGAATAAAATTAGAACAAAATCGTTCACAATAGATGAGCCTTAGCAGGATGCAATGGATTTGATAGGCATGACTTCTAGAGTCTACAATCATGTTGAAAAACACCAAAATGATAATTTTTCACGTGAATGAGCATCACCAAATAAAGTGTTAAAAGGTTATAAATACAATGGAGTGGTGACTTAATTAGTAGAAGAGAAAAGAAACTTTTTTTATTTTTTGAGAGTGGTTTTTTCCTCAGAAAGGAAGATGATTTTTGATCAGGATCATGCATGGAGTTGTTGTGTTCTTTGTGATACCAGATGGGTGTTTTTTTGTTTTCTCCTATGTGAGTTTGTTTATTGTCAGAGGGGTTGTGAAAGTGAGAAGGATTGCCAGAGGGGGTGTGAAAGCCTTTTCTTATCAAGAAAGGTCAAGCATGGCACATCCTCTACTTGTACTTAACCACAGGATGGCAAGGGGTTTGAAGAAGGAGCCCACAGAGGAATGAAAGAAGGATTTATTTGGGTGGGCAGTGGCAACTAGTCATCTTTGTGATGACATGGAAGCTGCAACCCCTCCCCAACATATTACATTTACCCTAAAGCTCCTCTTTCTACTTTCCCTGATCGTGGGAATGAAGGCTCGAGCTCTTCTTTCCATTTTCTCTATTCCTAGGCATGAAGGCTTCCTCCTCTATTTGGAAATGATCTGTTGGATAGAATGTAACATCTCACATTCCATCTGAAGGCATCAGGGTGATAATGGCATGGCTGAAGCAGTTTTGCAAGTTGTATAGTCATTGGGGTTCCTTCTTTGGTTCCAGTAGTAATTCTAGACTCTAGGTGAAGGGAGCAAGTTGTATAGTCATTTACAGAGAAAATGAAAAGCATTTAGTGTCAAGCTTTTTGCAGGTTCTTGAAGGAGTTATATATAAATTTATTTTGTGACAGTCGATGGAAGTAGTAATTTTATTCAATAGAAATTAAATTCTGATCTATTTCTCTCCAGTGTATAATTCTATCTCTTTCAAATGATCAGAATCATGGGTTTCAACTTTTTTCATTTGTTATGGTGTATCTAATTTTTCATTTAATGCTTCCTATTATGCCCAGGAATGCAAAATTTATGTTAGTCTGGAATCATATTAAGGATTCACCTCATTATAATCGGTGGGTGGATTATAGTTATGAGTAAATGCCAACTTTATGGAGGAGGGAAAACATGTACATGATATTCATAGAAAACCTCCATATATATTACATAAACATCCATAGCATATAAAATCATAAGAGTATTAAGAATGAAAGTACCAAACACCACAATAGATAGGAATACAACATAATTAGTAAAACATGCATGCAACTCAATTAAAGGGAATATCTTTTGAGGATCCAATTCCATGATACATGTTATAGACAAATCACAATTTCATGATCAAAGGAAAACAAGAAAACATATTCACCCACAATGAATCAACTATTATAATTGGAAGGTCACTTCACCAAGTCAACATCAAGACAACAGACTAGTGCCTTATCCTAGGGCATAGAGTCACTTACAATTAAAAGACAACCTGATAATAAAATTCAATAAGATTCATTTGCAGATAAATAGGAATGAATATTCCATTACATACACAGTCCAGATTCATACATAAATTGAAAAACCCTTGACCATTCAATTCATAGTGAAAACATAAATTTAATACAAAGACAATTATGTGAAGATCTCAAACTACAAATGATATTGATATTATATTCATAATGATATCAAAAAGTAAATTCAAAATGTGATTCAACTATGCACTTATCAAATTCTTGAACAGTTGAACTATTATAACTATATCAAAGTTTTCAACATCAATAAAAGTGGCCAACTGGCCATCCCTCTCTACCGATCAAAAAGAAAAACTACCCATCCCTCTCAAATTAATCTTGGAATCCTTTTATAAGATTAGGATTCAACAAGCTTAGAATTACTGTGAGAAATCTTGGGTAGCAATTTGACATTTCTTCTTTTGTTTTTAGCATGGCTTGCCACCTGTCCACCTCTTTGTCTATTGGCCAACTGAATGCCTTTACCTCTTCCAAATTTGCAACTAAATCTATCCATCTGGCATCTGTAACTGTAGACGTATAAAAATGACCATATTCCTAAATAAATATTTTATGTTCATTTCTCTATTTAATTAAATCCAATTTAATTAAATTATCCACATTCCTCTATTTAATTAAGAAAATTACTCAATTAAATTCATTATACCCTTTTAATGAATAAATCATTTTATTCAATTAAAACCCCCCTATCCACTTTTAATTAAATTCAAATTTAATTAAATAGTTATCCTAAATTAAATAAATCTAATTTATTTAATTACAACCAAATTGAATGAAATTCATTAAATTCAATTAAATCCTATTATCCCTCCATCCACTTGCATTTTCCTACATCTCCCACTTGCCTTCCTAAACCCCTTTCTAACCCCTTCTAGACTCTTCTAATCATTTCTAATTAGTCTAACCCATCTTCTAAACTTTGTCACATCCCTAAGCAAGGGGAAGTCACTTCTCAAATCCTCAAAGTCTTTGATAACCATTAAAGGCTTCAAGCCTTCAACCACTTAATTCCCTAAAGTCTTCATAACCATTAATGGTTAACTCAAACCCTCTTACATGGTTAAAGAATTTCTTTTAACTCAACCTCCATCTAACCCAAAGGTCTCATCAAGCATTTATTGCTTTGACCATGATTATCTCTTAATCATTTGCACAAGGGTTTATCCTTGGATTAACTCTTAATCCAATAAGTAATCTTAACTTAGACTTAACCCTTATCTCTAGGTAACCATAAGGTCTTCTCAGGCATTTAATGCCTCCAACCCCTTCTCTCAACCCAACCCTATGTTGACACTTGTCACCATTTCATTGGTGCAAATTGCAAACATGGATCCCCAACTTTCAAACTCAACCCTTGATCAACTCTTTCAATCCTGACCATCCATTGTCCTGTTTTTGCTATAAATAGAGCTCTCATTCCTCCATTTTGGGAGATCAATCCAAGTTTGTAGTATCACACTTATGCTCAAATACATTCAAGCTTTCATACCATTTTATGCTCATCATTTTAGCCTCTCTTTTAGATAGAAATTAATCTAAATATGCATGTTCAGAGTACTTTCTTTATCATTAGCTTAAATCATTAACTAATATAGTATGCTAGGATAGTTTTTTTACTAATCTTTTCATCTTATAATTAGTTTATTGCATTTCTATAATCATGCATAGTTTAGGATGCATTTCATTCTAGAATCTATCAAAAAAGCATCCCTCGTTCTTGCATTTGCCATCCCTAAACCATTTTGCTCAGTGATTTGAGAGCAAAAACATTGGTTTGAGGGACATTGTAAGATAGAGAACCATGAGACCAACCTTGGGAAGCTGAGTAATACTTCATTACTCCATAGCTTGCACCAAGAAGTCCTATGTATGTGTGTGGACAAGTCTTTTGGAATATTTTCACATATTGAGTTCTATCGACCCGCTTTTCCCACATACAGTAACTGCCCCGTCCTCAACAATAAACTTTGCATGGTCAACCTCAACCTTGAACAGTGAATCAAGCATATTGTTAAGGAAATCAACATCAACCAGTTCATCTATATGCTTGTTTATTTCTTATTGCTCCAGAATCAAATCAAATTCATTGGTCCAATCAAAAATTGATTTCAAATCTCCATTACTACCATAAGTTGAAGGCACCAATTTACTATAACCCTCCCCAAATGTCTACAATTTTTCATTTATAAGCACATCCTTCCCTGTAAAAAATGCATAAGCTGCATTCATTACCTCCACCATGTCTTTAGTGTCACTGATCTTGGGAGGGAACTTGTCACTATACATCATTGCAGTATCTAGCTTATCCATTAATCTGCTTCTTCCTGACCAAACATTGAACAAAGGTCCAAGAAAAGCGACAACCTCAGAGGATGTTTTACTTACCTCTTTCAAAGAAATGTGCAAACCATGCACTACCATCAATTTTCCTTTCAATACATTAATCCTGTGTTTCAGAATTCCCGACACAATAGAGATAGCCTTGACATTTTGTTCCTTTTCAATTTTCTCTGTGTATTCCTCCATTTTTGTTGTCACATCAGCTAGTATTTCTTGTACTTGTTTTGTAATCTGTATTGGAGGGGGCTCATTTGCAATTTTTTCTTTCAACTCCACTAACTCTTCCTCCAGAGCGCCCTTCTTCATTAGTGTCTCTTCATATTTTTTAGATAATGCAATCAATTGGCTATATGTTTCTGTGTATCTTCTTGACAAATCCTCTGTTTTTGATAAATTCATGAAAGAAACTTGAGTAAAAAATGAGGCAATCTCCGTGTGAGTTGTGTTCTGCAAATTCCAAATCATCCTATCAGCATTCTTTTCTACTTGGATATTTAGAAGGTGGGGCTTTTGAGTGGAAGAGGCCAAAGACCAAGTAGCAAGTGTCTTTGACTTAGGATTAAATCTTGATCCTCTTATTACATCTCCAATTTCAAATTTAGTTTTAAACATTGGGTCCTCTTGCTTCCTAATCTAATCAATAATAAAAATAGATTGGATATCCCAGTCAGGCATCATAATCATACCAGTACTCTTAATGAATTGTCTTGCCTGTTCCATAGATATTTGCTCCCTGTCAGGACCATATTCTTGTAGTGCCTTGACGATCTCCTCTTTCTTTTCTACATTACCTTCCTCTATGATCAGAGTTTGTCTTATTTGATTTTGTTTCAACCTTGTCAAAAAAATTTTAAATTCATCTAACGTAATAAAGTCATCATCTTTCATGAACTCATTTGACAACATCACACGCTCATCAAATACTTGAGCAATGGCTTCATTTGTTTCTCCTTGTTCTTCATTCTTCCCTACTTCTCTGAGATGTGTCCTTATTTGATGAAAGTACTGTCCTTGTTTTGTAAGAATTGCTCTACTAGGTTCTCTCCTTGTTAGGATTACCAAAGATATTGAGAGGGGGGGGTGAATCAGTATCTAACTGGTAAATAGATTTTTTGAACTTAATAAATAAATTGCATTCCGAAACAATGTACCGATAAACAAGAATTAATGCAGTAAATAAGAACAATAAGCACAACCTAGAAAGAACACCATAACACAAGATTTTTGGCGAGGAAACCTAGTGTGGGAAAAACCTCAGTGGGATTTGTGACCCACAATATTCACTCACTACCAATGAATGGATATTACTTACAAAATGTGTGCCTGCACATGCAGGAAGGCAAACTGCCTAGAGCTCACTGCTCAATTACAAAAGAAAGTCTCACTGACTTACAAAAATGGATTACAGAAATCTAATGTGATGTACTGCTACAAAAAGCATCTTCTATGCTAGGTTCAATACTGGTTTAAGCTCATAAAACAACCATAAACCTTACTCCAAAATCTGCCTTAATATTCGCTCATTATCTCCATCTATCATATGTCCTATATGTATATATCTTAAATGATCTACAAGATCTCATACTTATATATGAGTCTTATTAGAATATGCCATGTCAGCTTACAAAAAGATATTACAGTTAAATACAATATGCAATAAACAAAATCATGTCGGCCAGGGTGCCAATAATCATCTTTGTCGCTGTAGGTAAACTATTTGTCGGTGTAGAGTCTGTCGGTGTCAGTGCCTGCCGGTGCCATACAATTGCAAGGTTGCCATCAATGACAATACCTTCAATCACCTATAATTTCTCATTGGAGTGTGCATTTTCCAACAATCTCCCCCTTTGGCATTGATGGTAAAACCCATGAGAAAAATTCAAAAATGTATCCAAAATTTGAAGTCCAAAAATCTTACCAAAAACTGTGTGCTCCCCCTGAGCGGATGATCTCTTTTGTCAATCATTTTTCTCATCTTTACTACTCCCCCTTTGGCATCAATGACAAAGGCTGTCAAAAATGTCAACTGAGTGTAGTTCTTGGCTGGAACCCTGTAACCGGTTGGTTACAATCTAATATAGATCTACCAATGCAAAATTTAGGCTCTGAGTGAACCTTTCGTTGTCCTTCAATGCTACTTTAGTCCTTTGAATTGTACCGATGAGGATGTGCATTTTCTCTTTCGGTGTCTTTAGTCCTGGAACAAGTGCCTCTGAGATCTCTTTTCTCAAAGAGATGAGGGTGTCAAGTTTCAGACCAAGTTTGCATTTAAGTTCTTTAGCCTTAAACTTTATTCTTTCCTTTTCTTTTTCAAACTTTTCAATTTTCTCTTCAAAGCCTGCTATTTCCTGCTCTATTACCGATATGGGTTCTGATGAACTGATGAGATTATGAACAATATCATTTATTTCTTTCTGTACTCTGCTGATATCCTTGTCAATATCAACTGTCAAGATATTTGTTTTACATGTGTCCCTGTACAATTCTTTAAATTCCATTATTGTTTTGCTAAGTGCCGGTAAAAGGGTATCAATGTGTTCTATGCACTTCTTTACTGTCTCCTCAAAGAATTTTTCTTTTGCCTTATTCATTTTCTCATTGAATGTTTCCTCAGTAATCTGATCAACTGTTAGTAAGTTGATGGTGATATACTTAGACAATGTGTCTAATTGGCTCAAAGAATCTTTATTGTCCACATTGCACTTGGGTGCAATCAATTTTAATAAAGGAATTGTGTCATCCATTGCCTTGTATGAAAGTGCATTGCAATCTGTTATTTTCTTAATGGAGTCCAACAATACCTCTGTCACATTTGTCGGTCTGAATTTTGTTAAGGAGGAACCAAATGATTGTCCAACTACCTTAACAATCTACATTCCCCCGGTGTGAGTTACCTCTTTGCTTATGTTGACCTCTAGTAGGTCAGTTTGAGTCTGCATCTCGACTAGCAAAGGCTTGGGTTTCTCAACTGTTGCCAGTGGCACTGTCTCTGTTTGATCCTTTACCTCAACCTTTTTCTCTTCTTGTTTCTCTGTGTGTACCTCAGTTGGTTTCTCCGTGCTTTCTACTACCGGTTTCTCTGATGATGTCTCAGTATTTACTACCGATTTCTCAGTATGCACCTCTGAAGTGTCCACTGCCGGTATCTGAACTGGTTTTTCAGTGTTATCAATAGCCGGTTGCTCTAACTCAGTGGGTTTTTTAGTGTGTGCACCAGTGGTATCAGTCACCATACCAGAAGCTAGGGGATCAACTGATTGTTCAATTTGTTTCTCAACCCCAATATCAACATTTCCAACTGTCTGCTCAACATGTGTTTCCACCGCAATATTCTCAGCCGGTGGCTCAGTTGCCACATCTTTCTTCTCACCAGTGGTTTCCTTATCAACCACAATATTTACTTCTTGTGTATCAATGTTCATAGTATTTAAAACTACTAAATCAGGATTGGTGTCCTCATGTGTTGTCTCCATACTCTCAACATTATCAATTGCCGGTGGTGTATCAATAGTCTCAATCAGTGGAGTATCAGAAGGAGGTGGGGGAAAATTATCTGTTACTTTTATGCTTAGAGGTCCACCTACCTTGCCTCTACCTTTGTACTTATCCTTTTGGTAAACTCTGAAAGTTTTTGGTTGTTTGAGTTCTTGTTTTTCTTTCTCCACAAAGAAGATATCCCATTTATCCACTGTCTCTTCAGAGATTTCATTCACTCTGCCAACCATTAAACCTACATGTCGGTGACCACTGGAAAATACTGTCCTGTTTGCCTCACTTATCAATACATTAATTTCTTCTACTGATTTCACTGGGTGAACTGCAAGTAATTTTTCTATCTTTATTTTCTTGTCCAATTCCACAATGGCTAATCTCTTTGCATCTAGTCTCCTATACAAGTCACTTGGTAGATCATCTACAACTTCTATCAAAAATTTCTTATATATGTCTAAGTGTAGGATGACACTGTTTTCTATGCTTTCCTTTTCTTCATTAGTAAAAGTATTATACAATTTGCTGACATTAGACAAGTTTCCTTCATTAGTTATTTCATTCAAAAGATTGTCTAAAGGAGGGATAACTTGTTTTTCCTTCTTCTTCCTTGATGTTATTTTCTTTGCTGGAGGCCTTACTGCCTATTTTTTCTTTTTAGATTTCTTTGGTGCAGGAGAGGGTACTGGTGAAGGTTTTCTTTTTCTTTCTACCCTTTTAAACTCTGCCGGTATTTCAATGTCAGATGAAGTTCCAATCGGTGAAAGATGAGCTTCCGGTTGTAACCCTTCCAAGTCACTTTCCTTAATACCAGTGATATTCAATATGTCTTCCTTGATTTCTTTAACCTGTTTTGTTGCTTTTCTGATGGTTTGTTCTCTTTTCTTCCTTCGTTTCAGTGTTTGTACCTTGCTCTCAATGGTTTCAGCATTTCCAAATACTTCTTCAGGTTCTTTAGGAGCTTCAAGGAGGGATTTAGCATATGTTTCGATAATGTTTTCATCTGCCTCATAACCCATTTCTGTTACCCAAATAGTTCTTGGAACCACTGCTTCCATCCAGATTTCATCTTTCTTTATAACAAAACATATCTCTTTCTGATATTTGTCAACTATGCTTTGAGATAACCTTTCCCTTGTTTTCATTCTGGCCTTAAATGCCTGAAAGTATTCAATTATGTTGTTTTCCCTATCATCTCCCATGCCGGTAAAGATATCCAATAGTTGTTTGCCTACCGGTATGTCAAAACCAAATTCTTTTCTACCTATATTGGGAACTTCCTTAGTAATGTATAGCATTAGGCATACAAGTTACTAAATCTGAAAGTATCTTTCTTGTCACCCTTAATTTTCTTCAGTTTGTCAATCAATTCATTCTTTAACCATTAACATATGTCAATCTTTGTATTATTGTTCACCATGTCATAAGCACTCTTGATACATAAACTAGAAACATAGCTTAATCTGTTAGCATGTGTAGTCTTGTATCCTAGAATCATGTTAATGAATCCGACATTAATATCCTTCACATCATTGACTCTTAAGGATCTGTTGTCATGGGTTACACTAGTTAGGGTCATTGCAGTGTTGTTTGGAACCTTTTTAGTTTTGTCAGGGTTGTTACTGGTGGAAGGTAAGCCAATCACTGCCCTAACTGCTTCTCTTGTGATCTTATGGATGGAATCAAGCCAAAAGAATTCCCCATGAACTCTGCTCAGTACAAACCTAAGTATTTGCACAAAACCTAGGGTTTCAATTATCTTGTGTTCCAGTTTCACAATACCATTTTCATCACAAATTATAGTCCTCTACATGTTTATAATTTCATCAGCACCAAGTTCCTCAATATGACAATGTATGTATATCCTAGGGTCTTTTGCATATGCAACTCCTTTGGGTATTTTAGAAAATGCACCTAGGGTATCATCCTGCTTCGCTACTTCGGGTATAATCTTAAATATGGACCTAGGGCATTTAACCACTTCAATTACAGTATGGTTTGCAATGAATTCAGGTGCAGTGGAGGAAGCCATTTGATAAATACCTTAATCTACCTTTAGGTTTGAATGCTTGAATGATTTTACTTCACTTCTCACTGTGGATGCCTTCGCTTGGGTTTTTCGCGCTCTTAGGAAATTTGAATGCTCAGTGTGTGAAAAAGAGTGAAAAACACTTGCTTTGTAATGTCATTTCCTTCAACTACCACATTAAATGCCTATCGGTTAGGTGAAACTTAACACATATGCTAGTAAAGAATCAATTCATCTTCTTACCATCAACCGAGGGTAAACTAGTATGATTTTCAATTTGTTGCCATACCCCCAAAGGGTTTATTTTCAGTTAGATGAAGAATCTCTTGCTGGTGGAGTAATACCCTGTTCTACTAGTGAAGGAATAGCTTCATTAACATTCTAATTTGTCTTTCTAATCCATTGTTTTAAAAATTCTTGCTTTACCTCTTCAACCTTCTCTTTACCTTTCAAACTGGGTCCTTTGTTATTTGCCGGTGATGCCTTACTTCTACAAAATTTTGCAATATATCCAATCTTGTTACAAGCATAACAAGTCACATTATTTTTTTGAATAGCCCTGCATTGATTAGATAAGTGTCCAAATCTTCCACAAACATAACATATTACATTCATTTTGCAATTTTATGAATTATGACCAATTTTGTTGCATTTAGAACATTGACCGATGGGTGCATTGGTGTTCTGATAGTTTCTAGATCTACACTGATTTTCTCTATGACCATACTTGTTATAGTTAAAGCATTTCCCATTAAATTTGTAAGAATTAGGTTGAATTACCAGTTTACTGTGATCATGAGTGTTTGTAGTACCGGATCTTTCACCAACTTCAAAGTGAAGTCCATTAGTATCTCCACCAGGTTTTTGATTTTTCAGCATGTTATCAAGTTCCTCTGAACTTTTCTTGAATTTCTCTTTGTGTTGATTTGTAGCAGCCAACTCATTTTTCAAGATTCCCTTCTGTCTCATAAGTTCAGTTCTATCATTTTGTGTGTGCATCAAATTTGTCTTCAACATATCATTTTCATGACTTAGTCTTATTTTTTCATTTCCAACATCATTTAGTCTTCTAATCAAGTCATCTTCATTCTTCTTTCTATCCTCAATGTCTTTGCAAAACCTCATAGCACTGTTTTCTTGTCTTAACTTGTTCACAAGGTCATTAAGAGTTTCCTTTTCACCATCATCATTCTGCATCTTTTCATAAATTTCTCTTCTTTTGTTCCTAGCAATAGTGATATTTTCTTGAAGTCCTTGAATGAATTCCTGTGCAGTCTTCAGATCATCTTCAAGGTTCATATTCTTCAACTTTTCTACATCATAATCTGAAAGAGCTATTTCCAATTTTTTTCTCAAGCTTTCCATCTCTACCAGTGTCAGAATCTCCCTCAAGTTGTTATGATTTTGAAAATAGAGGACCAGGCTCTGATACCAATTGTTAGGATTCCCAAAGATACTAAGAGGGGGGGGGTGAATTAGTATCCAACCGATAAGTAGATTTTCTGAACTTATTAAATAAATTTCATTCCAAAACAATATACCGGTAAACAAGAATTAATGCAGTAAATAAGAACAATAAGCACAACATAGAAAGCACACCATAACATAAGATTTTTGGCAAGGAAACCATGTGTGGGAAAAACCTCAATGGGATTTGCGACCCACAATATTCACTCACTGGCCAATGAATAGATATTACTTACAAAATGTGTGCCTGCACATGCAGGAAGGCCATCTGCCTAGAGCTCACTGCTTAATTACAAAAGAAAGTCTCACTGACTTACAAAAAATGGATTATAGAAATCCAATGTGATGTACTGCTACAAAAAGCATCTACTATGCCAGGTTTAGTACTGGTTTAAGCTCATACAACAACCATAAACCTTACTCCAAAATCTACCTTAATATTCGCTTATTATCTCCATCTATCATATGTCCTATATTAATATATCTTAAATGATCTACAAGATATCATACTTATATATGAGTCTTATTACAATATGCCATGTTGTCTTACAAAAAGATATTATAGTTAAATACAATATGCAATAAACAAAATCCTGTCAGCTAGGGTGTCGGTAATCATCTTTGTCACTGCCGGTAAACTATCTACCAGTGCCAGTGCCTATTGGTGCCATAGGATTGCAAGGTTGCCATCAATGACAATACCTTCAATCACCTACAATTTCTCATTGGAGTGTGCATTTGACAATACTCCTCACAATTGTACTAACCTCTTTGGTTTTTTGTTTCTTTGCAGCTGGCACTCGGGTAGATTGAACTTCATCCCCACACTCTACATCATCAATAGACACACTAAGTGGCCTCTTTCCATGTGAAGAATGTCCATGGGTCTTGCTGCTGAGTAGCCACTTCTAGAATTTTAGGGTTTTGTTCGATCAGAGTTTCATATAAGCTCAACATTCTATTAATCCTTTCCAGGTATGGGTTATCAGAGAAAAAACCTGAGAAACTACGGTCAACAACCTTCAATTCTGCTTCAACTCTCATCAAATTTTTCCATTTTCCTCTCCTTTCTTGTACTTCCTCTTTACTCAGCAAATTTCTAACCACATCTTCATCATCCAATGGTTCATGGTCCTTTATTGTGGCCCAAGGTGTCATTTTTGGCAATGCATGTTTAATAAATTGTTCAAGATGACTTAATCTAGACACAACATTAACCAACCTATACTGTTTAAGGAAATTGTTTACTTCATCAAAGGAACTCCTACCAATGGTAAAATCAGACACAACCCAAAGCCTAGGAAGAAGAGAACTCTTCCTATGTTTGTCAAGGTATTGTTTTTCAACTAGGGTCAATTGCCAAATAAACTCCATAAAAGCAATCCTAATTGGAATAAATTTTGGTAAAATATGGGGAGGCTGAGGACACCCATAGATTATGATCATAGTAAAGTTATCAAAAAAGAAAAAGTCCCCCTAGTTATGTGAAATAGACCAGTTGGAACATACTAGTAAGGTCTCAAAACTCTCCTAACATTAATTGACAATCGTTCCCTATTTATTCGTAGCATTTCCATAATTGGCAAAACAATCCAATTTTCAAAGAAAAGGAAAGAAGAATGGGGAGAACTACTGTCCCAAACTTGGGTCCATCTTTGTATTGGCATTAAGACATCCAATTCTTCTTTGAAAAGCTCCAATTCTTTATCCATGAAGTCAACATTATAGAACAAGATTAAATGCATTAGCAATGAATAATTTTTGAATGTAGGGCTAGGTGCACCACTCTTAATTTTAACTAAAGAATTATGAATGTGTTCAACCACATAGCCCACATAATTGTAATCTTTGTTAACATCTGGGTGTTGAATGTCCATAGCCATCATTAGTAATTCAGCTGACATTTTTGAATCTCCATCAAAACCCAACACTTTGTATAATCCATAGATTCACCCTAGGCATGTATCTGGGCATTGCATGCTTCTTGATAACACCTTTGTATTTGTCATAATCCTCTACAATCTGGTCCAAATCTATATCTGTACATGCAGCACTAGTAATCTGAAAAGCTTCAACAAAGCTAGCTCTATTAATTGAAACTAGGGTAGACTGGCTCTTTCTTTTGATTACCCTAGATACTGGGAAATAGCGTTTGGCCAACTCTTTGATCAAATCCACATCAACATACACATCTGGCACAATTAACTTTACCATATTTAAATCCCAAGGGTTTGATATTAGGACACCCTTAACCCTGTTATTCCAGAAATAATGAAACGGAGTAGAACCAGTCATATGAAGCGTGGTCGGGTTTCTGCATTGGCTCCATAAATCTTTCCATGCCAAATCATTTGTATTCAAAGCAATGAAAGTCCCTGGCAGCAAATCTACAAATTGTTCTTTGTCTTTCTTAACCATCCTTTCCTTAGTGGCCTTGGGCTTGGAACCTCCAATTCCACTCGTCGCCTTGCTCATTTTAGCCGCAAGAGAAAAAATTAACCAATTTTCTGAAATTTTCCCACACCAACACTTCAAATTCTCCAACATTGTTGCAGAGCTCAATTCACTGGATTACCTCAAAGATAGAATGCATTAATGCAATTATACAAAATCTCGGCTCGATCATGCAATTTATGGTATTTGGGCGTCGTCACTTCTCTCAAGTCTCATTAATTGCCACACTTGCATGAACTAGCTACTGTGGCATTAATTCAAATCTAAAGTACTCGAGTGAAATTTGAATTCATGCCCTTCTATTTGATTTGTGATTGCCATTCAAAACTTTTACAGAACTCGACAAACAAGTCCATTTTTCAATCCCCATCTTTAATCGAACACTCGCAACTGGTTATAACAATTTGGAAAGTAATTGGCGAGTTAGCGACAATGCTACCCAATCCTCTTAATCGCAAACTCACAACCCCTTTTACGAATCCTCAAAGAATCTCGCGAGTGAGCGACAACCATTGATCTTCATCAAGCCCTTCAGTTGCAACCTCGCAACAAAATTTGTAATATTTTTTCTTTACCTGCGCGCTGGTGACCACTACAAATCTAAAAAATTAACTTATTTCATCGCAAGCTCACAACTCGAAACTTAACTTGACTTAAACCCTTGTGATCTCGCGACAACAAAACACTTAACCACCATCACATGCTTGCAACACTTTTTGACTTAAGACTTACAAACCCGCGAGCATGCGATGACCACAAAATTAGACCAAAAGCTACCTGTCGCTAGATCGCAACATAAAATGCTAAACAACTTCAAAACCTACGAGCAAGCGATGAAACCAACTAAGCTGTGATACCGACCACATCACATGATCGCAAATTAAAATGACTTAACAGTGAACACCTTGCAACCTTGCGATAACATAAAATCACACCCACTCGCAACCTCGCAACCTCGCAACATAAAATTGTCAAGTGCAAAACATCTTGTGAGGTAGCGACAACTAAAATCTCACAGTACTCGCAAGCTCGCGACTTAAACATTCTTGATGATAAAGGACCTGTGAGGTAGCGATAACCATAAAATCTCAAAAAAAATTATCTCTTGACTACAGCGACCCAACAAGTACCAACAAAAATCTATGTTTTATGTTAATTACCATCATAAACAGGCGCGAGCAGTGGCACATAGACCATTAATGACTTACTCACTAACTCTCGCGGCTATAATGCATGGCATCAAACCAATTCGAGACCTCGCGACCAAAGCAATTTCATTAACAATCTCCAGCTCGCTAACATAAAATGCTAACACTCAAAAAACTAGAGACCTTGCGATTTAAACCCAAACCAACACTCGCTAACTCGTCACTTAAATTGTTAAACATGAAATTTATTTGCAAGTTAGAGATGAAACATTAAACACGTCTCATTGTCTGACCAACCATTTGACCACACTTGAAGTTGACATGGACAAATAATGAGAGGACAACTTAGATTTTCAACGCACAACAACTTTGGTTTACTAGTCAACTAAGACAAAAAGCAAACACAAAACCCTAATTGCCATGAACATCATGTTAAGTATTTAATGTAGAATAGTAGAAAGGTTCTAACAGTTATGCAATGTGAATAATTTTATGGATCTTGTGACACAAATTATTGCATTTCATGTTCCACATAATGTGGAACCAATTTACTAATAATTCAATTGTTTACTAATAATTCAGAAAATAAATTCTAATTGTTTACTAACAATTCAAATTCACAATTAAAAATATGAAATAAGTATCGGTTTTGATTGACAAATTCAAGGAATACAATATCAAAAATCATCAATGACAACTATAGTATTGCAAATTGAAATTGTAATATGACTCAAGAACTGTAGTATAATTATAAATACCTATAAACTGACTGCTAATTCACTTCAGTGACTCAGTCCGAGGCTTCTATATCCCAAATGAACTCAAGATCCGGAAACTAACTAGTACTAACAGGTTCATCTTCATTCTGAGTCAGGTATTCAAAAATTTCTTTGTCTTCATGCTGACTCTGAGTCTGTGATCCATCATTTGTCTCAGCACTAGTAGTAGCACCACTAGCTTTTAAAGTGTTGCACAACCCTCGTCTTTCACGCATGGAATTCTAGATTGCCAGTGCCCTATCATATGAAAAATCTGTAACATTATACTGAGCTACAAACAACCTCAAGCAAGTTTCCAATTTTTTGTCTAATTTGTTTCTGATCTTTGATTTCAAAAGCCCTAATGCACTGAAAACTCTCTCATCTTCCACTGACCCCAATATCATTGTTTGACATAAATCGACAAGTTTCAAATATTCTGGTATTGTAATATGCAATGCTTCACTTTGATCTATCCTTTTCCAAAGCCTTGGGATTGATCTAGGTTCAAATGGATTCTCCAAGTTAACCAACTATTGTTTCATAAATAATGCAAAGTGTTTACATTGTTTTTTAAGATGATCTGAATTTAAAATTCTTTCTATTGGTTGTCCATTGCAATATGCATCTTTTGAAAATGTCAATATCAATTCCTCTAGTTTTTTATGAAATTTCTTTGTGTCATTTGGATTATCTCCAATTGAATGCCAAAATTGAGGATACACACAACCCATGGCTTCAAGTATTTTTTCTCGAGGGAATCTTTCACGAATCTTAGTTGAAAATTCATATGCAATAGACTTCAAATTAGCACTAACAGATTTAACAATCTTGTCAAAATCTTCCTTTTTAACTGGTAGTGCTCTGCCTTGCTTGCCCATCTTAGATTGGTGCATTGGTATCTGAAATCCTTTTACAAAGACACATAACTCATTTTTTGTATTGAAATGTAAAAAAAAATCAGCATGATTCAAATCTGTAATTATCTGCCACGTAAAATTTTTTTG
Organism: Cryptomeria japonica; assembly: GCF_030272615.1. Classification (NCBI taxonomy): domain Eukaryota; kingdom Viridiplantae; phylum Streptophyta; class Pinopsida; order Cupressales; family Cupressaceae; genus Cryptomeria; species Cryptomeria japonica. The sequence goes on from NC_081406.1 coordinate 11,360,721, forward strand.
GGCTTCGCCCTATTAGATCTAAATATAGACCATCCAGGCTCAAGCATGCCATTTTACGTAGAGAGCTATACTCATTGATATACATAGTTCTATCTTGGGCTTTCTTAACAAGTTCATTCATTGAATCCAGCATGGGGAGAAGACTAGCTAAAGTTAACAGAGTCTCTATATCACTTAACTTATGCAAGAGATTGGGAGCTTTGTCTACTATGAGGTGTTGCACATACATTAGTCCGATCAAGAATTGATATTCTATTAGAACTCATTCCACTGGTCTATGCAAGGAGATCCATCCAATTTTAACATCCCTGAGAAGTTTGTTTCTTACTGTTACTCCCTCAGCAAAAATTTGAAATTCTACAAAATGTTTAGGACTTCGACAGAAGTATGAGTGGAGCTTGTGGACCAGATCTTCAACTTTTGACATAGTAGGGAAATTGCTTACAATTCTATATGCTAAATTCATTCGATGGGCCATGCAGTGAATGACAACCATGTATGGTGCAATACTAGTTTGTAATCTTGCGTAAAGACCAGTCCTTTGACCTTGTATTACTGCAGCTCCATCAGCTCCAACACACACCAACTTCTTGGCAATTGTCAAGTCATCCATACTAGCAATTTCATTCAAATCTTTCTTAACTTCCAAATATAAATTTTTTGATGTTGAATTGCCCCTCATTTTACGAACACATAGTAGATGAGCTCAACGGACGTGTTCTTTTACGGTATACACATGCATACAAACCCAAGTAGTGTTATCTATTGCAATAACTTCATCTATGGATAATGAAATGAAATTTGACTCTTTTACACTCTCTTGTAAATTTTTCTTTTCCACCTCAGCGAGACAGTTTGCCATTTCCCATCCAAGGTTTATTGACCAATGTGACATAGAATAGTGAGGAACATTCAAAAAAGATAATAAATTACTAAATTCTGGGAAATCTTTCATAGGACGCTCTCTTGATAGAATATGAAAAATAACACTCATCTGAACAATCTTTGCCAGGTTTGCATCTTTCTCTACATGTTCAAGCCTAGCCTTGATTGTATTTCCAAATCCACTATTACCAATCAGTATCATTTTGTGGTTATGCTCTTCATATTCTCTGGCATACTTAACATGAAGACATTCTTCCTTTGATTTCCATCTTACTACTGGTGTTTCCTTTCTGTCTATGATCTGTTTTTCATAAACCTTACCAATATGTTTTTCTATGGTGTCAAGCTTTAGTTACATCTTCTCTCTTTTAGTTTTTCAGCTACAAATCTTACACCTACATTATATTGGTTGTTCATCATTGTTTGGGATTGGTTCAATGAATGGGTACTTTGCTACTGAAAGGAAATACAAGAGCAATGAAAGAAAAATAAAATCCAAAAAAGTTTATTGATGAAGTAAATGTTACCAAGAGAAATGCAAAAACCTTGGAGCAATCACCCAAATGTGAAGAAGGAAGCACAAGAACTTTTGAAAGGGGAAAAGCAAAGAAGAACCCCTTGTAATATTATGAATGAGGCAATGCCTAAAATGTGTGTGTGAGAGAGAGAGAGAGAGAGAGAGAGAAGCTCTTTACAATATTGTCATTAAGAAGAAATGAGAGAGGAGACATCTCTTAAATAGAGATGAGGAGAGGAGTTACAAAGTAACTCCCAAATCTATGAATGCCACCATTCATAAACTGTGTGTGCCATGTGTCCACATCCTCTTATGGAGGAAATCTAATATTCCTTAATAAAGGAAAATAAAAGAAATGACTTATCCTCACACATGTACTAGAGGACAAATTACATGTAGGAATTCCAAAGGAATATCCTAAACTAAATACAAATAAACCTAAGCAAGTAAAGATTAAGTATTCTAACACCCACCCTTAAGCTTTACTTGGGGAGTTTACATCAAACCCTTCAATGGGTTGCAAGCCAAGATTTTTACAATGAAATTGAAACTTTTCTTTACAAAGTGGCTTGGTCAAATATCTGCAGCTTGGTTTTCCCCCTTGCAATAGAGGAGTGAAACTTGCTTGTCTTCAATTTGTTCTCTAATAAAGTGGTGTTGGAAAGAAATGTGTTTTGTCCTTGCATGGAAATCTGGATTTTTAGCCAAGGCAATGTCACTTTGGTTGTCACAATATAATTGAGTTGGTTCGTGTTGAGGTAGACCCAACTCTTCAAGTAGTCTTCTAAGCCACAAGACTTCTTTGGAAGCATTAGTGCATCCTTTGTACTCAGCTTCAGTGGATCCAAGAGAGGTAGATTGTTGCTTTTTACTATTCCAAGAAATTGCTCCTGAACCAACAAAAAAACAATAACCACAAGTAGATTTCCCATCATTGGGATCTCCACCTAGATTAGAATCAGTAAAACCTTTTAAAGTAAAATCAGAATTTGTATCATAAAACAAACCTACATTAATAGTTCCTTTAATATATCTTAAAATTCTTTTAGCAATTTTAAAGTGTGTTTGTTGAGGTTTAGACATGAATCTTGAAACCAAACCAACACTATAAGCAATATCCGGCCTAATAAGAGTTAAATAATTCAAACTTCCAACTAATTGTCTATACAAACTAGGATCAACAAGAGGAGTTTGCATATCAAGCATTAACCTAGTGCCTAATTCAATAGGAATTGAAACATGGTGAGCATCATTCATTTTAAACTTATCAATGAGATCTTGAGCATATTTACTTTGAGATAAGAAAATTCCTTTAGAGGTTTGCCAAATTTGCATTCCTAAGAAATAATGTAAAAGACCTAAATCAGTTGTTTGAAATTTTTTATCAAGTTGAAACTTAATATCAGAAATCAAAGTATTGGAACTTGAAGTAAGAATCAAATCATCTACATACAAGATAATAATGATAATATCATCTTCACTATGTTTAATATACAAATTAGGATCATTTTTACTTCTAATAAAGCCTTGAGAAAGAAAGAATGCATTAATCTTTGAATACCACTCCCTAGGAGATTGCTTTAATCCATAAATTGATTTCTTTAATTTACAAACTACGTGTGCATTACCTTCTTTAATAAAGCTAGGAGGTTGGGACATATAAATTTCCTCATGTAAATCACCATTAAGAAAAGCACTTTTAACATCCATTTGGTGAATAGGCCAATTCATTCTAGAAGCTAAAGTAAGCACAAGTTTAATTGTAGGCATTTTAGCAACAAGATCAAAAGTTTTAGTATAATCTAAGCCTTCAATTTGAGAAAAACCTCTAGCAGCTAATCTAGTTTTAAATTTACTAACTTGATTATTAGCATTCAATTTAGTTTTATAAAGCCACTTGCAAGAAACAAGATTTTTACCATGAGGCAAGGGAGCTAAATCCCAAGTTTGGTTAGAAATCAAAGTATCGTATTCTTCCTTCATTTCTTTTTGCCAATGTGGTTGATTTTTAGCTTGATCAAATGTTTTAGGATCATTACAACTCATAATAGTAGTCATTAAAGCATAATTACAATAATTAACTAGCCTAGCTTGAAGTCTATCCATTCTAGCTAAGTATTCATCACTATCTTGAATTAAAGATTTGAACCATTTAGGTCTTCTTTTAGAAGTAATGGATTCATCACTAGAAGAAGAGTCATGAGGAGTAGAGTTATTATTATCATCATTACTATCACTAGAAGGAATAGAAAGAGATGCATTAGGAGTAGGGTTAAGAGAAGGAGGTTGGTCCTCCACAAGCACAACTTTTCTTTGAGAAAGTTCATCATCCTCCACTTTAGAACAATCATGAATGCCTTTTTTCTGCAATACAAACATCTCTTGCAACTTTTACCTTGTTAGTAATAGGATTGTAAACTCTATAACCTTTAGTATTTTCATCATAACCAACAAAAATAAAAGGAGAAGATTTAACATATAATTTTTTTCTTTTCTCCTTAGGTTTGTGAACATAAGCTATGGAACCAAAAATTCTTAAATTCTGCAAATTGGGCTTTCTACCAGACCAAGCTTCTTTAGGAGTTTTATCTTTTAAGAATTTGGTATGTGTTCTATTAATTAAATAAGTTGCACAAGCCATAGCTTTAGCCCAAAACTTGTAATCCATATTTTTTGCATGCAATAAACATCTAGCCATTTCAACAATTGTCCTATGCTTCCGTTCCACCACACCATTTTGATGTGGTGTATAAGGAACGATAAGCTCATGTTTAATTCCAAAAGATTTCAAATAAGCATTAAATGTATTATTGACGTATTCTCTTCCATTGTCACTACGAAGAATCTTAATTTTAGAACCAAGTTGCCTTTCTACAAACATATGAAATTCAGTAAACACATCAAGCACTTGATCCTTACTATGAAGGAAATATATCCATGTTCTTCTTGAAAAATCATCAACAAAGGTAAGAGCATACCTTGAACCTTGGATGGAGGGATTCTCCATGGGACCCAAGAGATCACTATGAACTAAATGTAATTTAGTATATGCCCTCCAAGACTGACCATGAGGAAAGGGTTCCCTATGCACCTTACCACTCATGCAACCATTGCAAACAATTTGAGAAGGAACAATAGTAGGCAATCCATCAACCATATTTACTTTTTGCATCAATGAAATATAATCAGAATTGAGATGGCCAAGTTTTTCATGCCATGTAGTAAAATCAACAGTAGTAAGCAAGGAATACTTTGGAGGAGCAAATTCATAGAACTTGAATAAGTTATCACTATCCATTTTAGCAGTAGCAATAACATGATTAGTTTTTGGATCAATGATATAACATATGCCCCTATAAAAGTTAATCTTATAATCTTGACAAAGTTTAGGAATTGAAATCAAATTTGATTTTAATTCAGGAACATAAAGAACATCATGTAATTTCCCATGAGGAACATTCACATCACCAATAGCTTCAACTTTGCAACTATGATTATTAGCTAATTGAACAGGAATATTAGAAGTATTAGGATGCAAAGATTCAAAACATTCTTTATGAGAAGTAACATGCTGAGATGCACCAAAATCAATAATCCACTCAAGTGGTTGAGAAACTTTATAAGTACATGTAAATGCATGACGAGATGAATTACCATTATTATTACCTTTCTTATAATGAGGTTTATGTTGTTGATTATTTTGATTATTTTGGTTCATGGGCTTTTTACCATTTTGCTTCTTAAAACAATTATTAGTAATATGTCCATCTTTCCCACAATATGTGCAATGGGGTCTTGTTTGAGAATTATTCCTTTGATTATTGTACGCATTATTATGATTATTATTATGAGAATTGTTATGATAGGATTTAGAATGAGATTGATAAGTAGAAGATTCGTGATTATTATTATGATTATGATTATGATTATTATTATTGGATCTAAAATTATTATTATGATTTTGATTTTTAGACATAAAAGCATGTTCACTACTTTTAAGAGTACCAAATTGAATTAATTTAGCTTCCTCTTGACACAATAAATTATGAAAAATATCATAAGTTAATTGAGCTAAGCTAGGAATAGCAAGTTGAGCATGAATATTTGTAATAAATTGTTGAAATTGACGAGGAAGACATTTTTTAAGAATAAGATGAATTAAACGTAAATTAGCTAACATAACTTCTAAACCAGTTAATTGATTATTAATAGAATCAAACTTTAATAAGAATTCATCCATGGTTTTAAAATCCGTATACCTGAGATCTTTGAGTTGATCTTGAAGTTGAATTTTTCGGGATTCATTTGAACTATCATAAGTTGTTTTTAAAATTTCCCAAGCTTCATACGCTTTTGTACAATTTCCAATTAGAACATACAAATCAGGAACCATGGAAATACCAATTAAACCAAGTACTTCCTCATTTTGAACCTTCCATCTATCTTGGTCGGCTTGAGGAGCAGTTGTAGCGGGCTCAAAGGTTTTATCAGTTGCAACATCCAAAAGATGCTTGAAACGAAAAATAAAAGAAATATGTGTTTTCCATGAATGATAATTAGAACTATTTAATTTGATTTCCAGAATTAATGTAGACATGATAGCAAAATAATGGTTCGTAAAAAAAATTCCATTTGATTAAAAAACGAAAATTAACCTCCTTGATTAAAAAAGAATCAAATTTTAATAATATTTTTTTTTAGAAGTATATATATATATATGAAAAAACAAAATTTTCTAAATTTTACTCACAGATTTAAATTAAAAAAAAAACTTAAATTTTAAATAAATGAATTTAATATTTAAACTTTAAATCTTTATTAATAAAGAAAACAATTAAAAAGCTTTATTAAAAAATTCATATATAGAAAAAACTTTTTTTTTTTTTGAAAAAAAATTAACTTTTGAAGCTTTTTATATATAAAAAACTTTATTTATTATAAAATATTTAGGAGAACTAAATTAAACTAAACTTTTAAATAAAGTTTACTTAATGTAAAAGAAATGAGACTTTTATTTTAAAAAGTAAACTTATTTTATGTGAAAGAAATTAGACTTGATTTTATACGTGAAAATTAGATAAAAAAACTTTAAGACTTTTTTTTTTTAACATATAAATACTTTGAAACTTTGCTTTAGACTGAGTAATACTTGTGAAAGGAATACGAAGAAAACTGCAACAAATATAATCAATGCAAGTCAGGTAAAAGGAAGACGTTACAAGCAGGGATGATTAAAGATGTTATTGCAGGACAAAAAATACTGGTTGGTAGAAATAAAATAATGATTACTATAGAGATGTTACAAACAGAAAATGCAGAAAATCCAGAGAGAAAAGGAAATTATGAATGCACATAAATAATTAAGTAGAAGCAGCATAGGTCCAGAAATATGATAGGAACAAATAGCAGAAAACAATAAAAAGAATTGATACAACAATCTGCACACAGCCAAAAAATATAGAAGATATAAACGCAGTTTAATAGAATAGAGATTATCCAAAAATCTGCAACTGAAATTGAAACCAGAGATCTTTGAAATTAAAGTCTGCATAAGAAGCGGTTAGAAAACACAGAGGTTGAAGTAATTGAAATGGACAGATTCAGATTTAAAATGAAATAAAATTAGATTTAATAGAATTATTTTAAATTGATTTAAAAGAAAGATGAAAGATTTAACAAAAGATTGAAATAATATAAAAACAAAATTACTACAGCAGAGAGAAACATAAATAGTTTTTTTTTTTTAATCTGCAAACATAAATTGTTAGAAAATATATAAACCAACAATAATTTGCAAGTGAAATAAAATTTTAGAACCTGCAAACAAACAGAGAAGCAATGAAATAATAAATCAGATTTGGCGGCAAGCCGACCAAATAGATTAAGAAGGTTGAGTTTGGCGGTAAACCTTCCAAACTATTCACAATAAAAAACCAGAAACTTTGGCGGCAAGCCTTCCAAAGCCACAACTTTAAACCAGAAAGAAAAAACTTTGGCAGCAAGCCTTCCAAAACTTTTTTTTTTTTAATAAAAAAAAACTAGAATAGAAGATTAAACCTGCAGGCAAACTTGTTAACAAGTTTGAAAAAAAATTAAAATCTGAAATTAAAAAAAAACCTGCACAATAGAAAATATTAGAGAAAGTACTTTTTCTCCTCTCAAGAATGCCTCCAAGAAGGTGAACTCCACAGAATGGTAACCTTCATCAATGTTAACTTAAAACAAGGATTAGAAACCTGCTCTGATACCATGAAAGGAAATACAAGAGCAATGAAAGAAAAATAAAATCCAAGAAAGTTTATTGATGGAGTAAATGTTACCAAGAGAAATGCAAAAACCTTGGAGCAATCACCCAAATGTGAAGAAGGAAGCACAAGAACTTTTGAAAGGGGAAAAGCAAAGAAAAACCCCTTGTGATATTATGAATGAGGCAATTCCTAAAATGTGTGTGAGAGAGAGAGAGCAAGAAGCTCTTTACAATATTGTCATTAAGAAGAAATGAGAGAGGAGACATCTCTTAAATAGAGATGAGGAGAGGAGTTACAAAGTAACTCCCAAATCTATGAATGTCACCATTCATAAAATGTGTGTGCCATGTATCCACATCCTCTTATGGAGGAAATCTAATATTTCTTAATAAAGGAAAATAAAAGAAATGACTTGTCCTCACACATGTACTAGAGGACAAATTACATGTAGGAATTCCAAAGGAATATCCTAAACTAAATACAAATAAACCTAAGCAAGTAAAGATTAAGTATTCTAACAGTTACCCAATCAATCTTAAAACTCCTTGTCATCTCCCACTCTCACCCTAGTTTTACTTTCCTTTTTCTTTTCTTCCTACCAACATCATCTTCAGTACTAGCATTTGCATCCGAGTGAATTATCTCATTATGTGTATCCCTTAGAACATCTTCTGCCGTGTCGGTATTGTCATCCTCATTTGATGCATTTAACTCAATGACAATCCTACCTTGTGGTGGTGGTGAGCTACTGTGAATGGCTTCTGCAACTATAGAAGTTGATGGACCGAAAACTTTGCCAATTCCAAAGAAAGACTTTATGGTAGTATCTTTAAGTTTAAATTTTGGGCATTTTGATGGCCTCCCAATCCCTTCAGTTTCACCACCCTGAGGAGTCTTACCCTTGTCTAACATCCCAATCCCTTCACCACCTTGAGGAGTCTCAGTCTCACCCTTGTCTGACATCTCAATCCCTTCACCACCTTGAGGATTCTCACCCATGTCTGATTATGACATCTTGAGTCTTGACCTCTCACTACGAACTAAAAGTTAAAACTAATACTATCAATTATGAAGAAATGATTACTCACCTTTATGCCTTCTCAATTCTCTGAAACAGGGATCAGGAATGACTAGGCCTGTGTTGTAGGATTGTAACTTTAGACTTCTGCCCTGCAATGAACTTTGACGTTCCAACTCAAATTGTGGAATGCAAATCAGGAGCTCCCAAATTTACTAATAAAAAACAAACAAATTGTAAGAAAGAGTGTATTTATATCAATCCATGATTGCATTTTTGGTGAATTGCATGGGTGTGTAACGAACATTTAATTTAAGTGAGGTGAAATGGGTCCTGGAATGCTTATAATGTTTTAATTGATATTGGCAAATTTGGCTAACGCGTGCCCCATGAAAATTTAATTTACCATTGGCGAATTAGGTCTTGGGTATGTGGTTGTTTTACTATTGCTGGCGAATAACGAAGGTGATCTAATACCTACGTTTGAGTGATTCCAGGCAAATATTATGGGTATACATGTCGAACGATGTGTGGTCAATAGCGAAGCCAGAATATAGTGTAATGTTAACCCCAAAATTCTGGGTGATTTTACCATGATGTTTCCCCAAACTATTTGCCATTTCCTTAAAAAAATATGCAAAAATATGCGAAATTCACCACTAAAAAACTCTCTGATTCTCTCTTTGACGAAAAAACCCCCAAAAATAACTAGAGGAAGGGAAGACATGAAAATCTCACCTGAAACTTTTACCCCAAGACAAACCCTCATTACCATCAAAAGCACCAGGGTGAGGATGACTAGAAGAAACCAATTGTCAGATAGCCATATCAACCCATTGCCTGCCTTGAAATACCCATTGAGGCACATGATCTACATTACAACCTGTAATCACACAAATCTGTCAATTTTAATTAAATGAATATTTTGTATTTATTTGATTAAAAATCCACTAGCCACTAGTTAATTAAATTAATATTTAATTAATTCATCCCCAAACATTCTTCTATTAATTAAATAAATTATTCAATTTATTTTAATTAATTCATTAAATCAAATTCCAATCAATTAAATAAATAAAATCTATTTATTTAATTAAATCCCCTTATTCCTCTTTTAAATAAATTAAATAAAACATTTATTTAAATCATTATCCCCCCCACTTGCATTTTCCTATAAATGCAACTTGCACACATTTATTGAAATAAATGAATTTTTATTTTAATAAAATCCTATTTTCCCTCACCCACCAAATCCACTTGCAAAATCTAATCCCCTTCTAGATTCTTCTAACCCCTTCCTAATTAGCCTAATCCATCCCCTAATTATTGTCACATTCCTAAGCAAAATGGAGTCACTTCTCAAAGACTCCAAAGTCTTTGAAAAGCATTTAATGCTTTGTGTGTTCAACAAATTAACCCCCAAAGTCTTCCAAGACCACTAATGGCTCTTACATGACCATTTATGGCTCTTACATAACCATTTATGGTTATTTCAAACTTGTCCCCCCAAACATTTATTGTTTTGACCATATTCATCCATTTCACATTTGCACAAGAATTTATCCATTGGATAAAAACTTTATTCTTTGAATAAATAGTTTATTCATTCAACCAACCTTGACTTTAACTCCCAAAGTCATATCAGGCATTTAATGCTTATTCCTTCTCCTCTCAATCTATCTCACATTGACACTTGTCATCCTGAGATTGAGTTGAAAGCCCTCACATGGATTTGAAATCATTCAATCCTGACCCTTGTTGAGATTGCTCAATCTCAACCATCCATTGCTCCATTTTTTCTATAAATAGAGCTCATTCCTTCATAATTCAGATCCTAAAAACTTGTATGCATTTAAGCTATAGACATTTTAAGAGAGCATTTTAGCATAATTAACTCATATATTGTCATCTTGGACAAAATAAATCATTTTTAGTATCAATAGCTTAGTATTAGCTTTTCATTTCAGATTTGGAGCACAATACCACAATCTCAATCCTCCATAAGCATCCATAGTGCAAAAAGCTGCTGAGAGCTACACTATTTTGGAACTTGGAGAGGAGAGGAACAAGGGAGAAATAACTAAGAGCATGTTTGGAGGCATTTGGAGATGCCTCATCATATTTGTTTCTTTAATTAAATATGCTTTCATGTTTTTAGTGTCTCTCTTGGTATGCCTATTTAGAGTAGTCTTTGATTAAATAACACTAACGGTTTTCTTATGTGTCTTGTGTTGTTTGTCTCTTAGACTAACCTTGTCCATTTTGTAGGGCATCATTTGGTGAACCCAACGTGAATCGAACACACCAAAAATATCATCTTTTTTTTTAGCAAACTAACATGTCTGAATGTTGAAAAATGTCACACAGGTTGCGTTTTGGCGCTATTGAACACATTCTAGTGCTACCGACACTTTTTCTTTTAGCGCTATTGTTCTTACAATAGCGCTATTATTCTTACAATAGCGCTATTGTCAAAATTTTAGTGCTTTTGGATTTAATTTGGCGCATTTGTAGTTCTTTGGGCGCTATTGCAAATCTTTCAGCGCTTTTGCCTCTCTGACTTTCCCATTCTTTCAGCGCTTTTGTGTTAAATAGCGCTTCTGTTCAAACACAGACTAGCGCTATTGTAACAGAATGTCGTAAAAATTGCCTTGTAACAAAAAAAAAGTGAAAATTTTAGGCTTGCGGAAGCCCCCCTTGGACATCAATTTTACTAACATATTGTTGTTTGTGCAGGTTAAAACTCACCATTAAAAATCACAAACTTGTCTTTTGGTGCATTAAAACTTGAACACAAACAAAATTTCATACCTTTCTAGTTAGGATAACTCGTCTTTTGGTGCTTAAAATTAACAAACAAATTTTCTTTCTTGCATCAAACTTAAAAATCACAATCCACACTTCAATTTTTGGGCAAGTAAAAAGAATAATCCACTTGTTTTGATTTTTACAAACAATTTTTACTTCAAGCAAATGTGTTTTCATTACGTTGACCAGGATTTCAATTTCTAGAATACAAAACACATTGCCTTTGAAGGTTAAAAAGAACACCATGACTGTTAGAGCAACATCTCCAAATAGTTAGATCACATTGCAATGGTGGATTAAAAAGAAACAAGTGTTTTTCGTGTTTGGCACGCTTGTGCAAAAAGTCGATTGAGTGGTCCTACCTCTAACACACACTATCCTCTCCCTTGGCTCTCGTGGTCCTAGGTGCAAGAGAAAAGTGTTAGTAACACTCAAAATTTTTATCTTTTTAAGAGAGGCCTGCCAAGAGACACATCACTCTTGGAAACGACCTCACGCGGTAAATTCTTCGAGCCGCTATAGAAATCAGGTGAGAGCAAAAGCTATAGCCTTGGGTATAGCTATTCCTACAGTGTAACTGGTCGAAAGGACAAATGGGCCCCACCATTAGTTACAAGGCTCTTAAGTGAGTCACTGCAGAATGAACTTATGTCCAAAAACATCGAACATGACTAAACACCTTTAAGTAGTAGCCCACCCGTTCTATTGATTGAGGATATTTGCAATTTAATTTAGTGCAAGAGCATAGATGGTTTTGCTCCCAAGATACTCACCATACATATTTCCTTGAGTAGAAACATAACTTTTTGAAAAGTCACTTGTGGCTTGATAAAAGTGGTGACTCCCCCCATCATAGGGATCATCTATTTGTTATGTTCGTGCAAGACTTAGTATATCACATCCTTACCTGCCACGACAGGATTCATAAGGTATGTAGTACCAAAGTCGAAGAAATATCAAGATGTGGGCTAAATTTATCACAACTGGTCATTTGACCTTAGGGATAAAAGGTGTTTGAAGTGTGTTTGTTTTAAAGACCAAGTGCAAAATTGAGCCGACTTCAGGCTTTGGAAATACACCTTAAAATACATCTAAAGGAAGGGTCATATACAAGTCCAAGGATTGGGTTGATCTAGACCCATACTCATTTGTGCCTTTAAGGCAACATTCTTGTGTTTGTGTGCTTGCTTTGTTTTCTTGTCAAAGAAACATCAAATCAGAAAATCAATCCCCAAAAAAAACAAAGTATTCATCCAACATCTTTCAAAACAACCAAAAACATCAAAAACAAAGTGCAAACAACAAAGTATCAAAACTTTATGACCATTCTTCACATCTTGTGAAAGAAGAAGCATCATCAGAATATCAACATGAAAAGAACATTAAGCTCAAAGGCTTTGATCAAACGAAGGAAATTCTTCTATATCAATAGACAAATCTTTGTCTCCCATAGAGTTTTCTTGCGTCACATGTGTCTCTACCTTCAAGGCAAAACAAACAAATTTGATTCAGAATCATTGAACCGCAGAGCTTTTATGCAATATAGAGATTTGAGTTATCACAAAAACCAAGGAGGTAAGATTAATCCCAACTTTTTCCCCAACATCTGTATCACCTACAACACAGCTCGAGAAATACCTCCAACACCCGAAAGAGAAGAGATAGAGTTTGTCCCGTTTGTGACACAAAGTTTTTATTAAAGTTGAAAACATTTCATCCATCATCTTATTCATACATCATCACTTCATCATCAATCCGTCCCAACTCTCAAAACATTAAGAGGTTCTTGTCCTAAGTTCTCTTTTTCGATATTGCTTGAATCCAACACCTCACATCACTTTTTAGATTTTTTCTACATCTAGGATAAGCTCATCCTAAGAAACACATCTATGCAGGTTAAAACTAGTTCATGAGTGAATCCTCTCATTACTAGGTAGTTAAATCTGTAACACATCTCAGATTTCTCTACACCTTATCACATCAAAATCTTATCAAACAAGCAAGCAATCCAAAAAAAGGAATTTCGGTTACATCTACCTTAAAAGTGCTAGAGATCCACATGCAACACCATTCACCAACCATCAATCTTTCATTTCATCAACAACTCATCATCATTTTCACTCAACTTCAACAAAGACTCATAAACAAAATGGCTCAAACCCGATCATGGTCAAGGCAACAAGAAATAGAAATAGAAGAAGAAGAAGAGGAAAATCTCAATGAATTCCAAGAAGCACTTGGAGGAAATGCAAATGACGAAAACCCAAGCACTCCTACTCCTACAACAATAGAAAGGGCTCAACATAACCCTTTTTTTAACAAATTGTTTGATGAAATACTCAGGAGCAATGCAAATGCTCACTTCTTAAAACTCGCTCAAGAAGGAGCCAAACTACCCTCTAACTTTGATCTTGCCCAATTAAGACAGGCATCAGAAAGACAAAGTCACCATGAAGAGGAAAGAGGTAGAGATCCCATTAGATATAACATTCCTCGAGGTAACCCACCACCTCCTCCTCCAAATGAAATGGAGATGTTGCAGCAACAAGTCGAGAATCTCACCCGACAACTTCATAGTGGTGTCAAAACTAACCAGTTCTCACTCAATGACATCTATCCCTATCCTTTTGATAGGAATCTTTATATGCCACCCTTTCCATGAGGATTCGAAACACCCAAATTTGAAAAATATAGAGGAAAGGGAGATCCTCATGATCATGTCAGAGAATTTCATTCCGCTTGTCTCGAAGTGGCATATGAAGACACATACCTAATGTGCCTTTTTCCCCAAAGCTTGGGAGGAACAACCACATCATGGTTTTCCCGACTACCAGGTGGCATTAGAACATTTGAGGAACTCATCCAGAAGTTCCTAGCTCATTACTCTCATAACATTGAACGCGACATCACCATGGCTGATCTGTGCAACACTAAACAAAAACTAGGTGAACTATTCTTAGTATTCCTGCAATGATGGCGTCAAATGTCTAGCAGGCGTTCTCTTTAGTTACCTGAACGAGAACTAGTGGAAATATTCATTTCCAACTTAAACGAAGAAATGGAATTTCACCTAGATGTCAAATACACAGACTCTTTTAATGATATGATCACCAAGGGTTTAAAATGTGAAAGGGCACTTATCAAGAAAGGACTCATCAAAATCTTTAATGAACCCAAAGATGGTCCTCGCCCACGCTTCAATAGCGATAAACCAAACTTCTGGAATAAAAACAAGAATATCTTCAACAATGGGGTTGTGGATGCTAGGACTATACAAAGTGCACAACCTATGGTTCAGTTTGCAGGACAAAATCCTCCACCTCAGAACAACACAAATATTCCTTCAAATCAAAGTCGCATCACATCTCATGATGAACCAAGACCTCGTCAGCAAAAATAGAAACACACATACACTCCCTTAGGGGAACCCATTGAAACAGTATTGCGACAACTTATTTCTCAAAATTTGGTCACTCTACCTAAACTATCAAACTATGAGCCTCAGGTCAAACCAGCATGGTGGAGAGATACTGAACACTATGAATTCCATCAAGGAAGAGGACACAAGACAAGTAATTGTCACCGATTAAAAGATCTTATTCAGGATCTTATTGACTGAGGAGAAATTGAAATTGAAGAACATGACCCAAAAACAACAAATAATGATCATCTGATGTTCAAAAATCCACTTCCATCACAAGATCAAAGGGGTCCTTCCACTTCCTGAAGAGGCACTGATACCACTGATTATACACAGGCTACGTATAATTACACTGTCAATCATTTGTATGATGCCAATGAACAAGTTGCAACAATAAACTTCAAAAATCCCAACTCAAATTGCAATGTTGTTACACATCGTGGCAAGGTCACCATAAAGGCAGTTCCACAAGGCACCACCTCCATCCCAAAGCAGTACAATCTTGTGGAACAATTAGACAAAACCCCTGCGCTTATATCCATTTTAGAGCTTTTGCACCTATCACCATCTCATAAAACTATCTTGGATCAAGCCCTCTAAGAGGCGTCAGTCCCTGTAAATCTGAATACAGACCAATTTCAAGCCATGGTTGGAAGTCTAAAGTCATCACCTTGTCTCACTTTTTTCGAAAGTGACATCTCTTCCTTCCAACAACCTCAGAATGCTTCGCTACACATTGAAGGATTTATCAACCAACACAGGATCAAGCGAGTCTTGATCGATAATGGAGCAGGCCTAAACATTTGTACACTATAGTTGGTCACAGCATTGGGCTATGTGGTAGAATCAGTGGATCCTCGTAAGAAGATCACAATCAAAGCTTATGACGATGCAGAGCGTTCATCCAAAGGAGCTGCGGTACTACCAATCCGAGTGGGCCCCGTGGTAAAGAACATCATTTGTCAGGTTCTGGACCTTCCTCTACCATACAATCTATTATTAGGAAGACCTTGGATACATGCCATGCAAGCCGTTCCATCTACCTACCATCAATGTATCAAATTCCCACATAACAATGTAGAAATCACGATCCTGGGCGATGCAAATCCCTTTGCGTATTGCCATAATATCAGCCATCAACCAGAGATTACTGTTCCTAATAATAGAGAAGCCATTTCCTCCACATCATATATAAGTCCCGCCTCTCTTGCCAGTTCAAACACCACTATACCCAAGCAAGAAAAGCTTAAGATGAAAGTAGCAGAGGAAGGTCCTGGGGAATACAACTTGAGTCAACTCTTTTGTGTGGGACAAATGCCCACTTCTCCTCGAACACATGGTAAACCACAGCAGGAACTCCAACAACCACTGATCATGCTAGCATGTGCTTTGACACCTTTCATCCTTGGAAAGAGTCAAGAAGAAGAAACCCAAGATGAGGACTTGGCGGAATGGATCTATAAAGATCCCATCACCACTGATCTACCACAAGTTAAACTTCCTATGGATCAGTATGGCAAAGGTCTACTCATCATGCAAAGGACGGGATATGATGGTCAGAGTGCTTTGGGATATTGCAAACAAGAACGACATGAACCACTGCTCCTAGAATTAAAGCCCAAAGGTAACACAGGCCTAGGCTTTGAAAAAGAGATCTTTCCTAAGCTCAGATTCAAAGGAAAACCCAACAAACTGTTATGTCAGCCTACTACAAAGAGGACACCTTTCATAATCAAAGCAGCATCAAGCACCATCCCAACTACCCCATCGAGGCTTACAACCCTAACACAACCATCTACAATACCAATCATCCCACCAATCAAACCAGTAATCCCATTCGCAACAACTATTACATCCATAGTACCATTAGCAGCAGCAACTGTATCAGAACCTGCAGCAACATCTATGGTACCAGCAGTTCCCGCAGAAGCCACTGAGTCAAAACTGCCGATACTTCCTCTGCCAGATTCTCTTATCTCCATCAAACTTCCTGTAGCACCGATCACTACAAAGGTACATCAACCAATCACACCTGCAGTGTTTAACTCAAAAGACATTCTAGTATGGTATAGCAATCGAATGCTGGAAAGTGATTCAGAGACCGACTCACATGAGTGGGAATTTGATTCTGTACAGCTTAACACTTTAGATGAGGAAGACACATCACCACCTCCGCCACGCAAAGACATCCCTATTTATGGAGAAGCACAGATAAAGGCCACTTGGGTTCCTGAACTGGAAACATCTTCCACAGACCCTACGTCTCATCCTACACCTGATTCTGACAAGGAGAGTACCGTTAACGACCTTCACCATCATGTCTTAACCCTCACTGATACATCTAACGCACTTAACCTAATCGATGAAGTAATGTCCATTATCCACCCTGAACTCATCGAATGGAACCAACCAAATTCCCCATGCCTTGACTTCTTCCAAAATGATGAGGCCATCATTGACTTTTTGGAATTAAGGGATAATCTACCAAGTGGGGATCACAAAGCTGGATTCGCCATAGAACTTAATAGTGTAGCATAATTCGAGGCGGATGCCAAACCTTTCAGCTGCAAAAATATAATAATAAAACATGGATCTTCCAGTGAAAACCACACTGTGGCACTGTTTGATCCAACAAAAGTAAAAAGAAAGAGCGTATCTAATGGTGAAAACCTCTCTAAGGTGCCTGAGGATGAAGGGTTTGACATTCTCCCTGATAGTACACAACAGGAATGATCAACGATTCTCATCGAGGAAACCAAAGAATACAATGTGGGGACTCCTGAAAATCCTCATCTCATACATCTAGCATCTCTTCTCACTCTAGAGGAACAACCTAAGTTTATAGAGTTCTTCCAGAAGCATCAGATCAACTTTGCATGGTCATATGTAGACATGTCTAGGCTTGATCCTGATTTAGTCATGCATCACCTCACCATCACAGAAGGAGCCAAACCTGTCAAACAAAATCTTCGTAAGATGCATCCTCAAATTGCAGTGCTAGTCAAAATAGAACTCAAGAAACTCCTAGATGTTGGTTTCATTAGACCAATTGATTATGCAGAATGGATCTCCAATATTGTACCTGTCGGCAAACCAAAAGGGGGCATCCACATTTGTACTGACTTCAGAGACCTGAATAAGGCATGTCCTAAGGATGACTTCCCCTTACTAAATATCGACATCATAGTGGATCTGACAGCAGGACACACCATGCTTTCACTCATGGATGGCTTTTCCGGATACAATCAGATAAAGATCGCACCAAAAGATCAACATAAGACAACCTTCACATGTCCATGGGGCACATATTGTTGGAATGTAATGCCTTTCGGTCTAAAGAATGCAGGAGCGACCTATCAAAGGGCAATGACCACCATCTTCCATGACATGATGCATACTATGATGGAAGATTATGTTGATGACTTACTAGCAAAATCACTCACCAGAGAAGGGCATCTCCACATCTTAGATAAAATCTTTGATAAACTGGAACAATACTGTGTTCGACTCAACCCAAAGAAATGTGTCTTTGGAGTAACCTCTGGGAAGCTTCTAGGATACATTGTCTCAAGTAAAGGTATTGAGGTTGACCCAGCAAAGGTAAAAGCAATCATGGACATGCCACCTCCAAAGAATATCAGTCAGCTAAGGACATTACAAGGGCGACTTCAATCCATCCAAAGATTCATTGCACAATTGGTTGATAAGTGTCACCCATTTACACATCTGTTAGATAAGAACATCCGCTTTCAGTGGGATGCCCGATGCCAGCAAGCATTTCAGACGCTTAAAGACTATCTCATGAATCCACCATTGCTGATGCCACCAGATCCAAGTAGATCATTGTTATTATATATCTCAGCGACAAGTACAACATTGGGTGTACTACTGGCACAACATAATGCAGAAGGAAAAGAGTGTGCTGTTTACTACATCTCTCGCACACTGGTGGGCTATGAACTCAATTACACACCTATTGAGGGAGCTTGCCTAGCAGTAATCTTAGCAGCCACTAAATTGAGGCACTATCTATTGACACACAAGGTACAGCTCATTGCAAAGATTGATCCACTCAAGTATTTACTCAGTAAAGCAACATTGACAGGTCACTTGGCCAAATGGGTGATGATTTTAAGTGAATTTGACATCGAGTATGTGGACCGTAAAGCTATCAAAGGGCAAGTTATTGCAGATCAGTTAGCCGATGCACCACTCATAGGCGATCATTCTCTCATTTCTAATTTTCCAGATGAAGAGATATTCATGATCACAACAACACAATCATGGAAATTATACTTTGATGGTTCGTACACTAGGCATTGCTCGAGGGCAGGCATTCTGTTTATCACACCTCAAGGTGATAGCATCCCGAAGTCTTACAGGCTCACATTTCCATGCACTAACAACATAGCAGAGTATGAGGTCTTGATCACAGGACTCAGGCTAGTTGTACAATGGAAGTTACAAGAACTGCAAGTATATGGGGATTCCCAACTAGTCATTCGACAAGCAATAGATGAATATCAGACCAAGGATGATAAACTCATGCCATATAAGCAAATGGTGGACAACCTAAAGACATCATTTACTACTATCACTTTTGAATAGATACCAAGAGATCAGAATCGAGTTGCTGATGCTATGACTACCATCGCATCTCTACTAGATCTTCCACAGAATTCAACACGCTACGAGTTCTTGGTAGAACAACTTTGGATTCCCGCTTATGATATCCCCAAATCCGAAATGATATATCGCCTTGTCGGTTCCGAATCCCCATGGTATGGTGAGTTCTACACCTATCTTCGCGATCATACCCTTCCTCCCAACCAATCGAATAACCAACGAAAAACTTTCATTTGCCAAACTGCTCGATATACCATTATTGCTGAAACCCTATACCGACGCGGTCTTGATGGTACTCTCCTTCGATGTCTGGAACAAGGTGAGATAACAAAGGCTTTGGAAGAGGTACATGAAGGAATTTGCAGGACTCACTCAAGTGGTCCGTCACTAGCCAAGAAACTCATGCGAGCTGGATATTATTGGCCATCTATGGAGAAGGATTCCTACTACTTTGTCAAAAAATGCAAGAAATGTCAAGTTCATGGAGACCTGATACATGCACCAGCACAGGAACTGCAACCCATCACAACACCATGGCCTTTTTGTCAATGGGGCCTTGACCTTGTGGGTAAAATCCATCCATCTTCATCCAATGGCCACAAATTTATTATTATCGCCACCGAATACTTCACAAAGTGGATCAAAGCTGTTCCACTTACCCAAGTCACCGGCAAGCAGATCGCCTCATTCATCCTTAATTACATCATCTGCCGGTATGGTGTGCCCATGTCCATCATCACAGATAATGGTCTTCCTTTCAAAAATCATGATGTCCGTGAACTTTGTGAAAAATTTCATATCCAACACCGCTTTTCCACTCCCTATTACCCACAAGGCAATGGTCAGGCCAAAGCATCCAATAAAAACATATTGAGGATCCTAAAGAAGACAGTCAATGATGCCGGTCATGATTGGCATGTTCAATTGAATCCAGCACTATGGGCATATCGAACTAGCATTTGAACCCCTACAGGCGCAACTCCCTACTCATTGGTCTATGGTGCAGAAGCTATCTTGCCTATTGAGGTCGAGATACCATCATTACGAGTTTCCTTGCATAATTTGATAGATGATGAAGCTTACAAAGTATCCCATCTTCAGGACTTAGAGTTACTTTATGAGAAGCAACAAGCTGCGTACAATCATCTCAAAGCCTATCAGCAGTGCATGAGCAGAAGCTACAATCACCAAGTTAGACCTCGTACATTTGAGGTAGGTGATCTTGTTCTACGAGAGAATCCTCGCAACCAATGAAACAAAGAACATCAAGGCAAGTTTGAATCAAACTGGTTGGGCCCATATGTTGTCACTGCTATGTTCGGGTCTGGGGCATATCAGTTGGCTACATCAGAAGGAGAACTGCTTGCAGATCCAATCAATAGCATGCACCTAAAACAGTTTTATACCTAAGGTGTATAGAGTGTCAAGCTCCCCTACATACCAGAAAATACCAAAAACATTCAAAAAAATGTCTTGAAGAAAATACAAAAACATTCAAAAAAAGTAAAGAAAAATCATGCATCCAAACGGTGAACAACCACTCCGGTGGCACCTTGGGCAAGTACGATGGTGAAAACCTGGCAAACAGGCACCACTTGTAAAGGCTATGGCTCCATTGTCTTTCAGACTTGTTGCGATCACATCTACTTCATACATACATCCATCCATCCAAAACCATGGCTTGTTATTCATCTGCAATTGAAAAAGTATTCCATGCGTCTTGCATCCCGCTTTTTCATAGTCATGTCTAAAAATTGGGGGCAATACCCTTAACCTATTGATGGAAGTGGATTCTACATTGTCTTATGATTCATTAAGTTCTTCATTCCAAGCAAGCATAAAAAAACCAAAAACATTGGAAAATGTCTCACAAAATATCCAAAAACATTCAAAACTGTTCCACAAAATCCAAAAAACAATGAAAAACCCATCAAAAATCACACAAAAACATGGCAACACATTGTACATACCCATCTAAGCAGATCTCAAACAAACATTGCGACATACTTAACAAAATGACCATTTATCAATCAAACCAAACAACATCAACAATCTACACAACGAACTGTCTTCAACAAGGATGCATCCTTCCTTACCAAAATAAAGTCAAGATGACATTTTCTTTGACAAGAAAATTTCTGTTTAAGCTATCATATACTTGATTGATTTATGGGTTATTTATTTTAGGTTCTTGCCGCAATTATTTGTATCCTCTACGATTTATTTCCGATGAAGTTCTGGGGCATGTACTAATGGTGTCTACGTGGGAAGTTCACCAAGCTATGTGATCTTATGCAAAATACGGTCATAGATCACTATGGCTTGCTGACTACAGTGTATACCTCGACCATATGGGCATGAACCATTACCAAGGATCCTTATTCTTTATTCTTTATGTATATACTGTTTGTTTGCAGGTACAATGCTCATTCTTTGGTTCCTCCTCATCCAAATTGGATAAAGGTTTTATCTCTTATTACGATATGCACTTGTCTCAGGATATGATCAGCCTAAGATCAAGGAGGATGATCCAAGTCATGCATGAACAGAGATAATCCTTGTCTATTCTGCAAGCAATACTCTGGTCGACTTGACCCTTATATCAAGTCATTTGTATTAACTTGCTATATTAAAATCCATGTAAGGAATACTCAGGTCATCTTGAATCATTATGTTAAGATGCTTGTATTCTCTTCCAACATTTTAAAGCTCGATGATGAAAATAGAACACTATGGATCGTCATTTCATCTCATCTGTTTATATATTGCATTCCATTGCATATCACCCATCCATTCACTCATTCATATATAGGATTTATATGCAAAAATGTGAAAATTAAGCTGGTCTTGGATATAATCACGACGGAGTACTCTGATACATCATCAATGCATCATGCCAAGTCTTACAAACCTTGCATTCCTCATGGTCATATCATCATTATATTTAGTTGCATCTTGCATTAAGAAACATTCATGTCATTTTTAACTTAACATTGCATATAGTTCATTTTTGACATTAGTTTTCATTAAATCATTGGCATCATTGCATCAATCATAAAATAAGTAGATTCATTCGTGAGATCAAATTGCCTTTGATTGTTTTAAAGCCATTTACTATGCATTCCTTTAGTGTCAGTTATCCATTATCATTTTATTATCCTTTATCATTTATTATTGTATACATTCATTTATCCATTTAGTGAAAAAGTGCATTCATTCATCCATTAACTAAGTATCTTATTATGCTCATTTTAGGATTCATTCACATTGCATTCATTATCCTCTTTTTAATTGCATGAAGGTGCAGTTATTAAAACATTAGTTATAGTAACATCACATTATCATTTGTACTTAAATCATATTTATGCATTTAGAATCATAAATCCATTTGTTTCCAAAACATTAGTTCATACCATTTTATATATATCCATTTTACATACGCATTCATTTAGGCATTATCATATAAACATTTGTACTTTACATTTTGTTTATCCATATTGCATTTATTTAATAAACATCTAGATGCATATTCATCCATAAACATCATTCATTCGACCATTGCATTAACATCATCACATAAATCATATCATCATTATATTGCAATAGGAAACACCAAAATCCTGTTCAAAAATTATTATAAGCATACATCATCATCATGGCATTACATACATAAAGCATTACATCAAAAATCAAACAAATCATACATATATAAACCTGCATTCATATGTCAGTATCCAACATCGTACATCATCATACACACATGCATACAAGAAACATCTCATCAAATGCATCCATATACACATATCCATCTAAGCAATAAACTCATCATCTTGCATAAACATCCATATAAATCAAATGCATATCATCAAAATATGGGATCTCCTCATATATCTCATCTCATATATCAGAGTACAATAAAGTCTACAAAATTGGCTAATGACATGATCACCAAGGGCTTGAAATGTGAGCGGGCCCTCATCAAGAAAGGACTTATCAAAATCTATAATGAACCAAAGGATGGTCCTCACCCACACTTTAACAGTGACAAACCAAGCTTCTGGAACAAAAACAAGAATATCATCAACGATGGGGTTGTGGATGCCAGAACTATCAAAAGTGCACAACTTGTGGTTCGATTTGCAGGACAAAATCCTCCACCTCAGACTAACACAATTGTTCCTTCAAATCAAGGTTGCATCACATCTCACAATGAACCTAGACCTCATCAGCAAAAACAAAAATGAACATACACTCCCTTAGGGGAACCCATCGAAATAGAAACAGTATTGTGACAACTGATTTCTCAAAATTTGGTCACTCTACCTAAAACATCAAACTATGAGCCTCAGGTCAAACCTGCATGGTGGAGAGATACTGAACACTGTGATTTCCATCAAGGTAGAGGACACAAGACAAGTAATTGTCACAGATTGAAAGATCTTATTCAAGATCTTATTGACCAAGGTGAAATTGAAATCAAAGGGCATGACCCAAAAACAACAAACAATGATCATCTGATGTTCAAAAATCCACTTCCATCACAAGATCAAAGGGGTCCTTCCACTTCCAGGAGAGGCACTGATACCACTGATTATACGCAAGCTGTGTATAATTATACTGTAAATCACCTGTATGATGTCAGTGAACAAGTTGCAACTATAACCATCAAGAATCCCAGCTCAAATTGCAATGTTGTTACACATTGCGGCAAGGTTGCCATACCAAAGTAGTACAATCTTGTGGAGCAATTAGACAAAATGCCTGCGCTTATATCCATTTTAGAACTCTTGCGCCTATCTCCATCTCATAAAATAATCTTGGATCAAGCTCTCCAAGAGGCGTCAGTCCCTGCAAACCTGAATACAAACCAATTTCAAGCCATGGTTGAAAGTCTAAAGTCATCCCCTTGTCTCACTTTTTCCGAAGTGACAACTCTTCCTTTCAGCAACCTCATAACGCCTCACTACACATTGAAGGATTTATCAACCAACATAGGATCAAGCGAGTCTTGATCGACAATGGAGAAGGCCTGAATCTTTGTACATTATAGTTGGTCACGGCATTGGGATATGCCATAGAATGAGTGGATCCCCATAAGAAGATCACAATCAAGGCCTATGATGATGCAGAGCATTCCTCCAAAGGAGCAGTGGTACTACCAATCCGAGTAGGCCCTGTGCTGAAACACATCATCTGTCAGGTTCTGGACCTTGCTCTACCATACAATCTATTGTTAGGAAGACCTTGGATACATGCCATGCAAGCCGTTCCATCTACCTGCCATCAATGTATCAAGTTCCCACATAACAGTGTAGAGATCACAATCCTGGGTGATGCAAATCCCTTTGTATATTGTCATAATATCAGCCATCAACCAGAGATTACCATTCCTAATAATAGTGAAGCCATCTCCTCCACATCATATATAAGTCCAGCCTCTCTTGCCAATTCAAACACCCCTATACCCAAGCAAGAAAAGCTTAAGATGAAAATAGCAGAGGAAGGTCTTGGGGAATACAATTTAAGTCAACTCTTTTGTGTGGGATAAATGCCCACTTCTCCTAGAACACATGGCAAACCACAACAGTTACTTCTGCAACCACTGATCACGCCAGCATGTGCTTTGATGCCTTTCATCCTTGGGAAGAGTCAAGAAGAAGAAACCAAAGATGAGGACTTAGCGGAATGGATCTATAAAGATCCCATCACCACTAATATGCCGCAAGCTACACTTCCCACAAATCAATATGGAAAAGGCCTCCTCATTATGGAAAGGATGGGTTATGATGATCTAAGTGCTTTGGGATCTTGCAAACAAGGAAGACATGAGCCATTGCTGCTAGAATTTAAACCAAAAGATAAAATGGCCCTAGGCTTCGAAAAGGTGATCTTTCCTAAACTTAGATTCAAAAGAAAACCCAGCAAACCACTATATCAGCCTATTGCAAAAAGGACACTTTTCATTATCAAAGCAGCATCAAACACCATCGCAACTACCCCACCGAGGCTTG
Source organism: Cryptomeria japonica (assembly GCF_030272615.1). Lineage (NCBI taxonomy): Eukaryota > Viridiplantae > Streptophyta > Pinopsida > Cupressales > Cupressaceae > Cryptomeria > Cryptomeria japonica. The sequence continues at coordinate 11,386,255 of NC_081406.1, forward strand.
AAATCCCAACACAACCATCTACAATGCCAATCATCCCACCAAACAAACCAGTAATCCCATCAGCAACAACAATAACGTCAAAAGCACCATTAGTAGCAGCAACTGTATCAAAACCCGCAGTTGTTGGATACAATTGTTTAATTGTGTATTGTCTTTGATGTTACACAAATGTCATATCAGTCTACCGAGCTCAGAATGTTCGGCAAGGTAGTTAGACAGAGTCTACCGAACTCAGAATGTTCGGCAAGGCAGTTAGACAGAGTCTACCGAGTTCAGACGGTAAGAGAAGCAAGTTACAGAGTCTACCTAGCACTTCAGTATGCTATACCGAGTTCGTAGTCTTTACCGAGTTCAGTCGGTCTTCGAAGAATATGTGAAGGAAAGTCAGTATTTTCCGAGTTCGCAGTACTTACCGAGTTCAGTCGGTTACCGAAGAATCAGCAGTGTTCACCAAGCATCAGTGAAATGTTTATGCAGTCGACCGAAGCAATATTTATTAATTGAAACTTGTATATGTAGCCGACCTATGTAATATTTATTGTAACTTGTAATTGGGCCGACTTGGTAACCTGAATGGTATATATGAGAGATCAAGTTGCGATTTCGAAGTGTAAAAAAAAGTGTGAGAGGTATGGAAATGTGAAGGAGCAGAAATGTGCGAATTCTGATGAAGGATCAGTGATATCCTTGAGGTGCAGAAAAGATATATGTGATCAGTAAGGATCTATTGGCACAGAACAGAGATCTGTATCAGCAAGATAAGTTGTATTTAATTCAGATCACTTCATTGTTGCTTTCTAACCATTGTAGCAGTGATACCGAAATCTCTTAACAGAGTTGGTCTAACAACCATTTTTGTAAATCCTCTGACAAAGTGACAATTCGGTTGAATTGTTCTTAAGACCTTTCACAAGGCCACTCCTAGCAGGGTGATTAAATCCTCTAACAGGGTCACACCTAACAGTGTGTTTTGTAACCTTTAACAGGGTTGGCTCCTAACAGGGCTCACTTCAGAAGAGTAAAAATCAATAACTAGTTACATTGGTGGTTTTCCCAAAATTGGGTTTCCACGTTATATCTGGTGTTACTTGTGTTCATGTTATTTGTTTTATGCATGTTAATGTTTAATGAACACTGATAAGTTAATTTACTGAGTTTCAGCAGTTTATATTTAAGACATCTAAGGGACTTGTGGATTTATTTTTGTGGTAACTGATTCACCCCTCCCCTCTCAGTTACTCCATCCATATTTCCAACAATTGGTATCAGAGCTCTCGGTGCTTGTAGGAAGGATTTCAAGGATCTAAGCTAAAGATCAAGATGTCTTACAAGAGGGAAATTCCAAGGCTAAACAGAAATAACTTTTCAGCATGGCAAGGTCTCATGAGACTCCATTTGGCTTCCATTGGAGATACAGGATTGACACATCTTGACACAGACTATGTGACACCCACTGGTACACTAACTGTTGCTGATATTGCTGCAAAGAAGACTCATAACACCATGATGATAGACATTGCATCTGCCCTAAGCTATGAAGAGTTTGATGATGTCAAAGATTGCAAAAGTGCATTTGAAATGTGGAACAAGCTAAAAGATATCTATGGTGGTGATGACAATGTGAGAAGAGCCAAAGCAGAAAGCTTGAGAGGACAGTTTGATCAATTAAAAATGAGTGAGGATGAAAATATTGCAAAATATGTTGAAAGAGTCAGAGCCAGTGTCAGTGCAATCAAAGCTTCTGGAGGTGATATCTCAGAGGAAACAGTCATAAGCAAAGTTCTCAAAACATTACTACCCATTTATGCAATCAGAGTTTCTGCAATTCAGGAAAGAAGATGTGAAGCAAATCATAAGATAAATTTAGGGGCCATAGTTGGAAGATTAACTGCATTTGAGTTAGACAACTATGACAACTATGTTCCAGCTTCCAAAAACATGGAATCAGCATTTGAAGCTAAGGTTTCACTCAAGGAGAAAGGCAAAAAGAAAAAGGAATCTCGGTCAGAAAGTGAAGATGAATCAGAACCAAGTTCAGACAGTGATCTTGAAATAATTGAAGCTCTTCTAGCAAAGAAATATTCCAAAGGCAGAGGAAAATACAGAGGCAAAGTTCCTCTAATCTGTTTTTCATGTGATGAAGTTGGTCATATTGCTGCTAGATGCCCAAACAAGCAGAGCAAAGATGAGAAGAAAGATCACAAATGGGATGGCAAAAAGGACTACAAATCATTCAAAGGTAAGAAAACATGCTTTATGGCTAAGGATTCTGATAATAGTGAAGATGAAATTGTTTATATTGCTATAAGAGATGATTCTGATAATGATGAGGAAGATAAGATGGCACTTATTTTTCATATAAGCAAAAATGATACTTGGATCATAGACAGTGGTTGCTCTCATCATATGACTGGTGATAAAACCAAGTTTGAACATTTTATAGACTATGATGGAGGTAGTGTAGGGTTTGGTAATAATGAACCTCGCTACATAAAAGGAAGAGGTAGAATCCCTATAACCAAAGAACTTGTATTTGATGATGCCTACTGGGTTGAAGGTCTCAATCACAACTTGATGAGTATGGCACAGCTACTTAATAGTGGACTCAAGGTGGAATTCACGCATGGAAAGGCCAAACTGCTAAATAATCAAGGAAAGCTGATTGCATCAGGCACTCAAACAAAAGGTAATTTGTTCCGACTTGAAACAAGTGAAAATTCATGTTTTATTGCTCAAGTTGAAGAAAGTTGGTTATGGCACAAAAGGTTATGGCATGTAAATTTTGATAACCTAGTGAAAATAAGTAAATTCAGAAAAGTAAGAGGTATTCCAGATATAAAGAAACCTGAGGTCGGTCTATGTAAGAATTGTCAAATTGGAAAGATGGGAAAGACTAGTTTCAAAAGCAAAAACTATCAATCTGAAGATATATTAGAAATTGTGCATACTGATTTATGTGGACCCATAGGAACTGAAAGTTATACTAGAGAAAAGTTCTTCATTCTTTTTGTTGATGATTACTCAAGAATGATGACTGTCATGTATTTAAGGAACAAATTAGAAGCATTTGAAAAGTTCAAATGGTATTTGGCCAGAGTAGAAAAAGAAACAGGTAAAAGACTTAAATGTCTAAGGTCAGATAGAGGTGGTGAATTCATCTCTAATGAATTCAATAACTTTTGCATTGAAAGAGGAATCAAAAGACAAGTATCAGCCCTTAGAACTCCTGAGCAAAATGGAATAGCTGAAAGAAGGAACAGATCTATCATGGATTGTGCAAGAACCTTAATGATTGAAAAGAATATTGCTATCAAATACTGGAAGGAAGCTATCAGCACTGCTGTTCATACCTTGAACCGAGTACAGCTGAAGAAGGACTCATTCAAAACCCCCTATGAATTATGGTATGGCTACAAACCTAATGTAAGTTACCTAAAAGTATTTGGAAGTAAATGTTACATTTTGAAAGAATCTAGAAAAGGAAAATTTGATGTGAAAGGTGATGAAGGTATATTCCTCAGATATTCTTGCAAGAGTAAAGCATATAGATGTTTGAACTTGTCTACTCATAAAGTTATAGAAAGTGCACATGTGAAAGTTGATGAGTTTGCAGAAAGATCTGAAGAAGAAAGCAAAAGAGAACCAGAAGATTATAGAAGATTTGTGTCTATTGAACCTGATACAATACCAGATACATCTGCTAATCAGGAATCTTCTACTCCCGAGTCATCAGTAACCGAGTTACAGAAAGAGCAAACCGAGCCAGTATCTACCGAGTCTGATGAACCAGAACCAGTGTCTACCGAGTCTGAAGAAACCGAGCCAATATTTACCGAGCCGGACCAGCCAGTTGAAGAACAAGAGGACAATGATGAAATTCATTCTAAAGGCAAGAAACCTGTATTAGCCGAGTATGTCAGACGACATCATTCAGCAGATCAGATCATTGGAGACAAATCTGAAGGAACCATGACAAGAAGTAAGTTGAAAAGCACTTGTTTACTTGCTGATTTTGAACCTAGAAATGTCAAAGATGCATTGGGAAATGATAGTTGGATAGAGGCTATGAAAGAAGAGATAGAACAGATAGAGAAAAACAAGACATGGACTCTTGTACCCAGACCTAAGGATAAAAATGTGATTGGAACTAAGCGGGTATTCAGAAATAAACTAAATGAAGATGGCAAAGTTTCAAGAAACAAAGCAAGACTAGTATGCAAAGGATATGCTCAACAAGAAGGAATAGACTATGGAGAAACTTTTGCTCCTGTTGCAAGATTGGAAGGAGTCAGAACCTTACTTGCATATGCCGCCTACAAAGGATTCAAAGTTTATCAGATGGATGTTAAATCTGCATTTCTTAATGGTATATTGGATGAAGAGGTTTATATTGAACAACCTGAAGGTTTTGTTGATCCACAAAAGAAGGACATGGTCTGCAAATTACATAAAGCATTGTATGGTCTGAAACAAGCCCCTAGAGCATGGTATGAAAGATTGCATAACTATCTTATTCAGATTGGATTTCAAAGAACTAATGATAACAGTAGCTTGTATATCAAGGAAGGATCAGATAACAAAATTGTCTTAGCAGAAATATTTGTAGATGATACTATTTTCACAGGAAATGATGATCTTTGCAAAGAATTTTCAGTACAAATGAATAAGGAATTTGAAATGTCCATGTTTGGTGAGATCAAATTCTTTGTTGGTCTTCAAATTCAACAGAACAAAAATGGTATCTACATTACGCAATCAAAATACATCAAAGAGATACTGAAAAAGTTCGGTATGGAAGATTGTAAGCCAGTTGGAACTCCTATGTGTACTAGATTGAAGCTTACCAAGGAAGATGAATCACAAGAAGTAGATCAAACACTGTATAGATCTATGATTGGAAAGCTGCAGTATGTTGTTCATACTAGACCAGATATTGCTCTTGCAGTTGGTATTGTTGCAAGATTCTCAGCAAAACCAAGAGAAAGTCACATGACGGCAATCAAAAGAATAATGAGATATTTGAAAGGAACTGAAGAGTATGGATTATGGTACAAATTTGGAGGAAATTTTGATTTGAAAGTATTTACTGATGCTGATTGGGCAGAAAACATTGATGACAGAAAAAGTACAAGCGGAGGAGCATTCTTTCTAGGAAAGAAATTGGTTTCCTGGACAAGCAAAAAGCAGAACTGTATATCCCAATCTACAGCAGAGGCAGAATATGTTGCTGCAGCAGTAAATTGTTCAAATGTTGTTTGGTTTAAACAGCTATTGGCAGGCATGAAAATGGAAATCAAAGAACCAATTGTTATGTTCTGTGATAATACAAGTGCAATTGACATGTCCAAGAACCCAGTGATGCATCCCAAAACCAAGCACATTGCAATAAAATATCATTTTGTCCGAGAATTGGTGCAGGACAAGGAGATCAGATTGGAATATATTCACACAAAGGAACAAATTGCTGACATATTCACAAAACCATTGGCTAAGGATGCATTCTTGTATCTAAGAGGTAAGTTAGGGGTCACTCCCCTATCTGAAATTCACTACAGAAAAGTTTTAGTGATGCATCAACTCATCCTAAGTAGTTGATGCAGTATAATCAGGAAAATATTGCATATGAATCAGTACAAAAGGTACATTATAACTCAGATGAAGTCTTATTGTCTTTGGCATGTGTTGTCAAAGAGGGAGAGTTTTACTGTCATATCCTACTAAAATTTGAAAGAAAGTTCATTAAGATAAAGAGGGAGAGTTATTTGATAAAGAGGGAGAGTTTTACCGTCCAAAGATGAAGTTACTTCACAGAGGGAGATTATTGAAAGAAGGAGTGTTCTCTATTCAAAGGGAAAGTTATGTTGGCATGTTGCTGTCATAAAAGAAAAGACCTGTTTTCAAATTTCATTCTGCTATGACATGTTGTGTTGCCATCAATGCCAAAGAGGGAGATTGTTGGATACAATTGTTTAATTGTGTATTATCTTTGATGTTACACAAATGTCATATCAGTTTACCGAGCTCAGAATGTTCGGCAAGGCAGTTAGACAGAGTCTACCGAGCTTAGAATGTTCGGCAAGGCAGTTAGACAGAGTCTACTGAGTTCAGACGGTAAGAGAAGCAAGTTACAGAGTCTACCTAGCACTCCAGTATGCTATACCGAGTTCGTAGTCTTTACCGAGTTCAGTCGGTCTTCGAAGAATATGTGAAGGAAAGTCAGTATTTTTCGAGTTCGCAGTACTTACCGAGTTCAGTCGGTTACCGAAGAATCAGCAGTGTTCACCAAGCATCAGTGAAATGTTTATGCAGCCGACCGAAGCAATATTTATTAATTGAAACTTGTATATGTAGCTGACCTATGTAATATTTATTGTAACTTGTAATTGGGCCGACTTGGTAACCTGAATGGTATATATGAGAGATCAAGTTGCGATTTCGAAGTGTAAAAAAAAGTGTGAGAAGTATGGAAATGTGAAGGAGCAGAAATGTGCGAATTCTGATGAAGGATCAGTGATATCCTTGAGGTGTAGAAAAGATATATGTGATCAGTAAGGATCTATTGGCACAGAACAGAGATCTGTATCAGCAAGATAAGTTGTATTTAATTCAGATCACTTCATTGTTGCTTTCTAACCATTGTAGCAGTGATACCGAAATCTCTTAACAGAGTTGGTCTAACAACCATTTTTGTAAATCCTCTGACAAGGTGACAATTCGGTTGAATTGTTCTTAAGACCTTTCACAAGGCCACTCCTAGCAGGGTGCTTAAATCCTCTAACAGGGTCACACCTAACAGTGTGTTTTGTAACCTTTAACAAGGTTGGCTCCTAACAGGGCTCACTTCAGAAGAGTGAAAATCAGTAACTAGTTACATTGGTGGTTTTCCCAAAATTGGGTTTCCACGTTATATCTGGTGTTACTTGTGTTCATGTTATTTGTTTTATGCATGTTAATGTTTAATGAACACTGATAAGTTAATTTACTGAGTTTCAGCAGTTTATATTTAAGACATCTAAGGGACTTGTGGATTTATTTTTGTGGTAACTGATTCACCCCTCCCCTCTCAGTTACTCCATCCATATTTCCAACAATAGTAGCATCCACAACACTAGCAGTTCCAATAGAAGCAACTGAGTCAACACTACCGATACTACCCGTATCAGATTCTTTGATCCCCATCATCCTTCCTGCAGCACCGATCACACCTGCAGTATTTAACACAAAGGACATACCAGTATGGTATAGTAATCGGATGCTGGAAAGTGATTCAGAGACCGACTCACATGAATGGGAATTTGATTCCATACAGCTTAACACTTTAGATGAGGAAGACACATCGATACCTCCACCCTGCAAAGACATCCCTATTTACGGAGAAGCACAGATAAAGACTTCTTGGGTTCCTGAATTGGAAGCTTCTTCCACAGACCCTACATCACATCTTATGCCTGATTCTGACAAGGAGAGTACCATCAATGACCTTCACCATAATGTCTTAACCCTCACTGATACATCTAACAAACTTAACCTAATCGATGAAGTAATGCCCATTGTCCATCCTGAACTCATCGAATGGAACCAACCAAATCCCCCATGTTTTGACCTCTTCCAAAACGACAAGGCCATCATTGAATTTTTGGAATTAAGGGATACCCTGCCAAGTGGGGATCACAAAGTTGGATTCACCATAGAACTTAATAGCATAGCATACTTCGAGGTGGATGCCAAACCTTTCAGCTGCAAAAATATAACAATAAAACATGGATCTTCTAGTGAAAACCACACCGTGGCACTATTTGATTCAACAAAAGTAAAGAGAAAGAGCATATCCAATGGTGAAAATCTCTCTGAGGCGCCTGAGGATGAAAGGTTTGACATTCTTCCCTGCAGCACACAATGGGAACGATCAACGATTCTCATCGAGGAAACCAAAGAATATAATGTGGGGACTCCTGAAACTCCTCACCTCATACATCTGGTGTCTCTTTTAACTCTAGAGGAACAACCTAAGTTTGTAGAGTTCCTTCAAAAGCGTTAGATCAACTTTGCATGGTCATATGCAGACATGCCTAGGCTTGATCCTGATTTAGTCATGCATCACCTCACCGTAGCAGAAGGAGCCAAACCTGTCAAGCAGAAGCTTTGCAAGATGCATCCTCAGATTGCAGTACTAGTCAAAATAGAACTCAAGAAACTCCTAGATGTTGGTTTCATTAGACCAATTGATTATGCAGATTGGATCTCCAATATTGTTCCTATTGACAAACCAAAAGGGGGCATCCACATTTGTACTGACTTCAGAGATATAAATAAGGCATTTCCTAAGGATGACTTCCCCCTACCAAACATCAACATCATAGTGGACCTAATAGCAAGACATGCCATGCTTTCACTCATGGATGGCTTTTCAGGGTATAATCAAATAAAGATCGCACTAGAGGATCAACATAAGATAGCCTTCACATGTCCATGGGGCACATACTGCTGAAATGTAATGCCTTTCGGTCTCAAGAATGTAGGAGAAACCTATCAATAAGTAATGACCACCATCTTTCATGACATGATGCATACTATGATGGAAGATTATGTTGATGACTTACTAGAAAAATCACTCACCAGAGAAGGGCATCTCAACATATTAGATAAAATCTTTGATAGACTGGAACAATACCATGTTCGACTCAACCCAAAGAAATGTGTCTTTGGAGTAACCTTCGGGAAGCTTCTAGGATACATTGTCTCAAGTAAAGGTATTGAGGTCGACCCAGCAAAGGTAAAGGCAATCATGGACATGCCACCACCAAAGAACATCAGTCAGCTAAGGACATTACAAGGATGGCTACAATCCATTCGAAGATTCATTGCACAACTGACAGATAAGTGTCACCCCTTTACACATCTGCTACATAAAAACATCCGCTTTCAGTGGGATACCAGATGCTAAAAGATTATCTCATGAATACGCCATTATTGATCCCACCAGATCCAAGTAGACTGTTATTACTCTATATCTCAGCAACAAGTACAGCATTGGGTGTACTATTGGCACAACATAATGCAGAAGGGAAAGAGTTTGCTGTTTACTACATCTCTCGTACACTGGTGGGCTATGAACTCAATTACACACCTATTGAGCGAGCTTGCCTAGCGGTAATCTTGGCAGCCACTAAACTGAGGCACCATTTGTTAACACACAAGGTACAACTCATTACAAAGATTGATCCACTCAAGTATTTACTCAGCAAAGCAACATTAACAGGCCGCTTGGCCAAATGGGTGATGATTCTCAGTGAATTTGACATCGAGTATGTAGACCGTAAAGCAATCAAAGGACAAGTCATTGCAGATCAGTTGGCTAATGCACCTCTCATAGGCGATCATCCTCTAATTTCAAATTTTTCAGATGAAGAGACATTCATGATCACAACAACATAACCATGGAAACTATACTTTGATGGTTCATACACTAGGCATGGCTCGGGGGTAGGCATTCTGTTTATCACACCTCAAGGTGACAACATCCCGAAGTATTACAGGCTCACATTTCCATGTACAAACAACATAGCAGAATATGAGGCCTTGATCACAAGACTCAGGCTAGCCGTACAATGGAAATTACAAGAACTACAAGTATATGGAGACTCACAACTAGTCATCCGACAAGCAACAGATGAATATCGGACTAAAGATGACAAGCTTATGCCATACAAGCAAATGGTGGATACTCTAAAGGCATCATTTACTACAATTACCTTTGAGTAGATACCAAGAGATCAGAATCGAGCTATTGACACTATGGCTACTATCGCATCTCTCCTAGATCTTCCACAGAATTCAACATGCTACGAGTTCTTGGTAGAATAGTTTTGGATCCTTGCTTATGATATCCCCGAATCTGAGATGATATGTCACCTTGTCGGTTCTGAATCCCCATGGTATGGTGAGTTCTACACCTATCTCCATGATCACACCCTTCCTCCTAACCAATCGAATAACCAACATAAAACTTTCATTCACCAAACTGCTTGATATACCATTATTGCCGAAACCCTATACCAACGCAATCTTGATGGTACACTCCTTTGATGTCTGGAACAAGATGAGATAACAAAGGCCTTGGAAGAGGTACATGAAGGAATTTGTGGAACGCATGCAAGTAGTCCATCACTAGCCAAGAAACTCCTGCGCAATGGATACTATTGGCCATCTATGGAAAAAGACTCCTACTACTTTGTCAAGAAGTGCAAGAAATGCCAAGTTCATGGAGACCTGATACATGCACCAGCACAAGAATTGCAACCCATCACAACATCATGGCCTTTTTGTCAATGGGGCCTTGACCTTGTGGGTAAAATCCATCCATCTTGATCCAATGGCCATAAATTAATTATTATCACCACTGAATAATTAACAAAGTGGATCGAAGTTGTTCCACTTACCCAGGTTACCGGCAAGCAGATCGCCTCATTCATCCTCAATTACATCATCTACCGGTATGGTTTACCCATGTCCATCATCACAGATAACGGTCTTCTTTTCAAGAATCAAGATGTCTGTAAACTCTGTGAGAAATTTCACATCCAACACCGCTTTTCCACTCCCTATTACCCACAAGGCAATGGTTAGGCCGAAGCATCAAATAAGAACATATTAAGAATCCTAAAGAAGACAGTCAATGATGTCGGTCATGATTGGCACGTTCAATTGAATCCATCACTATGGGCATATCGAACTAGCATTCGAACCCCTACAGGCACAACTCCATACTCATTGGTCTATGGTGCAGAAGCTATTTTACCTATTGAGGTTGAGATCCCATCACTATGGGTTTCCTTGCACAATCTCATCGATGATGAAGCATACAGAGTATCCTATCTTCAAGACTTAGAGCTACTTGATGAAAAGCGACAAGCTACATACAACCACCTCAAAGCCTATCAACAACGCATGAAAAAAAGTTATAATCATCGAGTTAGGCCTTGTACATTCAAGGTAGGTGATCTTGTTCTTCGAGAAAATCCTCGTAACCAACCCAACCGAGAACATCAAGGAAAGTTTGAATCAAATTGGCTGGGTCCATATATTGTCACTACTATACTTGGGTCCAGGGCATATCAAGTGGCTACATCAGAAGGAGAACCACTAGTAGATCCGATTAACAACATGCACCTCAAACAGTTTTACCTAAAAAGCTGCAAAGAACATCAGGCTCCCACATATACTAGCAAAAATCCCAAAAACATCCAGATAAATGACCTAAAGAAAATACAAAAAACACCAAAAAAGTAAAGAAAAATCATGCATCCAAATGGTGAACAACCACTCCGATGGCACCTTGCGTAAGTATGATGGTGAAAACTTGGCAAACAGGCGCCACTCGTAAAAACTATGGCTCCATTATCTTTCAGGCTTGTTGTGATCACATCTACTTCATACATACATCCATCTGTCTAAAACCATGGCTTGTTATTCATCTACAATTAAGAAAGTACTCCATGCGTCTTGCATCTCGCTTTTTCATAAGTCATGTCTAAACTGGGGGCAATGCCTTAACCTCGTGATGGAAGTGGATTTTACATTTTTTCGTGATTCATTGGTTCTTCATTCAAAACTATCTCACAAAATACCAAAAACATTCAAAACAAGCATCAAAATCCAAAAACATTCAAAACTATCTCTCAAAATACCAAAAACATTCAAAACTATCTCATAAAATACCAAAAACATTCAAAACAATTCAAAATACCAAAAACATTCAAAACAAGCATCAAAATCCAAAAACATTCAAAACTATCTCATAAAATACCAAAAACATTCAAAACAATTCAAAATCCAAAAATATTAGAAAATATCAAAAATCAAACAAAAACATGGCAACACCTTGTACATACTCATCCACGTAGATACCAAACAAGCATTGAAAAAATCCTCGCACGATGATCACTTCTCAAAATTGACCAAAACAATCGACATCAACAATCAAACTGTCTTCAACAAGGATGCATCCTTCCTTACCAAAACAAAGACAAAATGACGTTTTCTTTGACAAGAAAATTGTGTAAAGCTATCAAATACTTGGTTAATTTGTGAGTAATTCATTCGTCTATCTATATCGAGTTCCTATAGCATTGTTTGTGTATCATTTGTGCATTATTCTGATGAAGTTCTGGGCATGTCCTAATGGTGTCTATGTGGGAAGTTCACTAAGCTACATGATCTTATGCAAAATGCAGTCATAGATCACTACGGCTTGCTGACTACAGCATATACCTCGACCATATGAGCATGAACCATTACCAAGGATCCATATTCTTTAATCTTTATGTACATACTGTTTGCTTGCAGGTGCGAATGCTCTTTCTTTTGTTCCTCCTACCTCATCCAAATTAGATAAAGGTTTTATCTCTTATTAACGTATGAACTTGTCTCAAGATATGATCAATTCAAGATCAAGGAGGACGATCCAAGTCATGCATAAATGGAGATGATCTTTGTCTATTCTGCAACCAATACTCTGGTCGACTTGACCCTTATATCAAGTCATTTGTAGTAACTTGCTATATCAAATCCATGTAAGAAATACTCAGGTCATCTTGAAACATTATGTCAAAATGCTTGTATTCTCTTACAACATTTTAAAGCTCAATGATGAAAATAGAGCACTATGGATCGTCATTTCATCTTATATGTTTATATATTGCATTCAGTTTCATATCACCCATCCATTCACTCATTCATATGTATGATTTGTATGCAAATGTGAGCAAGGTTAATGTGAACAGTTATGTGAAAATTAAGCTAGTCTTGGATGCAATCACGACCGAGTACTCTGATACATCATCAATGCATCATGCAAAGTCTAAAAACCCTTGCATTCATCATGATCATATCGTCATTACATTTAGTTGCATTTTGCATTAAGTACATTCATGTCATTTTAAATTAAATTGCATATAGTTCATTTCGTTTATTGACATTAGTCTTCATTAATCATTTGCATCATTGCTTAATCATAATGATTAGATTCATTCATATGATCAAATTATCCTTGATTGTATTAACCATTTGCTATGCATTCATTTAGTGTCAGTTATCCATTATCATTTTATCATCCTTTATCATCCTTTATCATTGCATACATTCATTTATATATTCATTAGTTGAAAGGTGCATTCAGTCATTCATTATTAAGTGTCTTATTATGCTCATTTTCGGATTCATTTACATTGCATTCATTATCCTTTTTTAATTTGCATTAAGGTGTAGTTATTAAAGCATAAGTTGCATCATCATCACATTTTTACTTAATCATATTTAAGCATTTAGAATCATAAACCCATTTGTTTCCAAAACATTGGTTCATACCATTTATATATCCATTATACATATGCATTCATTTAGACATCATCATAAAAACATTTGTACTTTACATTTGTTTATCCATATTTCATTCATCTAAAAACATCAAGATGCATATCCATGCATAAACCATTCATTCATTGCATATCATTATCTTATCATTATATCAAAACTGGAAACACCAAAATCCTGTCCATAAGCATACATCATCATCATGGCATTACATACATAAAGCATTACATCAAAAACAAAACATGCACACATGTATAAACCTGCATTCATATGTTAGTATCGAACATCATAAATCATCATAAAAACCATACATATAGGAATCATCTCATAAAATGCATACATATACACATATCCATCTAAGCATAAACTCATAAAACACCATCCTGCATAGCATCCATACATCACAATATGCATATAAATCAAAAGATGGGATCTCCTCATATATATCATCTCATGTATCAGAGTACAATGAAGTCTACAAAATCAGCTACCAAGAGCCATCCAAGATACAGTCCAAAAATAAAATACATATTTGCAAAATGCTCTCTCAGATGCCACTCTGACCAGATGTTGCACCACCATCACCACCTTCTCCCCCACTCATCCCCACACCACCTGATCTATCTCTCTATGGAGGCCCCATCAATCCCCCACTAGCTCCTGCACCCCCTGACCTGTCTCTCCGTAGAGGACCCATCACACCCCCACTACTCTCAATCCTCTGGGATCACTCTGATCTGGCCTGTTGCATCTGCGACTAGCTTAGTGCTCGCTGAATGGATTGTACCACCTGCTCATATAGGCCCCACCAATAATCAACCTCTCCACCTTCTCTCTGTACCTCCCTTGCCAATGCCTCCACAGATGGCCCCTGTCCCTGTACTCCCTCCAAAACCCTCACTCTCTCCTGCAACTAGATCACCTTGTCCATGGCCTGATCTCTCTCCTGCAGCACTACAGTCAGCTCTGACTCTCGTGCAAATAGCTGGACATCTCCAGCTACCACCTCCACCTCCAAATCCTCCACCCATGTCTCAGATGCCTCAAGTTGAGACTGCAAATGTACTATGAGTCGCTTCCGCACATCACCACCTAATCCCTCTCCTGTCTCCATGGTTGCCTCACCGGTATATCCCTCTCCAGTGGATCCCTCCCCTCTATCCATTGGTATCTCCCTCTCCATCCCTCTCCCACCCAATCTAACTCCTCCTTGCATCAATGGTCCCTACGATATCCGCAGTGGCAATCCACATCTCCCTCTCTGCTAGCTCCAACTGCCCAACCCAACACCTCCTCTACCACCGCCACCTCCTCCACCACCTCCCCCATCCCCCCCTCCTCCTCCATCCCCTCCTCCTCCATCTCCACCATCTCCTCTCCCTCATCCAGCTACCATAGGTCCTCGACCTGCCCTCCATCTCTGTCCCCTCTCATCCTCAAAATTGGGCACCGGCTCTGCTAGATCAGATATCCGTAGAATCGAATGAGTCGCCAGGTACTGTGTGTACTCATCTGATACCCCTACATCCACAACCCTCAGTCGTATATCCCAAGGTCTCGCCTGCAGCATCCAAAACTCTACCAGTGCCTAGTCATACGGAAGTACTGGCCCCCATGCATATCTCTCTCGTATCACCCATGCATACTCTCCCGAACCACTAGGTAACCCCTGTCGTCGTCCAAACTGTCTCAACACTCTACTAGGCACCTGTCTCTCTACATGATACGAGGTCCTCCCAATGAGGAATCAGGTCATAAACACATATGGCATTGCCTCAGCATCATCATCCTAGGGCTCGCACTCCAGGTAAGGTCTCCATATCAATGCATCGAGATCATCCAATGCCCGCTGCCACCACTCTAACTTCCCCAGGTGGGGCTGACTCATCATACTACTATACATGAACATATACGGTTGATCCACTACTCAGAACCTGAGACTCACTGGCCAAGTCACTGGTAGGTGCTCCCACGCCCAAATATGTAGCAGCGTCACTCCCACTGTCAGTGAGCCCCTCCCACAGTATACCACCTCATGCAGCTCCTGATAAAGGTGCGCCAACATGCACGGTCCCCAGGAAAATTGGGTCCCCTCTGTAATCATCTGCTCTATCACCTGTCCCCATCCAATAGCCAGACCATGGGAGTGCCTATCAGGACATAGTAGTCTTCTCACAATGCCAGACACAACTGCTGGTAACAGCTCGTATAAGTTAGCAATCTCCTCCCAAGCAATGGAGCCATCATTAATGAAAACATCCTCATCAAAAAATCTCTGTACTACTAAAGTCACCTAGGATCTATAATATGTCACCAGCTCCCCCCGAATCAGAATACGCAGGATGTGCCACACGTCCTCCAGGGTCACTGTCATCTCCCCCTGCACAAGGTGAAAAGTGCACGTCTCACTGTGCCAATGCTCTACTAACACGGTAATCAATTCATGATTCATCTGAATCAGGGGCATGTGCATCATATCATACAAATCAGTAGCTGCAATGCAATCGATCTCAACCTCTGTCAGCCGATCTCACAACCCTTGTGTCACTGGATATCTCTCGTGTAACTGTAACACACGTAAATCCTCCTTGCACACGGACATCAATCACTCCTCATCAGTTGTTTTATTTTCAAACATTCTTAAAGTTTAAACCTAAGACTATCAACAGATACTTTGATCAAGTATCTTCGAGTCTCAACAGGTAAGCAATCATAGCACACCTAGACTTCAACAGGCATTTATCTTAAAAATGACCTAAGTCTCATCAGGCTGCTATGGTTCAAAACAACTCCCACTTCACCTCCCTATCCATCCATCTTTGGCTTCAAGAGATTTTCACACAAACCGAGGCATTCCTTATCTTGCAAACAAAAGCCCTATTTTGCAAACAAAAGCCCTATTTTGCAAACAAAAACACTATTTCTATACAATAGCGCTAAACCCCTAACAAAAGCGCTTAATCAGCTATCCAAAAGTGCGAAAACTACAAACGCACTACAACAACTATACAATAACGTTAAAAGTTTCAAAAGCGCTCAATTGACCCCTCAATAGCGCTCATCCAACAACAGTGCCTAAACAAGCCTACAATAGTGCTAAAATTTTCAAAAGCGCTCAAACAGCACCTCAATAGTGCCATTGCAGCACAATAGCACTAGTTAATTGGACAATAGCGCCAAAACATAGTTTTAGCGCTATTGTCTCGACTCAACTTTGACTCAGTAGAAAACATGACAAAAATGCATAAAAATTGAAATTTTAAATTTGCATACCGCTGGTCCGTAGTCGTCTGGTCGCTGGAACCAACAGACTCACTCGAATCGGTGCTCTGCAACTGGTACCAGCATCTTGACTGCTGCTCGCTCCTCTCAAAAGTCAATCTCAGAGCTATATTTTCACACTGGTCACGGTAACAAATGATCCTGTTGTCACCTGTTTCTCCCCATATAAACCCTTCGCCGTCACCGTAACCTTTCCCCCGCTCACCGCCTTGGTCCCCGTGAACTTCTCGAGCTTCCCATTTCTCCATTTTACCCCCGATTTCTTCTATTTTTCACCCGTATTGCTAACTTCTTCTCTTCTACCACCCTGCCAATTTTCATTCTTTTTCGAGAGATTGCCTGATTTTTTGAATTTTTTTGGCCCATCTCTCGAGGGGGCATACCACCCATTAAATTTAGATTTTATGGAGCATTCCTTCACACCTATTTTTCTTTCTTTGAAACAATGCGATAAACTGCACTGTCTCAAAGAGAGGCAAATGTAATCACATAAATCTGTCCATTTTAATTAAATAAATATTTGCTATTTATTTGATTAAAAATCCACTAGCCATTAGTTAATTAAATTAATATTTAATTAATTCATCTCCAAACATTCTCCTATTGATTAAATAAATTATTCAATTTATTTTAATTAATTCATTATACCAAATTCAAATCAATTAAATGAATAAATACTATTTATTTAATTAAATTCCCCTATTCCTCTTTTAAATAAATTAAATCAAACATTTATTTAAATCATTTATCCCCCCCACTTGCATTTTCCTACAAATGCAACTTGCACATATTTATTGAAATAAACTAATTTTATTTTAATAAAAATCTTATTTTCCCTCACCCACCAAATCCAATTGCATTTCTAAACCCCCTTCTAGATTCTTCTAACCCCTTCCTAATTAGCCTAATCCATTCCCTAATTATTGTCACATTCCTAAGCAACTTTAAATCACTTCTCAAAGACTCCAAAGTCTTTGAAAAACATTTAATACTTTGTGTGTTCAACAATTTAACCTTCAAAGTCTTCCAAAACCACTAATGGCTCTTACATGACCATTAATGGCTCTTACATAACTATTTATGGTTATTTCAACTTGCACTCATGTGTCTCAAGCATTTATTGTTTTGACAATGTTTATCTCTTTTGCCTTTGCACAAGAGTTTATCCATTGGATAAAAGCTTTATTCTTTGAATAAAGAGTTTATTCATTCAACTAACCTTGACCTTAACTCTCAAGGTCATGTCAAACATTTAATGCTTATTCCCTCTCCTCTCAACCTATCTCACATTGACACTTGTCATCCTAGGATTGAGTTGAAAACTCTCACATGGATCTCAAACAATTCAATCTTGGCCCTTGTTGAGATTGCTCAATCTCAACATCCAATGCTCCATTTTACCTATAAATGGAGCTCATTTCTTCATAATCCAGATCCTGAAAACTTGTATGCATTTAAGCTATAGGCATTTTGAGAGAGCATTTTAGCATAATCAACTAATATATTGTCACTTTGGATAAAATAAATCATTTTAGTATCAATAGTATAGTATTAGCTTCTTTATTTACATTTAGAGCAAATACTTCAATCTCAAACCTCCATAAGCATCCATAGTGCAAAAAGCTGCTGAAAGCTACACTATTTTGGAACTTGGAGAGGAGAGGAACAAAGGAGAAGAAACCAAGAGCATGTTAGGAGGCATTTGGAGATGTCTCATCATATTTACCTTCGTAGTTAGATATTTTATCATGCTTTTGATATCTCTTTTGATATGCTTGTGTAGAAAAGTATTTTGTTTGTGATTTCTGACACTAACAGTTTGGCTTGTCTTCTTGTTTGTGTTTTGTTATCATTGACTAACCTTCCCTTTTTGCAGAGCATCAGAAGGATATTTAAATAAATATTGATTTATTTAAATGCGAGAGAGATTTTAATTAAATGAAAATTTAATTAAGTAGGAAATGGAGATTTAATTAAATAAAAATGACTTATTTAATTAAAGGTTAGAATGTGATCAATTAAATAAATTGAATAATTTATTTAATTTATAGAAGAATATGAGGGTATTAATTAAATATAATTTAACTAATAGAGGAATTATTTTAATGGATTAAATAAACATTAAATATTTATTTAATCAGATGGTTAGATTTATACATATACAAACATAACATGAACCCATTGGTAATGGAGTCTCTTTATCTTCCTAATTTAGATCTTTTGTTTTAGTTGTGTTTGGATCCTTGTAAGTGGATGCATATAAATGAGATCCATTATTGGAAAAAATGGTAAAATAATTAATAACAATAATTTGCATTAGTTTTCTAAGGTTTTATGGGTCTTTAAAATGTAATATTATATTTATTATAATATCATATAATAAATATAATATAATTCAAGTAATATTGATATAATATAACTAATTAAATAATATGATAATATAATACTATAATATAATATAAATAATTTTTAGTATGGTATAGTGGGGCTTCTTGCCTATAGTGCTTACATCTTTGGTTCAAACCATTAATTTTGAGGGTTTTGAAGTGTGCGCACGATGCAAGAGAAGGTGCTGAAGTTTGGTTGGGGTGATGAAGCGATGGCAGACTCGCTTCCCCCTAAAGATCCATTTGGTTGTGATGCTCTGCAAAATGGACAAGGTTAGTCTAAGAGACAAACAACACAAGACACACAAGAAAACCGTTAGTGTTATTTAATCAAAGACTAATCTAAATAGGCATACCAAGAGAGACACTAAAAACATGAAAGCATATTTAACTAAATAAACAAATATGACGAGGCATCTCCAAATACCTCCAAACATGCTCTTAGTTATTTCTCCCTTGTTCCTCTCCTCTCCAAGTTCCAAAATAGTGTAGCTGTCAGCAGCTTTTTGTACTATGGATGCTTATGGAGGATTGAGATTGTGGTATTGTGCTCCAAATCTGAAATGAAAAGCTAATACTAAGCTATTGATACTAAAAATGATTTATTTTATCCAAGATGACAATATATGAGTTAATTATGCTAAAATGCTCACTTAAAATGTCTATAGCGTAAATGCATACAAGTTTTCAGGTTCTGGATTATGAAGGAATGAGCTTTATTTATAGAAAAAATGGAGCAATGGATGGTTGAGATTGAGCAATCTCAACAAGGGTCAGGATTGAATGATTTCAAATCCATGTGAGGGCTTTCAACCCAATCCCAGGATGACAAGTGTCAATGTGAGATAGGTTGAGAGGAGAAGGAATAAGCATTAAATGTCTAATATGACTTTGGGAGTTAAAGTCAAGGTTGGTTGAATGAATAAACTCTTTATTCAAAGAATAAAGTTTTTATCCAATGGATAAATTCTTGTGCAAATGTGAAATGGATGAATATGGTCAAAACAATAAATGTTTGGGGGGACAAGTTTGAAATAACCATAAATGGTTATGTAAGAGCCATAAATGGTCATGTAAGAGCCATTAGTGGTCTTGGAAGACTTTGGGGGTTAATTTGTTGAACACACAAAGCATTAAATGTTTTTCAAAGACTTTGGAGTCTTTGAGAAGTGACTCTATTTTGCTTAGGAATGTGACAATAATTAGGGGATGGATTAGGCTAATTAGGAAGGGGTTAGAAGAATCTAGAAGGGGATTAGATTTTGCAAGTGGATATGGTGGGTGAGGGAAAATAGGATTTTATTAAAATAAAAATTCATTTATTTCAATAAATGTGTGCAAGTTGCATTTGTAAGAAAATGCAAGTGGAGGGGATAATGATTTAAATAAATGTTTTATTTAATTTATTTAAAAGAGGAATAGAAGGATTTAATTAAATAAATAGATTTTATTTATTTAATTGATTGGAATTTGATTTAATGAATTAATTAAAATAAATTGAATAATTTATTTAATTAATAGAAGAATGTTTGGGGATGAATTAATTAAATATTAATTTAATTAACTAGTGGCTAGTGGATTTTTAATCAAATAAATACAAAATATTCATTTAATTAAAATGGACAGATTTCTGTGACTACATTTGCCCCTCTTTGAGACGGTGCGGTTTATCGCGTCATTTCAAAGAAAGAAAAACTGGTGTGCAGAAAATGCCCCATAAAATGTAAATTTAATGGGTGGTATGCACCGTCGAGAGATGGGTCGAAAAATTATGAAAATTGGCAGGGTGATAAAAAAGAAGGAGGTAGTTATACTGGTGAAAAATAGAAGAAATTGAGGATAAAATGGAGAAATGGGGGGCACAGGAAGTTCACGGGGACCACGGCGGTGAGCAGGGAGAAGTTATGGTGACGACGAAGGGTATAAATGGGGTGAAAGGGGTGAAAACAGGATCATTTGTGACCGTGACCATTTGGAATTCAGAGCTCTGATAGGGACATTTGGAGGAGCGAGTAGCAGTCAAGATGCCGATCCCGATCACCGAGCATCGATTTGAGTGAGTTCGATGGTTCCAGTGCCCAGACGACTACGGACCAGTGGTACGCAAATTCGAATTTTTAATTTTTGTGCATTTTTGCTAGGTTTTTAGCAGAGTCTAAGTTAAGTCAGAGCAAGAGCACTGGAACTATAGTTTTTGCGCTTTTGCTCCATGAACTAGCACTACTGCACCGCAATGGTGCTATTGCCCCATTCTTTGAGCGCTTTTGGCTTGTTATAGCGCTATTGTATGCAAGTTTAGGTGTTATTGATTAAGTAGCGCTATTGTAAGCTTAATTGAGTGCTATTGATGTCAAGTAGCGCTATTGTGTAGTTGTTTTAGCGCTGTTGCAGTTTGAGCGCTTTTGTATAGCTTATTGAGCGCTTTTGTTAGGGTTGTAGCGCTATTGTTTGGAAACTAGCGCTTTTGTTGGTATAATAGTGCTTTTGTCTTAGGATAAAGAGATATTCTAGTTTGGATGAAGAAAATCTCCCGATGCCAATGATTGACGGATGGCGATGTGAAGTGGGAGTTGTTTTGAACCATAGTAGCCTGATGAGACTTAGGTCATTAGGATAAATTCCCATTGAAGTCTAGGTGGCCATGATTACTTACCTGTTGAGACCCGAAGATACTTGATCAAAGTATCTATTGATAGTCTAAGTTTAAACTTAAGAAAGTTTGAAAATAAAACAACTGATGGTGAGTTGATGAATGTCTATGTGCAGGAGGAGCTGCGCGTGTTGCAGTTACGCGAGCACCATCCTGTGACACAGGGGTTGCAGGATCGATTGACACAGGCGGAGATTGATTGCATTACCGCGACAGGACTATATGAGGTGATGCACATGCCCGTGATTCGTATGAATCATGGGCTGATCATAGCACTAGCAGAGCGGTGGCACAGTGAGACGTGCGCCTTCCATTTGGCACAGGGGGAGATGACAGTGACCTTAGAGGATGTGTAACGCATCCTACGGATTCCGATTCGGGGGGAGCTAGTCACATACGATAGATCCTAGGGGACTCTTTCAGTGCAGAGGATTTTTGATTATGATGTTTATATTGATGATGGCTCCGTTGCTTGGGAGGATATAGCTGCTTTATATGAGCCTCTACCGGTAGTTTTGTCGGGTATTGTGGGAGGTCTGTTGTGTCCAGACAGGTGATCACATGGGTTGGCCGTTGGATGGGGACAGGTTATCGAGATGATAATGACCGAGGGGACCCGATTTGTGTGGGGGTTGTGCGTGCTGGCGCATATGTACCAGGAGCTCCATGAGGTGGTGTACCGGGGGAGGGGCTCCTTAGCAGTGGGCATGATGCTGCTACATATTTGGGCTTGGGAGCACCTACCGGTGACTTGACCGGTGAGTCTTAGATTTCGTGCAGTGGATCAGCCGTACATATTTATGTACAATGGCATGATGAGTCAACCCCACTTGGGGAAGTTAGAGTGGTGGCGGCGGGCTTTAGACGATCTGGATGCAGTGATATGGCAGCCATACTTGGAGTGTGAGCCATGGGATGATGACGCAGAGGCACTACCTTATGT
Organism: Cryptomeria japonica; assembly: GCF_030272615.1. Lineage (NCBI taxonomy): Eukaryota > Viridiplantae > Streptophyta > Pinopsida > Cupressales > Cupressaceae > Cryptomeria > Cryptomeria japonica. Next base: position 11,408,888 of record NC_081406.1, read on the forward strand.
GTTTATGACTCGATTTCTCATTGGGAGGACTGCATATCATGTGGAGAGACAGGTGCCCGGGAGATTGATGAGGCAGTTTGGACGGCAGCAGGGACTGCCTAGTGGATCAGGAGAGTATGCTCGGGTTATTCAGGAGAGGTATACATGGGGTCCAGTGCTACCGTATGATTAGGCACTGGCAGAGTTCCGAACACTACAGGCGAGACCATGGGACATACGACCGAGGGTCGTTGATGCAGGGGTGACAAATGAGTATACGCAATACCGAGTAGCGCACCCGATCCCACGGATATTGAATCCAGTAGAGTCGATCCTAGCATTTGAGGATGAGAGGGGACGGGGATGGAGGAGGGCAGGAGGTCGAGGAGGAGGAGTAGGAGGCGGAGGAGATGGAGGAGGAGGTGGAGGAGGTGGTGGAGGAGATGGAGGAGATGGAGGAGGTGGAGGTGGAGGTGGAGGTGGTGGAGGATTGGGGATTTGGAGTCAGCAGAGAGGGAGAGGTGGACTGCCTCTATAGATATCATAGAGACCATTGATACCAGGAGGAGTTCGGCTGAGTGGGAGGGGGATGGAGAGAGAGGTCCCAATGGACAGAGGGGAGGAGACTACGGGAGAGGGTGGTGCAGGGGAGGTAGCTATGGATACTAAGGAGGGAGCCACTGGAGATCTGCGGGATCACATGATAGTATGCTTGCAAACTCGGATAGAGGATTTGGAGGTGGAGGTGGCAGCTAGGGATGTGCAGCTATTTACACAGGAGTCAGAGCTAGCGGTGGTACTACGGGAGAGGGATACTGCAATGGAGAGATTGGCGGAGCTGTAGGAGAGAGTCCGGATTGAAGTAGGAGCACAGGGGCCTACGAGGGAGGTGATGAGGGAGATGCGGCGAGCACAGGCAGAGATAGAGTACTGGCGGGGTTTATATGAGCAGGTGGTGCTAGTTAGTCAGCGAGCTCTCAGTTATTCTTAGATGCGGCAGGCTAGATCAGATCGATCCCAGAGGGTGCAAAGCAGTGGGGGTGTGATGGGTCCTTTGAGGCGGGAGAGATCAGGGGATGCAGGAGGGAGTGGTGGTTCGATGAGGCCTCCACAGAGAGATGGAGCAGGGGGTGCCAGCACAAGTGGTGGAGCAGGTGGAGGTGTTGGGATAGCATCTGGCCAGAGTGGTATTTGAGAGAGCATTTTTGCATACATGTATTGTATCATTGTTTATTTTTTGGACTGTATCTTGGATGGCTCTTGGTAAGGAGTCTATGTCTTTGACATCTAGGTGAAACTCGATTTCTTTGTTTAAGTTGGAAATGAATATTTCCACTAGTTCTCATTCAGGTAATTGAAGAGAATGTCTGCTAGACATTTGATGCCATCGTTGTAGGAATACTGAGAATAGTTCACCTGGTTTTTGTTTAGTGTTGCATAGATCAGACATGGTGATGTCGCGTTCAATGTTATGAGAGTCATGTGCCAAGAACTTCTGAATTAGTTCTTCAAAGGTCCTAATGCCACCTGGTAGCCAGGAAAACCATGATGTGGTTGTTCCTCCCAAGCTTTGGAGAAAAAGTCGCATTAGGTATGTGTCCTCATATGCCACTTCGAGGCAAGCTGAATGAAATTCTCTGACATGATCGCGAGGATCCCCCTTTCCTCTATATTTTTTGAATTTGGGTGTTTCAAATCCTTATGGAAATGGTGGCATATAAAGATTCCTATCAAAGAGATAGGGACAGATGTCATTGAGTGAGAATTGGTTAGTCTTCACACCACTATGAAGTTGTTGGGTGAGATTTTCAACTTGTTGCCGCAACATCTCCATTTCATTTGGAGGAGGAGGTGGTGGGTTACCTTGAGGAATGTTATATCTAATGGGATCTCTACCTCTTTCTTCTTCATGGTGACTTTGTCATTTTGATGCTTGTCTTAATTGGGCAGGATCAAAGTTAGAGGGGAGTTTGGCTCCTTCTTGAGCGAGCTTTAAAAAGTGAGCATCTGCATTGCTCTTGAGTATTTTGTCAAAAAGTTTGTTAAAGAGAGGGTTATGCTGGGCCCTTTCTATTGTTGCCGGAGTAGGAGTACTTGGGTTTTCATCATTCGCATTTCCTCCAAGTGCTTCTTGAAATTCATTGATATTTTCCTCCTCTTCTTCTTCAATTTCTGCTTCTTATTGCCTTGAGTGTGATTGGGCGTGAGCCATTTTGTTTACAAGTTTTTGTTGAAGTTGAGCGAAAATGATGACGAGTTGTTGATGAAATGAAAGATTGATGTTTGGTGAATTGTGTTTCATGTGGATCTCTAGCACTTTAAAGGTAGATGTAACTGAAATTCCTTCTTTGAATTGCTTGTTTGTTTGATAAGGTTTGATGTGATAAGGTGTAGAGAAATCTGAGATGTGTTACAGATTTAACTACCTAGTAATGAGAGGATTCACTCATGAACTAGTTTTAACCTACACAGATGTGTCTCTTAGGATGAGCTTATCCTAGATGTAGAAATAATCTAAAAAGTGATGTGATGTGTTTGATTCAAGCGATATCTAAAAGAGAACTTAGGACAAGAACCTTTTAATGTTTTGAGAGTTGGAATGGATTGATGATGAAGTGATGATGTATGAGTGAGATAATGGATGAAATGTTTTAACTTCAATAAAAGCTTTGTGTCACAAATGGAACAAATTCTACCTCTTCGCTTTCGGGCATTGGTGGCATTGCTCGAGTTATGTTGTATGTGATACAAACGTTTGGGAAGAAATTGGGATTAATCTTGCCTCCTTGGTTTTTGTGATAACTCAAAGCTTTATATTGCATAAAAACTCTGCAGTTTAATGATTCTGAATCAAATTCTTTTGTTTTGCCTTGAAGGTAGAGACGCATGTGACGTAGAAAAATTCTATGAGAGACAAAGATTTGTCTATTGAGATAGAATAATTTCCTCCTTTTGATCAAAACTTATGAGCTCAATGGTCTTTTTTTCAAATTGATGTTTTGATGACGATTCTTCTTTCGCAAGATGTGAAGAATGGTCATAAAATTTGATACTTTGTTGTTTGCACTTTGTTTTTGATATTTTTGGTTGTTTTGAAAGATGTTTGGTTGGATGAATATTTGTTTTGGAATTGATTTTTTTTTATTCTTCTTTGACAAGAAAACAAAGCAAGCACACAAACACAAGAATGTTGCCTTAAAAAGGCACAAATGAGTATGAGTGTAGATCAACCCAATCTTTGGACTTTTTATGACCCTTTCCTTTAAGTGTATTTTAGGTGTTTTCTTTCCAAAGCCTGAAGTCGGCTTAATTTGTACTTGGTCTTGACTAAAATGAAGATACCTCAAACATTGTGTATCCCTAAGGTCAAATGGCCAGTTGTGATAAATTCAGCCCACGTCTTGATATTTCTTCGACTTTGGTACTACATACCTTATGAATCCTGCCGTGGCAGGTAAGGATGTGATATACTAAGTCTTGCATGAGTATAAAAAATAGATGATCCCTATGATGGGGGAGTCACCACTTTTATCAAGCCACAAGTGACTTTTCAAAAAGCTATGTTTCTACTAAAGGAAATATGTATGGTGAGTATCTTGGGAGCAAAACTATCTATGCTCTTGCACTAAATTATATCTCAAATATTTTCAATCAATAAAATGGGTGGGCTACTACTTAAAGGTGTTTAGTCATTTTTGATGTCTTTGGACATAAGTTCATTCTGAAGTGACTCACTTAAGAGCCTTGTAACTTGTGGTGGGGCCCATTTATCCTTTCAGCAAGTTACACTGTAGGAACAACTATACCTAAGGCTACAGCTTTTGCTCTCACCTGATTTCTATAGCGGCTCGAAGGATTTACCGCGTGAGGTCATTCCCAAGAGTGATGTGTCTCTTGGTAGGCCTCTCTTAAAAAGATAAAAAATTTGATTGTTACTAACACTTTTCTCTTGCACCTATGACCACGAAAGCCAAGGGAGAGGATAGTGTGTGTTAGAAGTAGGACCACTCGACCAACTTTTTACACAAGTGTGCTAAGCACGAAAAACACTTGTTCTTTTTAACTTGCCATCACAATGTGTTCTAACTATTTGGAGATGTTTCTCCAACAATCATGGTGTTCTTTTTAACCTCAAATGTAAAATTTCAAGTAAACTAGAACTTTGAAAATCCTAGTCAACTTAATTTGAAGCACGTATGAAGGAAAAATCGCTTTGCAAAAGTTTGAAACGAGTGGATTGTAAGTTTCATTTGCACCAAAGATTGAAGTGTGGATTGTAAATTTTTTTGCTTAAGTTTGATGCTAGAAATGGATTTGTTTTGATTTTAAGCATCAAATGAAAAGTTAAGCCTAAACTTGCAATAAACAAAAGTTGTTTTGTTCAATTTTAGAGCACCAAACACAAATTTTGATCCCAAGCTTGCAAGAAAGCAAAATTTGTGTTGTTCAATTTTTAAAACACCAAAAAGAAGTTTTTGATTTTTAAGGAGGTTGGTTTTTAGACCTGCACAAGAGACAAATAGTTAGTAAAAACCGAACCTATGGTGGGCTTCCACAAACCTAAGAATTTTTCTTTTTTCGATTACAGGGTTGTTTTTACAATGTTCTGTTACAATAGCGCTACTTTGTGTTTAAACAGAAGCGCTATTTAACACAAACGCGCTAAAAGAAGAAAAATGACAGGGAAGCCAAAAGCACTCAAACATGTTCAATAGCGCCTAAACAAGTTCAAAAGTGCTCAAACAATGTCAACAACGCTAAACTTGGTACAATAGTGCTAGAACAACAAGTTGCAATAGTGCTACAACGTGATCAATAACGCTAAAGTGTAACTTGCGTGTCAAGTTCAACATTCAAACATGTTAGTTGTCAAAAAAAAATTATTTTTTAGATGTTTAGATTTACGTCGGGTTCACCAAATGATACTCTGCAAAAATGGAAGGTTAGTCAATAATAACAAAACACAAACAAGAAGACAAGCCAAACTGTTAGTGTCAGAAATCACAAACAAAATACTTTCCTACACAAGCATATCAAAAGAGATATCAAAAGCATGATAAAATATCTAACTAAGAAGGTAAATATGATGAGGCATCTCCAAATGCCTCCTAACATGCTCTTGGTTTCTTCTCCTTTGTTCCTCTCCTCTCCAAGTTCCAAAATAGTGTAGCTCTCAGCAGCTTTTTGCACTATGGATGCTTATGGAGGTTTGAGATTGAAGTATTTGCTCTAAATGTAAATAAAGAAGCTAATACTATACTATTGATACTAAAATGATTTATTTTATCCAAAGTGACAATATATTAGTTGATTATGATAAAATGCTATCTCAAAATGCCTATATATTAAATGCATACAAGTATTCAAGATCTGGATTATGAAGAAATGAGCTCCATTTATAGGTAAAATGGAGCAATGGATGGTTGAGATTGAGCAATCTCAACAAGGGTTATGATTGAATGGTTTGAGATCCATGTGAGGGCTTTCAACCCAATCCTAGGATGACAAGTGTCAATGTGAGATAGGTTGAGAGGAGAGGGAATAAACATTAAATGCTTGACATGACCTTGGGAGTTAAGGTCAAGGTTAGTTGAATGAATAAACTCTTTATTCAAAGAATAAAGCTTTTATTCAATGGATAAATTTTTGTACAAAGGCAAAAGGGATAAACATGGTCAAAGCAATAAATGCTTGAGGAGACACATGAGTGCAAGTTGAAATAATCATAAATGGTTATGTAAGAGCCATTAATGGTCATGTAAGAGCCATTAGTGGTTTTGGAAGACTTTGGAGGTTAAATTGTTGAACACACAAAACATTAAATGCTTTTCAAAGACTTTGGAGTCTTTGAGAAGTGACTTAAAGTTGCTTAGGAATGTGACAATAATTAGGGAATGGATTAGGCTAATTAGGAAGGGGTTAGAAGAATCTAGAAGGGGGTTTAGGAATGCAATTGGATTTGGTGGGTGAGGGAAAATAAGATTTTTATTAAAATAAAATTAGTTTATTTCAATAAATGTGTGCAAGTTGCATTTGTAGGAAAATGCAAGTGGGGGGGATAAATGATTTAAATAAATGTTTGATTTAATTTATTTAAAAGAGGAATAGGGGAATTTAATTAAATAAATAGTATTTATTCATTTAATTGATTTGAATTTGGTATAATGAATTAATTAAAATAAATTGAATAATTTATTTAATTAATAGGAGAATGTTTGGAGATGAATTAATTCAATATTAATTTAATTAACTGATGGCTAGTGGATTTTTAATCAAATAAATAGCAAATATTCATTTAATTAAAATGGACAGATTTATGTGACTACACCTTCCAATGCGAGTTGTAACCACTTTTTGAAATAAATCATTTATTTCAAATTAAATAAAAAAGTATCCTCCCACTTGCATTCTCCTAACTAATCCATTTGCATGACTAATTATCTTCTAGATTCTTCTAGATTCTTATAAACTATCCTAATTAGCTTAATCCCCCCTTAAGCATTTGCACAATCTTTAAGAAAAGGGTAACTTCTCAAAAACCCTCAAAGTCTTCATAAACCATTAGAGTCTTTATGTCTTCAAATGGTTAACCTCCAAAGTCTTCCAAACCATTAAAGGCTCTTACATAACCATTAATGGTTAACTTAAGCTCAACCTTGGGTTAGAGACTTTCTCTCTAACTTAACCATCCTTTTAACCTATGAGTCTCTTCAAGCATTCATTGTTTTGACCATGGTTATCCCTTAACCCTTGCACAAGAGTTTATCCTTTGGACAAAGGGATTATCAAATAACTCAACCCTACCCTTACCCCCTAGGGTAACCACCATGTCTTCTCAAGCATCTAATGCCTCTTCTCTCTCCTCTCAAGCCATCTCATGTTGACAATTGTCACCATTTCATTGGTAAAAAATGTAAATATGGATTGAAGATCATTCAATCTTAGCCCTTGTTAAGATTACTCAATCTTAACCATCTAATTGCCCATTTTTTCTATAGATAGGCCTCATTTCTCTCATTTCATTATTCATATCCAAGTTTCATGCATCCATATTATAGTTTGCTTTCATTAAGCATTTGCCTTTCTTTGATAATTAAGGATTTTAATCATTTAGGAGCATATTAACATAGCATTTTAACCATGAATCATATTAACATAGCTTGTTAAGTTTCTTTATCATATCAACATCTTCATCATAGAATAACTAAATCATATCTATGTAAGTTTAATCATATCATATAGATCTTAGGTGCATCTTGCATATAGATCATCAACATCTATTATCACTCGTTCTTGGAGCTGGCATTCCAAAAGTCAGTTGCTCGATGATCTAAGAGCAACCATTGACTTGAGGAATCTCGTGAGATAGAAAACAATGAGACATGTCTTGGAGGATTAGCTTGCTCAAATCAGTTTAAGCTTAGTTAGTCTTTATATTCAAAAGTTTCATTGGTATTGTAGTTTCTAGTTTGGAATTTATTGACTAATAACACTAAAATCTTGCATACATTTTTGGTGCCCACAGGGCACGTCCCCATTTTTAAAATCATTTTTGCATGTGGGTTGAAGACAAGTTCATGCTAGAAACCCAGAATAGCACATTTGTGAGATCTTTTAGTTCATACACAACATTCTTTAGCACATTTGTTTAGCTTTTCAGCGCATAGGAGGGATATAATAGCGCATAATAGCCCCATCTTAGCGCCTAGTCTGTTATGTTCTTTTAGCACATTCGAGTGCCAGTTCAGCACATATGATTATCAGTCTAGAGCATAGAGTCTACAAAATAGCACTTAGGGCCCATCTTTTAGCACATATACTTCATTGTTTAGCCCATAATAGGGAGATTAATCTGATTTGTAAAACAAAAAAGAAAAATTAGGCTTGTCAGCCCACCATATCAAACTGACTGTTTGAATAGGTTTTGCAGGTTTTAACATTTGTTTTGCAAGTACTCAAGGACTTAAATTAGTCTTTTTTATTCTTTTTTTTACAAATTTTTATTTTGCAAAAAGGATAAAAAGAACATCATTTTCCTTTGGCAAGCTTTAAAAAGAACATTATTCCTTTAGAAAGCTTTAAAATGTGGATGTGATAAAAATCATGCTCAACAGTTTTTTTCAGCGATTAGCCTTCCCCCAATATCTTTGACATAAGTAAAGCCTTTGTTCTAAAGGTTGGGAAGCCTCTCGAGGGATTTTATCACTGAAGACCAGACAAAAGCCCTACTTAAAGCTTTAGAACTAGAAGCCTCATCGAGTTAGTTAGCCAAACATTTTTAATATCATAGTGCAAGGGTGGGGAAGAATCCATCCCCAAGACACTCACCATAAATCTCCCAAGAAAATGATCCAACTGAGAAGCAATTCTCTTTGGGTCAACTTCTAGAAAAAGGCAAAAAAATGGGCGCACCTTACAGTGTGACATGGTTGTTTGAGTTGATGGAGTATCAAGTGTGGGTTATTGATATTTTAAATGACGTTTGAGATTATCAAAGTCTGCTTGGCATGTATTTATTGTTCAAAACCAACGAAAACAAACATAGATTCTAAAAGATCTTATTGAATATACACTCATTGTTTAGATTATGCAAACTGTCTTTTTAATTGCTACTGTATTTGTAGATCATTTTCAAAAGATCATCTGTCACAAAATAAAATTTTCACAAACACTAGTCAGGTTGTAAAAATTTGTCAAAATCAGGGCAGCTTAGCATATAACCAGTTCATATTAGCACAATCAAATATCAACTGAGCGCATACTACTCATTTAGTAGCGCTTTAGAATCAAACATTAGCGCATCCAGATCAAACAATAGCGCGAGTCCCAGAACAATTTTCAAAATTTCAACAGCCATAAAAGCACCAGTTAGCACATAGGCAACAAATATTAGTGCATCGGAAGGGCAACTTAGCACATAGGAGGATTAGAGTAGCACATTTGACACATACTTTAGCACGTACCCTGCCTATTTTAGCGCATCATCAGTAAATTTGTCTCAGAGAGAGAGCTAGTTATCAACTTTTTTGAAAAATTGACATCATTTTTAGATACCCTTTTAGCTCTTTTCTCATATCCAAATATCACATATAGGATTTCTTCAGGAAAAATTAGAGGATATCAACTAGTGATCATAGTTTCAAAGTTCAACCAAAATCAACATCAAATACTTATCTAGATTATCCAAGTTGGTCAAAACAATCTAGTTTCTAAATTAGGATATATCATCCTTCATCAAGAAACTTCATCATGTCTTTTGACATACTTAGTCATATAATTAGGGGAATATCAAAACCCTCTATTCAACTTTATACCCTTGGGTATCAAAAAAAATTATTTTTCAAATCCACCTATCAAAAATTGAAACTTTGATCACTCATATGACCACCCTGTGTGTGTGAAAAATAGATTTGTATCTGTATCTGTATTTGAATACACAACATTTCAATTAAGTCATTAGATGCATGGTTAGTAAATCAATAATGAACAATGAACAATAAAAGTATTACAGAGCGACCTATTGCCTTCTAGTAGATGTGAGTTTAGTTTTTCTCTCAAATTTTTGTATGCAACACCAGTGACTAGATGACACCTAAATGAAGGATTTAATCTATATGAGTATGAAATTGATCTAAATGGATGCAAGATTAAGCTAGATATGTGTGATTAATCTAACACGATTTTAAGCAATATGAATGAACATTAAACTAGATAATTTAACAAATATGCAATAACTAATATGTAATATCTCAATGCACAAATCTCAATAAGCCTAGAGAAAAAACAACATAATAACAACAATCTCCAGGTTCTTTTTTTTATGAGAGATGAGGGCCTGAATTTATAGAAAATCAAGAGAGAGACCAACGATCAAGATCAATCAACGATGAGCGGCATAGATTCTGCAAGAGGAAGCACAATCCAGGTGAATTGATGTGATTGGCTGCTTTTCTCACCTTTAAAGGAAGTTGAACTAGATTTAAGATAAAATTAAAAAAACTAATTTATTTCATATTTTATATTTTGGTATTTAATTGATTTAATTATTTTTCTGAGGTTTTTTCAATTTAATTCCATTTTGATTTCTTTTCTCAATTTTAAATTCTTTTTCCAAATTAATTCCATTTTGATGGTTTAATGGCAAATTGGTTTATTAATTAAATATGATAATTGATTAAAATGATTTACGTGGAAGGATTAATAATTAAATGATTATTTAATTAATATTGAGTGATTTATTTACCATGTGACATTGATGACTGAGAATTAATTAATTAGGTGCTCATGATTGATTTAATTGCCTTTGGTTAGGACCTTGGTGATGTAGTCGAGATTAGGGGCCTATGGTTTAGATGACCCTTTTTAGGGTATTACATTTTCCCCTCTTTGAATTGATGTGCGAGTAGCGCATTGATTCAAAGAAAATTTAATATCTAACAGATTATCAATTCTGAACTTGATGGGTCACAAACCAATATAGAGAGAGATGTTTAGCTTAATTTGAAGCGATGAAGTTGAATAGGTTGTTTAAAGCGACACCGATCCTGAACCTGATTGAACTAGGACCAACAAAGAGTGAGATTACGATCTTGAACTTGATTGATCAAGAAATGAGCATAAATCTAGAGCTTGATTGAGCAAATTGATGAAACTGATTCCGAACTTGATTGAACAAGAACTGATTAGAGAAAATGTCCAGCTTGATTTGATGCGATGAAACTAAGCACTTAGAGATTTAGCATGTGATCACTATTAAAAAGACTCTTTAAACCCTTGATTAAGTTTAAATGAATAACCAGCTTGATGAGATGTGATGAACTAATTATTGTTAAGAGACTGAATTAGATGAAGACAATATTAGCTTGATTTGATGCGATGAAACTGATATGCCCCTAGAGATTGATTTGATTTTAAAGAACAATAGGGTTTTATTTGAAATATTTTCTGCTCGACTTAGATGAAGTTTTGAAAGAAAAAAATCTCAACTTTTTGATAATTATAATCACTGATAAGGAAAATATGTAATGAATATGCCCCCTCGAGAGTGAAATCGAAAGATAGAGAGAACACAGTGATTATAGGCAAGTTTGTAAAAAAAAAATGTTTTATTGATGATAATTTGAGCATAGAGATTGATGTAAGAATGAATTTGAGATCAAAGTTAAATTGAGCACAAAATGATTCAAAAATTGACTTGAAGATGAAAGTACTAAGGGGTCAACATTGTGAAATTTTGACTAGAAAATTGACGTCGGATTTTGATTTTGATTCTGAAAATGGACTCAGGATAATCGATTTAGCTTAGAGTACAAATTTTATGTCCATCGGAGCAAGTTTGAAAATTAGGGTTTGGGCTATATAAGGGGTTCAATGTGTCTTTGTCAATTCATTTTTACCTCTCAAAGTTCAAAATTTTAAAAACCTCTTGTGAAGAAAAATGGCAATTCCTATTCAAGATCATTGATTCAAGTGCCAGAGATGACATAATTGACCTCAGAACTATCCCCCAGTAGTAAGGGATCGATCTCAAGCCTTTTTGCATTTCTTATTTTTTGATTTTTTGTTGAATTTCTTGTTTTTTATTTCGTGTTAGGTTGTCTTGTGTCGTTTTATCGTTCAATTCAATAGCTTTTCTTGTACGAGTATCTGGCAATTTGTGTTTTATCGTATGGGCATGTATGGTTTATCGTATGGTGTTTACTATTATAGTATACGAGGATGTTCTTCATAGACCATTTAATTGTTCTACATGTTACTAATTGTTGTATGGGTGTGTTTACTCATGCGACTCAAAATGTTTTGTTGTATGAGTTGCTGCTTGACTGTACTAACTTGTATGGAAAATAGTGTTTTTTTTTAAGGATCAAAACATCAAATTTTGATTGTCATTTTTGTAAATTTGGATTCATTAGCACATCATTAGCCCAAATTTGATCCTGTAGTGATGATTTGTTTGTTCGATTTTATAGTTTCAATTGCTTGATATTCAGTTCAGATGTACATGTCCACCTATTATCAAATTAGTGTGTGACTTATCAGATGCACAAAGAGGTCACATTGGGTTGTGCGGATTTGGATACTTGTTAGTGATGCTCGATATCCGTGTGAATCATGATTTGTTGATTGCATTGGTTGAGAATTTCCATTGTTGGCATTCTACACTCTTATGAGAATGGTTGATGTTGTCATTAATGGCAACCAACCCACATTCATCTGGAAACCAACCGGCAGTTACCTGCACTGGCAATAGACTTCTACATAAATGGGCAGACACTTCACCGGCATTGGCTATAATGCATACCGACACTCAAACCGACATGGAATAAACTTTTATTTATTATTTTGAATTGTAATTATCTTTTTGTAAAAGCTGACTTGGTTTATTGTAAAAGACTCATATATGTATGAGGTCTTGTAAGTCATTTTGTAATGGAAAGATAGATGGATATATGGATAGATATAAGGATATGGATATGTATATGTGAAGTATAAGGACAACGAAGGTTTTGGTTATAGACTGAGCTTAAACTGGTACTGAACCTGGCATAGTTGATGCTGATTTGAGCAATACATTGTATTGGATTTAATCATCCAATTTTGTAAGTTAGTGTGACTTCTATTTTGTGATTAAGCAGTGAGCTTTAGGCAGTTGGCCTCCTTGCATGTGAAGGCCCCTCATTGTAAGTAATATTTATTCATTGGACAGTGAGTGAATATTGTGGGTCACAAATCCCATCAAGGTTTTTCCCACATCGGGTTTCCTCACTAAATATCTTGTGTTATGGTGTGTTCTCTATGTTGTCTCTATTATTCTTATTTGCTACATTAATTCTTATCTACTGGTACATTGTTTTGGGATGCAAAGCTATTAATAAGTTTAAATATTATGCAAATTGGTTAGACACTGATTCACACCCCCTCTTAGTGTCTTTGGGACTGTCATTTAATCTAACATCCATTCTGAGCATAACACATTTAATTTGCCAACTAGAGATATGATGATCACTCCTGAGGATATTTATAGGATTTTGAGGATTCCTTTTGCTGGAGATAAGGTAGATTATGATTCGACTCCACGACAGGGCATTGAGGCTCTCATACGCATTTTTCATGATGACACTATCCTTGATCGTTCTATCAGTTGGGATGATTTTTTGAGTAGGTATGGTGCACAATACCCTCTTTCTTGCATTTTGGCTAGCATTATTAGTTGTTTTGTGATGCCTAATAAAGGACAACAGGGATTCTTATGTGGATGGGGTAGAATTATAGAGAGATTGCTTAATCATAAAGTTAGATTAGGTTGGGGTTCATGCTTACTTGTGCATATGTACCATGAGATGCATGAGATTGCCTATAAAGGGGCGAAGAGTATGGCAGTAGGTGTTCTAGTTTTGCTAATATGGGAATGGGAGCATATCCCAGTTTGTAGACCTATTGTGGATGATTTGAGGGAGAAGCATCAACCTATTATGTGTCAATATTAAGGTTATATCACACAGCCCCACCTAGGCAAGACTGATTTTTGGAGGAGGCATTTAAATGACTTGATAGATGTAGTATGGAGACAATATAGGGGTCTAGAGCTGTGGGATGGTTGGAGGATACAATAGAGAGATATGTTTATTACTAGACCTCTCATCAGCAAATTGTCTACTACTATTGAGCATTTTGTAGTGTATAGGGTTTTGAGGCAGTATGGGAGACCACAGAGTATATCCCAAGAGTTTACAACTTATGCTAGATTTGGGGATGAGGAGAGACGAGGATGGGCACCTAGACTCTCATATGCCTTGACCATGCAAGAGTTAGCAGATTTACAACCACAAAGATGGGAGTACCTGGAGGATGTTGCAGACATAGGGGTATTGCCCTAGTATAGAGATTGGTTTCAGAGACACCCCTTTCCTCGATTTATAGATCTTGGATAGCATGTGCCTCATATAGATGAGGTTGACGATGTGTCTGCATGATCTCATGGAGAGATGACACCTAGGAGGGCAGGAGGAGATCCAAGTGCGAGTGGTAGCAAAGCACCTATGAGAGGTTGACAGTGATGGAGGGGAGAGGGTGGATCCTTGGGAGCAATTGGTGGAGATGCAGGTGGCGACAAGGGAGGAGATGTTGTAGTAGATATAGAGATGGGTGAGGTAGTGGGACCTAGTAGAGATGACGCTTATAGGAAGGTATGATGGAGGAGAGAGGAGCAAGTGGTGGAGATGAGGAGGTTGGAGCAGGAGGACATACACCTAGAGATATTATCCGCACCTTGAGGGGGAAGGTGAGTGGTTTGTAGACATAGGTGGCACTAGCATAGGCACAAATCGCAAAGTCTAAGTGACAACTACAGAGATTGAGGATAAAGTGGGACCAGGAGATGCAAACAAAGAGTAGAGCGGGACCAGGAGATTCAAAGATTGAGAGCAGAGCTAGCTGCTTCTCAGCGTGAGGTCCTTCATTAGACTAGCCGTGTAGCATATTATGTGGCAACATACAATGCAACAGTGCCAAAAAATAGATAGGTGGTGCCATATTCCTAGTACATGGCTTGATCTGAGGTCGCATAGGCACCCAGATAGGTTTATCCTTAGCAGGAACCTTCTCGACTACCAGGCAATCAGGGAAAGGGTCATAGTTAGACTTTGATGTTCTGTGTTATTTTGTACACCCCATTTTTTGTACTCAATGTATTTCTTGCTCTGATAGACATTGTGTATGACAGTTGATGTCATTTGTACCCTTTCACATTGATATTTTTGATGAGAGATATATATGAGTCCGTGATTTGAGCTTATTGTTCTTGTGTTGAGCTATATGAGATGATTTATGAGATGTCATTCTATATGTTTTTGTTTTATATGAATGCATTTTCTTTTCAAGATGAATGTATGTAGTGTAGATGAATATGAATGTTTTTTGTTTCTTTTTCATATGCAATAAATGATAACAATGATGAGCTAAGGATGTAAATTATATAGTTTTTTTGTTTTTCATGCAATAGTATGAATGTGTATGCAAACTAGGACTGAGTCACTATATTTTAATTTGGTTTTTATCATCACCGAGTGGTTAAATACAATGTTAGAAATAAATATAAGCATCAAGGCATGAAGAGCCATGATGACCTGAATGTCACACCATTTTTAATATAGCAAGCCAACATAAGCATCAAGGCATAAAGAGCCAGGATGACCTGAATGTTGCCTACGTGAAAACACACTAGACAAAGCAGAGTTCCTTCCTTGTTATATGCAATATTGATTATCATGTCCACAATGACCCTTGTATCATTCATATCCTAGGACAGATTAAGCATGTATTTAGATTGCATAATAAAGAAATTTACATGAAACAAACAAGGAAATGATTCCAGCCTCCCTGTAGCATACAAATAAATGGAGTCGAGGTATGTGTGGTGATTTCACCTTGATGTGAAGGCACTTATCATGTATAGACACCCAGCTTATGAGATGTTTTCAGATCATTGGAATTATTCCTACAAGTAGAAAAAAAAGAAAAGTATTATGCCCCCAATCCTTTCTCCTCTTAGTCAAGATAGACTTCCTCGAGTTACTCAAAGGGAATAATAATTGAAAACCAAGTTAAATGATAGAATGGAAAGAAAAGTTCAATCAGAGCTCAAATAGTTTTCAGTGATTTTTTTCAGTGTTCTTGCTTTGTGTGTTTATTCAGTGGTAAAACTCAGTAGTGGATAGCAGACAGGTGACTGACTCAAATTGGATGACCTAGTACTACTGATATAAAGATAATTTGGTGAAACTGCTTAAGAAATTTAAATTAATCAGTTGATTACCCTAAGACTAGGACGTTGATTGGTTTCAAGCCATGAGGGTTCCAAGAAGAACCAAGGTGTCACGAAAGCGACTGAAGGATATGTACAAGCTAAAATGAAGATACAGAAAAGTGGGAAATGCCAAATTTGTGTTGATAGATGGAGCGCTTGAGTACAAGAGGCACCTTTTTACCAGTTTTTCACCTTCTTGGTAAAGATTCTTTCTCTTTTCTATTTTTTTTTCAGGACTTTTTCTGATTTTTAGAATTGTGTCAAGATTTTTTGTGTTGTACAGATTGCTGGAGCAAAGAATGCTTCATGTAGAATTTATTCAAGTGGACGGTGTTGATTGGTTCATGGAGTTGTTCTCCTTTTGATGTTGAGAGTTGATAAGCATCAGAGTCAAAGGCTGCAGTAACGATGTAGGGACCCAACCAATTGGGTTCAAACTTCCCCTTTTGTTCTCAAAATTGTTGATTTTTAGGATTCTCTCTTAAAAAAAGGTCTCCAACCTGAAATTCTCTGTGTCAAGATTTCTTGTTATAACCTCTAGACATTCTCTTCTAATAATCTTGTAGATGATCAAACGCCACTTGTCGACATTCATCTAGCAATTCGAGTTCTTCCAATCTAGATATTTTGTGATCTTCATCAGTGACAAGACCTTGCAGAGAAACTCTCAAAGAAGGGATTTCCACATCTATAGGCAAGATTGATTCAACCCCATATACCAAAGTAAAAGGTGTAGCTCATGTAGGTGTTCTGATGCTTGTTCGATAAGCCCACAGTGCTGGATTGAGCTAAAGATGCCAATCCTTTCCAAATTTGTTGACCATTCTGTGTAATATAGTCAGCAAATTTTTATTAGATGCCTCAGCCTGGCCGTTACCTTTAGGGTAATATATAGAAGACCGATGTTTTTTGATTTTGAACTTTTCATAGAGCTCATATAGGTCTTTGTTTTTGAACTATCCTCCATTGTCAGTTACAATTGAAGAAGGTATTCCATACCGACATATGATATAGTGAAGGATAAACATAGCTACATATTTTCTGGTTGCTTTGATTAGTGAAACCGATTCAACCCACTTGGTGAAGTATTTAGTAGCGCTTATGATAAACTTGTGTGTATTAGAGGATGCAGGATAGATTTGGTCAATGAGATCAAATACCTATTGCTGAAAAGGCGAATGTGTGATAAAATATATTAGCTCTCTGGATGGAGCATGTATGAGATGGCAATGTAATTAACATTTCTCACAAGTTTTAGCAAACTTTATAGCATCTTTTTCCATATCTGGTCAATAGTAGCCAACCCTTAGCATTTTTCGAACTAAAGTTAGACCATTTGAGTGAGATCCATAAATACCTTCATGGACTTTAGATAATGCATGTTGGGACTCTTCGGGTTCTAGACACCTAAGCAAAGTACTTGATAGTTCTGATATTTAATGTAAGTACAAATCCAATAGCCAACAAGATGAGAGGGGGGGGTGAATCATACAAACTTAATCTTCCATAAAAATAACAGATTCAACCTCGGTAACATATACTTCAATAATATAACCAAAATTGCTAAACATGCAAACTCATAAGCATATAAGCATCATAACACTCATAACACCAATTTAACGTGGAAACCCAAATAGGGAAAAACCACTGTGGGATTTCGGACCCACTAAGAAATATACTCTTCTAGAGTATGCTCGGTTAAAAGCAAATCCTGTTAAAGATTACAAACACATTGCTAGATGTGACCCGGTTAAGAGATTTCCCTCAGATCTGTTAGGATCTTCACCTTGTTAGAAGTGACCTTGTTAAAGGATTTCAAACACTCAATCAGAATGTCACCTTGCTAGAGGGTTTTACAAATAAGACTTTTAAGTCCACCCGGTTAAGAGATTTTATGTCACTTCACAAAATAACAGTAATAAAAATCTATCAGCAACTTCACATCTAAAATGCTAAAGCAGATTCTTATTTGCTCAATACAATATAGACATAGAACTAATCTTGTCCATCTGCTGGGCTCTATACTCTATTATTCAAAACATGTCTTCAAGCTTTAGTGCTCGGTAATCACTATGTAGTATCCCTGTGCATACACTTGCCCGCATACATTGTTTATCAATAGTTCCTTATTTATTAACAATTTGCCAACCACTGAATCTCCTTGATCACATTTCCCATGATCAATCATAGCCATCAAATCTTCAAACTTGACTAGGTTCAATGCATCTTTCAATCTGAAGATGTTTTACCCTGCCTTGGAACTTGCATACATTTCTTGGAACTTGTGCTAGGGTATTGCGGTTCAATCTATGCTATAGATCTTCTTGCCGATTTTCCTTTGCCATAGATTCTTTAACAAACTTTATGCATGGCATACCAATCATTTAATCAATTCCAGCTCATCAGCTTCCTTCATTAAATAATGCTTTTATTCATTCAATGCATTCTGTTATTACTCGGTTGCAACTCGGTAAATACTAAACTTCACTCGGTAGACATTCTGCCTTCATTAACCGATAGCGATAACCTTAGGGTTTACCGACTAGGTTCTTTGCTCGGTAACATAGTATAGTATTAACCTTACAATCAACAACATATGTAGGATATCAAAACAATCTAAACATCATAATCTCATCATTGTCTAACTCGGTAATAGTTGCCCATTTAATAACTTATTTCTCCCTTTATTCATCACATTATTTCTGTGTCTTTTACCGACATCTTTATACTCATCAAATCATACTTCTCAAGATATGGCAACATCATACTAAATGAGAAAATCAATTTCTTGACATCAATGGCAAAATAATAATATTAAGACAGTAAACATCCTTAATCAGTTATATCCATAATCATCAACAACCTTCTCAATATCCTTATTGAAATGCCAACAATCTCTTATTATCTATTATAATGCCAACAATCTCCCCCTTTGGCAATGATGGCAAAACCAATTGATTTGACCTAATTGATTCAGATTGCTGTGTGATTCAAAAATGTTGAAATGCTCTCCCTGTCATTAGAATTCTCCCCCATACATTAGTCTTCTCCTCATTTCTTCAGTCTTGCTTTTCTACAGTCTTCTCCCCCTTTGACAACAATGACAAAAAGTAAAGAACTAAAACATAATTTCTTCCTGTATGAAGTGATTTCCTACTGTTATGTGTCAACTTGGTCTCGGTCAGAGCATTTTTTCTTCAATTCTTGTTCTCTGTATTGTTTCCTGCACACCTTTAGAAAACATCCTAAAGTGTGTAAATCAGCATCAACTCCTAAAAGATATTTTGTATAGTCATCAAATTGATGCTTTCACTGAAATCGGTCAGTGAAAATCTCATCTTTCATTTGTAGTATCTATAAACCTATAAAACACTTTATCTCACCGATTAGTGACATCTCAAATTCTTTGCTCATTTCATTTCCAAAGTTCTTGCATAGAGAGTCATTTCCACAAAATATAATGTCATCAACAAGTATGGCTGAGATCAGTATTCCATTTTCAACATTCTTCATGTACATATTGTTGTTTTCACTTGTCCTTATAAAACCAATCTTGATTAAATAAGAGTGTAATCTTTCATACCATGCTCTAGGTGCTTGCTTCAAACCATATAAAGCTTTGTTCAATTTACATACCTGATCTTCATTCTTATTTTCAACAAATCCTTTAGGTTGTTCAATAAAAACTTCTTCTTCTAATATACCATTCAGAAATGCATATTTGACATCCATTTGATATACCTTGAAATTCTTGTAAGTAGCATATGCCAACAATGTTCTTCCTCCTTCAAGTCTAGCCACAGGTGCAAAAGTTTCACCATAATCAATTCCTTCTTCTTGAGCATAACCTTTGCAAATTCCTTTTTCTTGAGCATAACCTTTGCAAATTCCTTCTTCTTGAGCATAACCTTTGCAAACTAGTCTTGCTTTATTTCTAATGACCTCACCTTTTTCATTCAGCTTGTTTCTGAAAATCCACTTTGTACTGATTACATTTTTGTCCTTTGGTCTTGGGACTAGTGTCCATGTGTCATTCTTCTTGATTTTATCAATCTCTTATGTCATATCATTTATCCAATCTTCACTGTTAAATGCCTCTTTCACTATTCTCGGTTCAAATTCAGATATCAGACATGTGTTCTGTCTTAGTTTGTTCCTTGTCATCACTGGATCATCCTTATCTCCTATAATCTAACTTGATGCATGATGTCTTCTGACATACTTGGCTAATATAGGCTTGGTAGGCTCTGTATGATCTTGTTCATCACTTAGTAACTGGATATTCTCTTCATTTTCTTCAATAGTTTACTCGGTAATACTTGTTCGTTGAACATAGACAAATTCTTCATAGTCTTCTGGTTCCTTGGAATTTCCTTCATCATTTCTTTCTGCAAATTTATCAATTTTCATATTTCCACTTTCTACTATTTTGTTAGATGATTTGATCAGACATTTAAATGCTTTACTTCTAGAAGAATAACCAAGAAATGTTCCTTCTTCACTTTTTTGATCAAA
This sequence comes from Cryptomeria japonica, assembly GCF_030272615.1. Lineage (NCBI taxonomy): Eukaryota > Viridiplantae > Streptophyta > Pinopsida > Cupressales > Cupressaceae > Cryptomeria > Cryptomeria japonica. The sequence goes on from NC_081406.1 coordinate 11,429,187, forward strand.
CTTTCCATTTCTATCATCTTTGTGTACATAACATCTACTTCCAAAGATTTTGAAGTAACTTACATTAGGTTTCTTGTCATACCAGATTTCATATGGTGTCTTCAAAGTTTCTTTCTTCAGTTGTACTTGGTTCAGGGTGTAAATTGTTGTGCTTTTTGCTTCTCGCCAACATGTTTGTAGCACTTTCTTTTCAATCATCAGGGTTCTGGCACAGTCCATAATAGATTTGTTTCTTCTCTCAGCTATCCCATTTTGCTGTGGATTTCTCAGTGCAGAGACTTGTCTTTTTATACCATGATCATTGCAGAATAAGTTGAACTCATTAGATGTGAACTCTCCTCCTCTATCTGATCTAAGACATTTCAGTTGTCTTCCTATTTCATTTTCAACTCTTGCCTTGTACCATTTAAACATTTGAAAAGCTTCTGATTTTTGTTTTAAAAACACAACTGACAACATCCTTGAGTAATCATCCACAAATAATATGAAATATTTATCACCATAATAACTTTGAACTTTCATAGGACCACAAAGATCAGTGTGCACATGATCTAAAATTCCCTTAGAAGTGTAGGACTTACTTGTAAAGCTTGATCTTGTCATCTTACCCATCTGGCATCCTCGACACATAGCATTCTCAGGTTTTTCAAGACTTGGTAAACCTCTTACTTGGTGCTTCTTACTTATTTTGATCAGATTATCAAAATTTACATGACAAAACCTTTTATTCCATAACCAGGTATCATCTATCTTTGCATATAGACACTTATTCCGAGTTGAGTCAAGATGAAATGTATTACCTTTTGTTTGTGTCCTGGTAGCAGCTAACATTCCATGCTTGTCATGAACTTTGACAATTCCATTATGAAATTCTATTCGGTAACCTGTATTGTTTAGCTGTGCTACACTCAACAAATTGTATTTCAAACCTTCAACCCAATAAACATCATTTCACTTTACATTGTCAAGAAGTGTTATGGATCATTTACCTTTTACCGGACATGGTGTATCATTACCAAATCTTACATAGCCTCCATCATAGTCTTCTAACATAACAAACTTGTGTTTATCACCTGTCATGTGATGTGAGCATCCACTATCTATGATCCAAGAATCATTCGTATTTATGTGAGATATTAGGGCTTTTTCTTCATACCTTTCTTCATCTGATCCATCTTTGATAGCCACATAAACTACTTCCTCTGTATCAGTTTCCTCTAATTTATCATTATTGGATTCATCATCAACTATTAGGCATGTCTTTCTATCTCTTCTTCTGAAGACTCGGTATCCTCTATAATGATTATCTTTCTGTCTGTCATCTTGGTATTATCTCTTTTTAGTAGAATCTTTATCAGGATAGTTAGAAGCCATATGTCCTATCTTATCACAATTGAAACATTTCAAAGGTAGTTTTCCTTTATACTTACCTTTGCCTCTTGGTAACCTTTTGGCTAATAGTGCTTCATACAGTTTGTGTACTTCTTCCATGTTCTTGCGAAATCTTTCACTTGCTCCATTGTGATCTCCTTCAGAGTACTTGTACTTTCTTTCATTGTAATAATTAGATTCATCAAGATGAAAAGAACTAAATGCAGATTCAACTTTATTTACTGATGACCCACTGTTATCAAAGTTACTTAACTCAAATGCATGTAGCTTACCAATAGTAGAATCTAAAGAAAATGGAATATTTGGTACAAACCTCAATTCATTGATTGTAGAGACTCGGATTGCATAAGTTGGTAGAAGGGTTCTTAATAACTTACTTTTTATGTCCTTTTCTTCAATAGTTCCACCTACTCCTTTGATTTGATTGACAATCTCCTTTAGTCTTGTACTGTACTGGGTTATGTTGTCACCTTCATTCATCCTCATAGATTCAAGTTGTCCTCTTAGACTATCCACTTTTGCTCTTTGAACATGTTCATCACCACCATACACAGATATGAGCTTGTCCCACATTGCCTTTGCATCATTGTAGCCTTCTAGATCATTAAACTTTGAGTCGGTCAATGTAGATGTTATTTCAATCATTGCTTGAATATGTTCTTGCTTTGCCTTTATCTCTTGCATTGTCAATGGATAGGTGCTTATTGTAATGAAATCATTCTCTAGATAATATACAACATATTCTCCAACTCCTGATAGGTGCAACTTCATTCTTTTCTGCCATGTAGAGAAACTTGACTTGTTCAGCTTCGGTGCATCCCTCTTATACATCTTTCGATCTTTGCCTCAAGTACCTTTAAAATTTTCTTCTGGAGTCCAAAGCCCTGAATCCAATTGATAGTTCTGATACTTAATGTAAGTACAAATCCAATAGCCAACAAGATGAGGGGGGGTGAATCATACAAACTTAATCTTCCATAAAAACAACAGATTCAACCTCGGTAACATATACTTCAGTAATATAACCAAAATTGCTAAACATGCAAACTCATAAGAATATAAACATCATAACACTCATAACACCAGATTTAATATGGAAACCCAAATAGGGAAAAACCATTGTGTGATTTCAGACCCACTAAGAAATATACTCTTCTAGAGTATGCTCGGTTAAAAGCAAATCCTGTTAAAGATTACAAACACATTGCTATATGTGACCCGGTTAAGGGATTTCCCTAAGATTTGTTAGGATCTTCACCTTGTTAGAAGTGACCTTGTTAAAGGATTTCAAACACTCAATCAGAATGTCACCTTGCTAGAAGGTTTTACAAATAAGACTGTTAAGTCCACTCGGTTAAGAGATTTTCTGTCACTTCACAAAATAACAGTAATAAAAATCTATTTGCAACTTCACATCTAAACTGCTAAAGCAAATTCTTATTTGCTCAATACAATATAGACATAGAACTAATCTTGTCCATCTGCTGGGCTCTATACTCTATTATTCAAAATAGGTCTTCAAGCTTTAGTGCTCAGTAATCACTATGTAGCATCCCTGTGCATACACTTGCCTGCATACATTGTTTATCAACAGTTCCTCATTTATAAACAATTTGCCAACCGCTGAATCTCCTTGATCACATTTCCCATGATCAATCATAGCCATCAAATCTTCAAACTTGACTAGGTTCAATGCATCTTTCAATCTGAAATGTTTTACCCTGCCTTGGAACTTGCAGACATTTCTTGGAACTTGTGCTAAAGTATTGCAGTTCAATCTGTGCTGTAGATCTTCCTGCCGATTTTCCTTTGCCATAGATTCTTTAAAAAACTTTATGCATGGCATACAAATCATTTAATCAATTCCATCTCATCATCTTCATTCATTAAATAATGCTTTTATTCATTCAATGCATTCTGTTATTACTCAGTTGCAACTCGGTAAATACTAAACTTCACTCGGTAGACATTCTGCCTTCATTAACTAATAGCGATAACCTTAGGGTTTATCAACTAGGTTCTTTGCTTGGTAACATAGTATAGTATTAACCTTACAATCAACAACATATGTAGGATATCAAAACAATCTAAACATCATGATCTCATCATTGTCTAACTCGGTAATAGTTGCCCATTGAATTACTTATTTCTCCCTTTATTCATCACATTCTTTCTGTGTCTTTTACTGACATCTTTATACTCATCAAATCAAACTTCTCAAGATACAGCAACATCATACTAAATTAGAAAATCAATTTCTTGACATCAATGACAATATAATAATATTAAGACAGTAAACATCCTTAATCAGTTATATCCATAATCATCAACAACCTTCTCAATATCCTTATTGAAATGCCAACAATCTCTTATTGTCTGTTATATTGCCAACAATACTATCCAAACCTTTCCTATACAAATCATTATCCATGATGACATACCGTGAAGCATTTCAGATTAGGTTTCTTTTCTCATTACAGGTAAGGTTATTAGGAATGATTTGGTCATGTAAGAGTAGATATGACTATAGCGAGATGAGTCATGTCCAATAATATAACAGGCCATTTGTGACTCAGGGGAATTATAAGAAGGATAATGAAGCTCTTCCACCAGGAATTCATAGTGATACTCAAACTCTTGTAGATGTGGTATAGATGCCAATGTAGCCATAGCATCTACTGCTCTGTTTGCTAATCTAAGAATCTGCTAAAATGATACAAAAGTAAAGTATTTCTTAAAGTCATCAACCATTCTTTTGTAGGGAATCGGTTTTTCATCTCGAGTTTGATATATATCATTGATTTGGTTGATTATTAGTTGAGAGTCACCATAGATGTGTAACTATATCTGAATCTGAATCTGTGTGTGAAAACTGGATTTGTATTTATATCTGTATCTATATCTGTATCTGTATCTAAATACACAACACTTCAATTAAGTCATTAGATGCATGGTTAGTAAATCAATAATGAACAATGAACAATAAAACCATTACAAAGCTACCTATTGCCTTCTAGTAGATGTGAGTTTAGTTTTGCTCTCAAATTTCCATATGCAACACCAGTGACTAGACGACACCTAAACGAAGGATTTAATCTATATGAGTATTAAATTGATCTAAATGGATGCAAGATTAAGCTAGATATGCATGATTAATCTAACATAATTTTAAGAAATATGAATGAACATTAAACTAGATGATTTAACAAATATGCAATAACTAATGTGTAATATCTCAATGCACAAATCTCAATAAGCCTAGAGCAAAAACAACATAATAACAATAATCTCCTAGTTCTTTTTTTGATGAGAGATGAGGGCTTGAATTTATAGAAAATCCAGAGAGAGATAAACGGTCAAGATCGATCAACAATGAGTGGCAGAGATTCTCCAAGAGGAAGCACAATCCGGGTGAATTGATGTGATTGGCTTGTTTTCTCAGCTTTAAAGGAAGTTGAACTAAATTTAAGATAAAATCAGAAAAAATGATTTATTTCATATTTTATATTTTGATAATTAATTCATTTAATTGATTTTTTGAGATTTTTTCAATTTAATTCCATTTTGATTTCTTTTCTCAATTTTAAATTATTTTTCCAAATTAATTCCATTTTGATGATTTAATGACAAATTGAGTTATTAATTAAATATGCTAGGATATTTAATGGAATAAATGGGATAATTGATTAAAATTATTTACATGGAATGATTAATTAATTAAATGATTATTTAATTAATATTGAGTGATTTATTTGCCATGTGACATTGATGACCGAGAATTAATTAATTAGGTGCTCATGATTGATTTAATTAACTTTGGCTAGGACCTTGGTGATGTAGTCAAGATTACGGGCCTATGGTTTAGATGACCATTTTTCGGGTATTACACACCCCTCAACACTTGAAGAAGAAGAATCTTTGTCAAAAGACTTATTTGAAAAGGAAAAAGCCTAGTCAAGAGAAGGTCTTGAAGAGAAGCAAGTTTCTCTACATAAATCGCAAACTCGTAAAGCATTTAACTTTCTTGCATCATTTCTACAACTATCTACATGGTAAAGGAATTGAGTTTTATGAGGAATCCTTAAAAAATCAATATTTTCAAAAAAGATTAGCCTTATCAACATCTTAATTTTAGTGGCAAAATCAATTTGGCCTATCACCTGATGAACCAATCACTTATTGAGTTACAAAGCAATCTTTCACATGCCAGTTGTAACTCGAGCTCAAAAATATAGAGAACAAGAAATACAATCACAAACCCCTTCTTTGATGCTAGTGAAGACAAAATAAATGAGGAACTAATTCAAGCGGCTCAAGAAAATTGATGCAGGAGCATCCTCGATTCATAACAATCTTACACCAACCAAAAACATTTCCTTTTCTATTTTGTTTATTATTTGCAGTTTCAGTTTTCCTTTCTGTGAATCTTGGTTTTGGCTCACCAGTTCCTATGGAGTTGGATTCTTCTTGAAGACTTGATCATCCTGCTTTCTTTCTAACTGCATCTCATTTAGATCACTTTCCAACAAGACATCGCTACCAGTTTCCTTGACAGTTCCTTGTTACTGGTTAATCCTTTGTTCCTGATTGCCTGAGACCTATTCTAGTGATCTATCAGAACCCATTCTGATGCTTGCAGAGTCTTGGACGTTGATCTCGATGTTGCTTGGCATGTGGCTGACCTTCTGCATTTCATCCTTTGGTTTTTTCGGAGGAATCTCTTGGCAGAGGATGACCTCATTCATTTCTACATGTTAGGGTTTTGATCCTTTTGGGCTGACTAGATCCTTTGGATCGATATATATATTTGTAATCATGCTTTAGAATGTAATCAATAAAAATCAAAGAATCAAGAAGTATCATATAGATAGACTATGCCTAGAAGATAGATCTTTTGATTCAAGGTCCTGGTGAGACCTATTCTACCAGGCTTGTGATGAATACTAAGAGGGGGGGGTGAATTAGTATGCCAAAAATCTTTGCACTAAAACACTTACACAATCTAAAGATAAACTGGTAAAGCAGTCTGACAGTCAAACCGGTTACCACACATGCAAACCAAAATGTGAATAAAACATTCACCCACAAAAGCAATACAACCATGACACAAGATATTTGACATGGAAAACCAACTGGGAAAAACCACGGTGAGATGGAACTCACAAGTCACTATCTACAGAATAGAAACCAGACTGGTTAAGGTCAGATCGGTTAAGGTCTTACAATGTTCTTCACCAGAACAGATCCTATTAGGAATCTCAATCTCTGTTAGGAGAAAAGTCTGATTAAAGACTACCTTGTTAGAGGATTTTAGATTCACATGTGTGAACCACCTTGTTAGAGGATTTTACAAAGGCTTTGAGGCCTACCCAATCAAGGGCTATAGACTTGTCAAAGATGTGAGTAATCAACAAGTGTTTGATCTATCTAAGAACACAAACTGCTTGGTTAGATCCATTATTGCTCACAGCTAATGCATTCCAGCATTACTTTAGTCTTCTCTATCTCTCTCTCTCAGTTACAACTTGATCTTCTCAGATAAGATCATTCTCAACTTCCACCTTAAACCCTAGCTCAACATTAACCCTTTCAGCAATAACAACCCCCCAAAAACCCTAGACATGATGTCCTTTTAAAGGAATCTGATTTCATGTCGGTCCAATAGGATTACATTACAATTTCCTAGGTTCAATTAATCTAGACATACTTAGTAACACGACACAAGAATCACCGTCAATGTGTCGGCACCATCAAACGATCGGTGGATTGGTAACTCATCACAAAATGCCAGTTGGTAACTCATCACAGAGTATTACCGGTTCATACAAAATACCAATTGCTGGTTTGACAAAAATGAAGACTGGTAAGAATGTGTTGTGTTGCTTTTCTCCCTCATACCTCTTGTGATCTACGAACCGCTTGGGGTCGACATGCCGCTTCAGATCGGAAAACACATTCTGCAAAATCACCACTAGTCTAGAGACTAGTATACAACATACCGGTTGGAACAAATACTGGTTGAGCATAAGCTCATGCATATAAAGGGGATCTCAATACAAGTGTGTGTCCATCAATGAAAATCACAGCATAAACCACAAAAATGCCAACAATCTCCCCCTTTGGCATTGATGGCAACACTTAGGAAAATAAAATTTTGACATCTAAGTGTTTTACAACAGAAAAACTTGCCATTAACAAAATTGCTCCCCCTAAGCATATACACTATCCCTTAATCAACAGAGTGTATAGAAATTTTGCATTCAGAGCATAATCATCAGAGCATATAGCATATATCACAACATATATCAAAATTTCAAAATAGATACTTCTCCCTCTGATATACTTCTCCCCTGATATATCAAAATTTCAAAATTTAAAACCATATACTTCTCCCCCTTTGCCACTAATGACAAAGTACCGCTGAAAAACCTATTTCCATATATATATAAAAGAGTTTATGACAATAATGAATAATACTTGTCAAAAACCACTTTATAGTCTTGCAAAAATTGTTTCATGGAAAGAGACCAGGACTCAAGTAGGGAGGTCGTCACTTCCTTCTCTATCTGCATTTGTGATACCTGTTCCTCCATGGCATCTATTGTGCTCAGTTCTTGTGTGATTGTCAGGGCATCCAAGTTTAGATAGAATTTCTAGAGAATTTGCAGTCATGGAAGTAATACCAATTGAAGCTCCTGCAAATCCCTAGACCTTCTGCTGATCTCTTGCTCCATCTTGGCTGACTGGATCTGGAACCAATGAATGGTTTGCCCATATGCTGCAAAGGAGTTGTAAGGAGTATTGAATGTGCTCAAGTAGGACTGTAAGTCCATTTGAAGCTGTTGCTTCTTGGCTAGCACACCATCACAAAATAGATGAGGTTGACAGATTTTGCTAAGTAGCAAGTTTCCCTCATCCAAGGGACTCCTTATACCCTTTTGATCCTTTAGCAGTTCAGTCCTAAGCTCATTTAATTTCTTCACGAGAGCAACATTAAGAGCCTTTTGGTGCTCTTTCTTTACATTGGCCTCTATTGCTTCTTCTAGACTCTGCACCTGATCATCCACTATAGTACATTGAAGTTTAAGTTGTGCTAGTGATGAATCAGTGTCAGGAAGATTAGTACCAGGGATTAAACCGATAAAAGTGTCTACAGCTGCCTGAATGATGTCCTGTTCCTTTTTCTTGCGAATGATCTCAAGACACTCTTGAGCAACCTTGATGCTTTGCATAAGATCTGAATCAATTGCAAATTGGAGATCGATAGGACTAGAGAGATCAACTGGTGATGGTTGACTTCCAGTTGCCTTCGAAGTCTCCACCTGAGAGCTTTTTGCCACTTCACATTCCTTGGCTTCTTCAGCTTTCTTCTTTTCCGCTTCTTTTCTCTTCTCTTCTTCCTTGTCTTCCTCTGCCTTTTTCTTCTCCTTTGCTCTCCTCTTCTACTCTTCCTTTTCTTCTTCTTCCCTCTTCTTCTTCTCTTCCTCTTCCTTTTTCTTCTTCTCTTCCTCTTCCTTCTTCTTCTTCTCCTCTTCTTTCTTCTTCTTCTCTTCCTCTTCCTTCTTCCTCATTTCTTCTTCTTCCTTCTTCTTCTTTTCTTCCTTGTCCTCTTCTTCTTTCTTCTTCCTTTCTTCTTCTTTCTTCTTCTTCTCTTCATCTTTTCTTTTCTCCTCTTCCTCTTTTCTCTTCTCTTCCTCTTTTCTCTTCTCTTCCTCTTTCTTCTATTTTTCATCTTCATCCTTCTTCTTTTTCTCTTCCTGATCTTTTGCCGCTTGCTGTGAGTCCACAGCTTGTTCACCACCCTAATCGGCCTATTGCCCCTACTCAGTTCCCTCAGAAGGTATGTCCTGAGTGACATCTTCTATATCCAGGGCATCGACATCTATGGTGTCGATTGGTTCCTCCACTAGGTTTCCTTCCTCATCAAAAACCTCATCCGGTTTGGAAATAACTGATTTCTTTTCCGCTTGGAGGTTGGCCATTCGAGCTTTGTGAAAGCTGATAGCATGGGCCATGTGTTGATGTGTATCCTTTTCTACATCATCAACTCTTCCCTCCAACAACCAGAGTCTTCTTCTCCTTGTGAAGAAGAGACCTTTATTTTGATCCAATACATCAAACAATTCTGAATTTGAGAGTTCGAGGAAGTACTATGCAAAAACTTTCTCCCTAATCTCCTGTTCCTTTTCAATGGCAATGTGCCATTTGTTATCCAATGCTTTAAATAATGAATCCGATGTTTGAGATTTAATCTCTGATGCTGACTGGTCATTTTTACATAAATAAAGAATGATTTCCTGTAGTACTTCATCTTTTTCCTCACTATTGAATTCATCATAATAATCTATTAAATCATGTAGTAACTTTCTCCTAATATTCTTTACTGTTCTTTGAAAATGTGTCAAAGGTTTGTAAGAGGAGATATCTACATTTACTAGTGCGGATGTTGCCGGTTCATTCTTCTTCATCTTCTTGGTCTGTCTAGCCTTCTTTAGCTGTTCATCAGATTTAGTTTCTTCGGAGTTTGGTTCATTTGCCTTAGTCTTCCTCTTCCTTTTGAAGACTTTTGCCGATGTTACCTCGGGTTTCTTCTTTGTCGGTGACCACTTGGTCACTCTTGGAGTTGTAGTTGTAGCCGGTGCCGATGCTGCAGGCACTGCCTTAGCTTTCTTAGCTGTCAGTTCTTTTCCCTTCTTCACCGATGGTTCTTCAACCAGTGCGATCCTCTCCAAGTAGGTTCCAGTCCTCTTAGCCTTTCGATGAAGAGGCGAGGCAATAAGGGTTGAAGCATACCCTTCTAGCATGTCAAACATGACCTCATAGCCCATAGGCTCCACTTCCTCCATTCTAGGCTCAACAACCTCCATTAGACATTTGTCCACCTGAATAGTGAAATAGATGTCATCTTCGTATTTCTTCACTATGTCTCTTGAGATTCTTACCCTCTGACTCATCTTTCTTCTGAACTCATCAATGTATTTGTTCAGTACCTCAAGGTAGCCGGTTCCAATGGCTTGCACGCTTTCCTTTATCTGCTTGGTTACCGGTTGGTCAGGAGACCACTGGACATCTCCTACACCAGGAAAGTAGCCTTGGAAATAGAAAAACAACCCTACCAGTAGTTGTCCAAACTTAAACCTCAGTGAATTATCCTTTTTGTTTGCTTTTAGATTTAACAGGAGTTGCCTCTGCATACTGGTGCATAGGTCAAATGATTTATCCTCTTTAATCATCCGGTAAGTGGCATTTACTGCTACAGCAGATACAAAATTAATCCCGCTGGCTGAAAATGTTCTGTAGCCTATCACCATGCAGGCGTATTTCACCAGATCATCCTTGATAGGATTAACTGCCATACCTCGTGAATCACTTGTTGAACCGGTGAGCTTGGTCATTTCTATTTTTCTTACCGTTCTTAGGGCTGGCACTTCCCCTATGTTGTAGAAACTAGTGACTGCATGAATTTCCTCAAGCATGATATCATGCGTCCTCTCTAGGTACATCTTGTCACCATGGACTCTGCTCAAGATGATCCTGATGTGATTCTCTGTGAAGTCTTCCAAGAAATATGCTGCATTATGGAGTTTCTTCTTCTCCAAGATACTGAACTCTGGTTTGATCCTTTTGTCCTTTCCACAAAATAGACCTAATTGAGTATGAATGGCTAAGGACCCTAGGTCTTCTATTTTGCAATCAATATAATCTGAAATTCCTTCTTCAACTATGACTCCAACTGGAACTTGTGACAAAGCATTATATTTTGACTTCCTCTGAATAAAACTTTTTGATTCAATTGATGTACTTCAATTGGTATGACATGCGGAAGCCATTGAAGAGTATTTCAAGAACATGAAAAATACCTTTCAAACATGAATTTAGGGCTTCCTGATTCTGCTTCACTTCACTCTCCGTCAGATACCAAATCACTGCTTTGAGTTCTCCACTACCGCTTGCACACTAGATTTGAATCTCTTTCAAGGTTATCCAATTTCTTGAAATCTAAGCTCAAATCACCTTTTCTTCGCTCTGCACTTGAAAACTTTTCTTCGCTCGAAAACAAATAGTGAGAAATGATTTGAAAGATGCATTTATACATGTCTCTCACCTACTGTCATTAATGCTCCTCTATTAGGGCAAAAACCCAAATTTGCCTTTTTACCATTTTCGGTCTTTTGCCAAGTGATAGGTATCACATACCAGTTAAGGTCTTTTACCAGTATCAATCAGGGGTTCGAAAGCATCTCACCATTTGCTCCCCCTAAGCCTTTGAGGCTCAGTTTGCCGGTTTCGATATTTCCACACTAGGTGCAGAAACTGGTTCCTCTTCCAACAATATTGGTTTCTTCCTCCATGTTTTCTTCATGTCTCCTTGAACTTTTTCAACATCTATTTCTCCTTCCTGAGTGACCGGTATATCATTAGATATACTTTTTCTGCTTCTATAGAATCTTGCAATGTGACCTAGTTTGTTGCAGTGACATCAAACAAGTCTAGGTGCTCTCCAAGGTCTGTTGTACATGCTTCCTGTAAAGCGGAAAATCGTGAGCGAACCCTAAGTGTTCCCCCCACCACTCCGAGGAGAGGGAAAGGGGGTCACTAGGGTTGACGGTTTTCACTTAGGGGAGACTTTACATTCAAAAGAGGGGTTGAAACCCAGAAGATCCAATCCCACACAATGCAAGAATGGATTCTAAATGAGTTTCAAGGGTTAAGACAGCAAGGCTACCCTCTTTTGTAAAGAATGTAGATAGAAGGATTAAGCTAGGAATGCATAGAAAGTGAGAGAGATTAGCTTATAAAAAGAGATAGGGATATAGGATGAAGCTGCAGACCTAGAATTAGCAGTAAAATGTTGAGACGACACTGTCCTGCAAATTTGAGTGAAAGTTGACGGGACGATGGTGCCCGGTGTGCACACGGTCCTCCGAAAAATCCGTGAAACGAAGGGGGATCTGTTCGTCTCTGCACAAGGATTCCAGATCTTACATTATAGCCACGTACCTGCAACCTACACATAGAAAAGTGAAGATGATTGGGGGGTTAGGGATTAGGGGTTTGCCCTTAGGTCAAACCCCGGTTTTGGAATTAACCAAGAAATGAGAAATGCTGTAAATGATTGTAATGTAAAACAAGTACTAGTACCTTGTTGTAAGAATGTTTGTATTCTTACATGCGAAGGTGTAAATGTTGTTGTATGTTGTAAGTTGTATGTGATCTCCTCTTCAATGGTTGAATCCTTGTCTTGAATGCAACACCTAGCCTTGAATGGAGACTTAGAATGATCAATTGCTTGAAGGAATGCTTGAATGCTTGAATATCGTTTCTGCGTCTTGTACACATATGTCCTTCCTCTTTTTTTTTTCTCTCTTTCAAAATGGGAGAGGAAATGTAGTTTATATACTTGTCAATTAGGGTTAAAAGATTGATTTTTCTGACCTTAGGCTGACCAGGAAAGATTATTTTCCAATTTGCAAACATAAAGGCCTGAGACCCAAAAGAGACCGGGCCCAAAAATAGGGCCAGGGACCAGGGCGCTGGGTGCCCTAGTCTTGAAGGACCAGGGCACTGGGCGCCATGGTCCCACCTCTAGGGACAGCAGGGTGGAAGGAGGATCAGGCCAGGGTGCTGAAAAATGCAGTTTTTGATGTCATGAACAAGTTTAGGGGTCTCCATTCAGGTTCAGTGTTGCATCGCCATTGTGAAGACCCAAATGCGGTCGAAATTGCAAGTGTCACAATTTTAGGATGCTACATTTAGCCCCCACTTTAGCGGGAGTATAAGCCTACGCTCATACTTTTGGTAAAGTACAAGGAAACAACATTGAAAGACTTTCACCACGTCAAGGAGGCAAGACACACCAAGCCCCCAGTGGACTAAGGATCTTATGACTTTGATTGACAAAGTAAAAGGGAAGATCATGAGGGAGAACCATGACTGTTAGTAGTAAGGTTCCCTCACTATGAGTCATGCAAGAGAAATACCAAAAATTTTCAAGGCAAAGCTAAGTTCACCAAGAAATTTTCAAGTATCTTGAAGGGATAGACAGGATGTATGCCCCCCTACGTTAAAGCGACCACACATGCCTCAATGGGGGTGATTGCTTTAAGGTAGTGATACACATAAGAAATGAGAAGGGAAAGGAGCACGTTATCACAAAGATTTAGCCCCCAAGTGTGAGATAAACCCAAGGATAATAGACACAAAACACAAAGCACGAGGTGACTTTTGAGTCAACATGAGAGAGACCAAAAGAGATCTCAATGCTTTGCATCGTCCTCAAGTAGACAACACTAAGGACAACAAATAGAAGAATGAGAATAACACATAGAAGAAGTAACACAAGAGAGGAGGAGAGAGTCTGCTATGCTAATGAAACTAGTCTAGCACGTCATCTACCCCCCGATCTTGCTGATCAATATTTTAGGAAGGTAGGGAACACGCTAGAGGAGGAACATTCAACATAGCAGATGGAGCTATCACAAGATCCAAACAAGGGCTATGTTCATGTTCCAAGCCACGTTGTTCTTGTCTAGGAGCTAGGATAAGTGCTTTAGAAAATTCGTTAGATAAATGGTTATCAATATCAACAAATTCATATTCACTATCAGAATCAAGAGGAGTAACATTTTCATCATGAATGACATTTTCATCTATATCATCATCAAGATTTATAAAAATAGGATCTTTAACTCGCACAGGATCAAAACCATCATGCATCTTATGTTTAGGAGATTTTGGAGAAAATGGAATAATGCTTGTTGAAGGTGTTTTTGGGGATTGTAAAGTTTGAGAAGCAGCTGCCTGAGCTCTAAGACGATGCTTTTGTAAGCATTCACATGCAGAATGATTTCGTCTAGTCTTAGTAGGAAGTGGAGAAGATTGAGGAGGAGGAATGTTCTCATCCTTATCACTTGGGTGTTTAGGTTGTGGTCTCTTAGGCTGGATAATAGGAGAAGAGGAAGGTCTCTTCTCTCCATAAGAGGAAGGAGGAGGAACTGCTCCATATAAAGGGGGAATATTTGGTTTAGGAAGGAGACCAAGTCCATCATGACGAGGAGGTATAGGCCTACTTTTAGAAAGTTTATTAGACATAGTCACATCCATAGGAATGGGTTGGGAATCTTCTTGAGGAAAGACATTAGTTTTATCTTTCAAAGGAAGAACTTCCTTCTCAAGAATGATAGGAATGTCAAGTTTGGGTGTTCTAGGTTCACTTAGAGATAGTATCATATTTGTTTTCCACTTTTGATAAGATTTGAAAAGATGATCACTTCGCGGTGGAAGAGATTGGAATTGTTTAGGCCAAAAATAATCAATAGGAACGCTAGAAGTTCTTTCAGCTAGTTTAAAGAGACTATGATTGACAGTAACAACTTCACCATTATGGAGAAATTTCAAACATTTGTGAATAGGAGAAGCAATAGCTTTCATGGAAGATAGCCAAGGATAGCCTAGCTTCACACAAAATTGTTTGGATGAAGGAATAATAGCAAAGTTCACATCAAGGGATTTGTTATGGACCTCAATAGGTAATGTAATAGAACCAATTGCAGGAGAAGAAAATGCATCAAATAATCTCACAATCACATCTGTTTTGTCATAGATCACTTGATTCAATTGCAAAGTAAAAATAACTTCTTCAGTAATAACATTAACCATGCATGAAGGATCAATAAGCACTCCACGGCAAGGTGTATTCTTGACTTTTGCAACTATGTATAAAGGACCATCAGGTGCCGTAATAGTTTCACTAAAATCAAATGTGATGGAAGGTTCTTTAGGGTTTTCTTGCTGCTCTACAAAGTTAATCACATTCGGAGTCATAGACACAAGACCATCAGATGAGAAAGAGGAATCATTAGTCTCAATCGCATTAGAGGTATGAGAAGGTAATGGATCAGTAAAAATCTTAAGATT
The DNA here is from genome assembly GCF_030272615.1 of Cryptomeria japonica. Lineage (NCBI taxonomy): Eukaryota > Viridiplantae > Streptophyta > Pinopsida > Cupressales > Cupressaceae > Cryptomeria > Cryptomeria japonica. Next base: position 11,444,496 of record NC_081406.1, read on the forward strand.
TTGGTTAGGAGGAGCTACAGATGTGTTGCCTTTATCATTCACTCCTGAAACAGAGATAGTATTATTATCAATCAAATCTTGAATTTTACCCTTTAAAGAAAAACATTTTTCAGTATCATGCCCAGGTTGACGATGAAATTGACAAAAAGATTTGTTATCAAAATAGGGTGAATTAATCTTTGTAGGATCTATTTGCTTTATAGGAGGAAGAGTAAGCACATTTTGTTCCAATAACTTATTCATAATACTATGCAATGATTCATTCAAAGGAGTAAACTTTCTTTCTTTCTTGAAAAACTTAGAAATAGGAGGCACACCTGATGCTGCATTCACATTGTTGTTGATGATGTTTTCATTGAATTTAATAGACTCTCTATTCGGTTTAAACTTCCCAAATGGTTGTTGACTACTATCACCCTTATCACTCGGAGCCATAGGATTTGCTTGTTCCATTTGACTTACAGTCAGTTGATAATTGTGAAGAGTTGCACACAACTGTTGGAAAGAAGTAAACTCAAAAAATAGAAGTTTGTCTTGAATATCTTTTTGTAAGTTAGAAATAAAGATTCTTTGAATATCATTGTCAGGCACTGGAAAAGAAATTTGAGCATACAAATGCTTATATCTACCAATGAAATCAGTCACTTTTTCTTTAACACCTTGTTTACAATGCATTAAATCAATCAAAGTAACTTTAGGACTTATATTGTTTTGAAATTGTTGAATAAAAGCATTTGCAAGTTGTTCGAAAGAAGTAATAGAATAAGAAGGCAACAAGCAATACCATTGTAGGGCTTTATCTCTTAATGTCCTAGTAAACAATTTCGCAAGCAACCTTTGGTCATAAGCAAAATCGGTACATATTGTTTGAAAAGTCTTAACATGTGTTAGAGGATCACCTTTACCATTATAAAGCTCCAAATGCGAGATTTCTACATGTTTAGGAGGGATAGCTCGAACAATGTCAAGAGAAAGTGGGCTCGCAACATCAAATGTGGGCACACTAAACTTAGATTGATTCATAGAGGCAATTTGTTGCTGTAAAGAAGAGACAGTTTGTGCAAGATTATTAATGGTCGCTTCAGTCGAAGAATTCATATTAGATGTGTTAGATTGTGATGGAGGTATTATGTTATTGAAAGAAGGTATTGATTGAGAGTATGGTGGTAGGACACTATGATAGTTAGTCATAGGAGATGATTGGAAAGGAGGAACACTACAAGGAGGAATGGAAAGGTTAAATGAATTGCCCCCTTGCATCATGTTCATTTGTGGAGATGTAATAGGGACACTCATTGAAGTAATGAATGAAGAAGTCGGATTGAATGAAGGAAGAGGGTTAATTGAAGAGGAAGGATTGCCCCCATGACTGGTGATCATAGGTGGAATGTTTTGTATAGAAGTAGTCATTATGTTTGATGTAAAGGTAGGTATACTAGCAATAGAAGTTGTCAACGGAATAGAATAATTGACTTGAGTGGGAGGTTGTGTATAACCTAAAGTTTCAGCACAACTCTTCATAGGCATCACATTCGAATCCACAATGTATGCAATACCACGCAAAATATCAATTCCATTCTTATCACTTTGAACCATACGTTTTAGACCCTCAATTAATGAAAGAGCTTGACTATCGGGATACTCTTGAGACATCCATTGCTGAAAATCATCAAATTGGTTATCCAATTTCGCAAGTTGTTCTACAGAAACCTCATGGAGAGCTTCTTCATCATTAAGAGGATTAGAGGAATTACCCGTGTCCTTGTTAAAAAGGCCATTCAAATTAGGTTCCATCTCCTCGGTAATTAAACCTCGAAAAGACTTAATTCTAAGGCTTCGTCTAACGAGAATAGTGTAAGTAGGGTTTATTGTTGTAAAACTCATGCACTAGAGAGAAAGAGAGAAGATTTTGAATTTTAGAGGTAGCAAATTTCAGTAAAATCAGCCAATCTCCTAGATTTAAGCTGTTAAATGTAATCACGACAATCTCTCAAAATTTCAAAAAAAATGTCAGGGACCGTGGCGCTCAGGGTGCACATGGTCCTCGCAACTTTTTTCAAAATTTGCAGGGATGAAAGTTATGATGATTTTAAAGCTAATCTGAAAAAATTGAGTGATTTTACGATCTATAGATAGGCCAAATCAAAGTTGCAATCTCAAAATTGAACCCTACCAAGATTGTTGAAAAATGCAAAATTTGAATTTTGAAAAAGAGAGGGAAACCAAAATTTTGAATTTTATGATTTTAGAGGGAATACTAAGAGCAATGCAAGCTTTGAAATTTAAAAGTTGACTCAATTTCACGCAAAATTCAATTTTGAAAGTGGAAATCAAAGTTGGTGTAATTAGACACTTAATTTCAAAAGTCACAAATTGCAAGAATTTGAATAAAACACTGAAATTTCGAATGAATGTTGACACACTTTTCAGATTTAGGACAGTAAGAACACAATTTTGACACAAAATTTTAATTTCAACAATTTTTGAATGATTAGAAGCCTTAATGCAAGCAATCACAAGACCAACTTTGACCTTAATTTTGAAAGTGTTGTAATTGATAAAATCAGCCACAATTCTGGATTTTAGCAGAAAAATATAGTAAGATCTAACTCCCGAAATTTCAGAAAAAATGTCGGGGATGATGGCGCTCGGGGTGCACACGGTCCTCGCAACTTTTTTCCAAATTTTCAGGGATGAAAGATATTATGATTTTGTTGTGGAATCCAAAGTTACAGCCTATTTGGAGATGTTTTGATTAGTAAAATTATCAGTCAAAGGTTGAATCAAGAGGGTTTTAAAAATTAGGGTTTTGACACTTAACCACTTAATTTTTAGAATTAAAGCACAAATATGAATTGATAATTTGCAATAGAAGGGTAGATCTGAAACAAGCATTAACAATTAGACATTTCACAAGCTTAATTACTAAAAAGAAAATTTAGGGTTTTTATGCAATTAACCTCTAAAATTTGCAAAAGATCAAACATGGAAATGTAATTAAGGAATCCAATTTTCAGATCTAACCATGAATAATCAGAAAGGATGTTCACGTCGGGTTCACCAAAATGTAAAGCGGAAAATCGCGAGCGAACCCTAAGTGTTCCCCCCACCACTCCGAGGAGAGGGAAAGGGGGTCACTAGGGTTGACAGTTTTCACTTAGGGGAGACTTTAAATTCAAAAGAGGGGTTGAAACCCACAAGATCCAATCCCACACAATGCAAGATTGGATTCTAAATGAGTTTCAAGGGTTAAAGACAACAAGGCTACCCTCTTTTGTAAAGAATGTAGATAGAAGGATTAAGCTAGGAATGCATAGAAAGTGAGAGAGATTCACTTATAAACAGAGATAGGGATATAGGATGAAGTTGCGGACCTGGAATTAGCAGTAAAATGTCAAGACGACACTGTCCTACAAATTTGAGTGAAAGTTGACGGGACGATGGGGCCCGCGTGCACACGGTCCTCCGAAAAATCTGCAAAACGAAGGGGGATCTGTTCGTCTCTGCACAAGGATTCCAGATCTTCAATTACAGCCGCGTACCTGCAACCTACACACAAAAAAACAAAGACAATTGGGGGGTTAGGGATTAGGGGTTTTCCCTTAGGTCAAACCCCAGTTTTGGAATTAACCAAGAAATGAGAAATGCTGTAAATGATTGTAATGTAAAACAAGTACTAGTACCTTGTTGTAAGAATGTTTGTATTCTTACATGCGAAGGTGTAAATGTTGTTGTATGTTGTAAGTTGTATGTGATCTCCTCTTCAATAGTTGAATCCTTGTCTTGAATGCAACACCTAGCCTTGAATGGAGACTTAGAATGATCAATTGCTTGAAGGAATGCTTGAATGCTTGAATGCTTGAATGCTTGAATATCGTTTCCGCGTCTTGTACACATATGTCCTTCCTCTTTTTTTTTTTCTCTCTTTCAAAATGGGAGAGGAAATGTAGTTTATATACTTGTCAATTAGGGTTAAAAGACTGATTTTTCTGACCTTAGGCCGACCAGGAAAGATTACTTTCCAATTTGCAAACATAAAGGCCCGAGACCCAAAAGAGACCGGGCCCAAAAATAGGGCCAAGGACCAGGGCGCTGGGCGCCATGGTCCTGGGGGACTAGGGCATTGGGTGCCCTAGTTTTGAAGGACTAGGGCGCTGGGCGCCATGGTCCCACCTCCAGGGACAACAGGGTGCAAGGAGGATCAGGCCAGGGTGCTGAAAAATGCAGTTTTTAATGTCATGAACAAGTTTCGGGGTCTCCATTCAGGTTCAGTGTTGCGTCGCCATCGTGAAGACCCAAATGTGGTCGAAATTGCAAGTGTCACAATTTTAGGATGCTACAAACAAGTCTATTTCTCCTTCCTGAGTGACCGGTATATCATCAGATATACTTTTTCTGCTTCTACAGAATCTTGCAATGTGACCTAGTTTGTTGGAGTGATAGCAAACAAGTCTAGGTGCTCTCCAAGGTCCGTTGTAGATGCTTCCATTCTTCCTTCTGCATGTTGCAGCAGTGTGACCATGATCATGACAGATCATACAACTTTCTCTCCATCCAGTTGCCGCTTGATGACCACCGCTTCTTGACTGATGATTGAAGATATTAAACTGGTTGTGGTTACGGTCCATAAAAGATTCAGGACCAGTTCCTTGGGTCCTCTGAGGATATCTTCCAGTGTTATCCACTATTGACCTGCATTAAAATGCTCTATGCCCAAAATTGTTGCATGCATAACAATGACCATTGAACTTATTGAGTCTAGGTACATTGTTGATAAAATAAGGAAAATTATTGTAGGCTTTGCTCCTACATACATTGGCAGTGTGTCCTTCTTTAAGACAGTTAAAGAAAATAGGTTTGAATTTTTGCAAGTACCTTTTGCTTTGAGTGTTGGTTGCTTCTTTGATGCTTCAATATTTGTTCCTGAGGATTCTCCTTCCTCATGTTTAGAAAAACCAAGACCATTGGTATTCTTTGCTGGTCTAGATGACTCAAGCTTTTGCTCTAGCTTAACTGTACTTTTGCCAAACTTAGCAAGTATTTCCTTTGACTCAAAGAGTTCTTTGGAAATAGCAGTGTTTGTCTCCATTAGACTTGCATTTTCAGAGATGGCAATGTTCAGTTCTCCTTGCATGTCTTCTTTTTCCATTCTACTCTCATGAAGGCAAGCAGTTAGTGCACTAATCTCATGTTTCAACTTGGAGATCTCATGATCTCTATCTTTTGCGAGATCTTCAGCTTTTCTCTGGTTCTCAAGCTCTTGACTAAACCGAATAGTCAGTCCTTCCAACTCCTTTCTTAGATTGGAGTTTGAATCATTCAGCTTATTCACTTCAGCAATCATGGCTTCCATGTTAGCTTCATCTTCAGAACTACTTTCAGATAGTTCCATTAGCTTCTCTACATGTTCTCTCCTTTTTGCTTGAGATACCTTGTATTTGACCATAAGATCATCATAGGCTTGCTCAGACTTAGTAAGGCATTGAGTAAGTTCCCTCAAGGTGTATTCCCCCATATCTCTTTCCAAGTGGTTAAACTTATAGAAAGGTAGGCTCTGATACCAATTGATGAATACTAAGAGGGGGGGTGAATTAGTATACCAAAAATCTTTGCACTAAAACACTTACACAATCTAAAGTTAAACCGGTAAAGTAGTCTGACAGTCAAACCGGTTACCACACATGCAAACCAAAATGTGAATAAAACATTCACCCACAAAAGCAATACAACCATAACACAAGATATTTGACATGGAAACCCAACTGGGAAAGACCATGGTGAGATGGAACTCACAAGTCACTATCTATAGAATAGAAACCAAACCGGTTAAGGTCAGACCGGTTAAGGTCTTACAATGTTCTTCACTAGAATAGATCCTGTTAGGAATCTCAATCTTTGTTAGGAAATAAGTCTGATTAAAGACTACCTTTTTAGAGGATTTTAGATTCACATGTGTGAACCACCTTGTTAGAGGATTTTACAAAGGCTTTGAGGCCTACACGATTAAGGGCTACAGACTTGTCAAAGATGTGAGTAATCAACTAGTGTTTGGTCTATCTAACAACACAAACTGCTTGGTTAGATCTAGTATTGCTCACAACTAATGCATTCCAGCATTACTTTAGTCTTCTCTATCTCTCTCTCAGTTACAACTTGATCTTCTCAGATAAGATCATTCTCAACTTCCACCTTAAACCCTAGCTCAACATTAACCCTTTCAGCAATAACAACAACAACCCAAAAACCTTAGACATGATGTCCTTTTAAAGGAATCTGATTTCATGTCAATCCAATAGGATTACATTACAATTTCCTAGGTTCAATGAATCTAGACATACTCAATAACATGACACAAGAATCACCGTCAATGTGTCGGCACCGTCAAACGATCGGTGGATTGGTCACTCATCACAAAATGCCAGTTGGTAACTCATCACAGAGATTTACAGGTTCATACAAAATACCGGTTGTCGGTTTGACAAAAATGAAGACAGGTAAGAATGTGTTGTGCCGCTTTTCTACCTCGTACCGCTTGTGATCTGCGAACCACTTGGGGTCGACATGCCGCTTCAGACTAGGAAACACATTCTGCAAAATCACCACTAGTCTAGAGACTAGTATACAACATACTAGTTGGAACAAATACCGGTTGAGCATAAGCTCATACATATAAAGGGGATCTCAATACAAGTGTGTGTCCATCAATGACAATCACAACATAAACCACAAAAATTCCAATAGCTTGTGTGTTAGTATGTTGTAACCAGGTTGTAATTAACTTTCATGCAATAAAACCATCTTTTATGCATGGCCTCCATCATATCTATGTGTTTCTATTGTGTTAACTCTTTTTGACCGGTTTGGATTGATCTCCTTGAGGTCCCTCCTCATTGATGACTGCTTCAAGTGTTATCAGAGCGAAGTTCATTATGGAGGTTGCTTGTCTTGAATCTTGTTGTAGGGTGGCAGATTGCGGATCTGACCTGTAATTGTAGAGGACTAGCATGGATCAATGGCTTGAAGAGGAACTAGGACTGGTGGAGCACATGGGAATGTAGACCCTGTTGTAATAGAGATGTTGTGAGGAATAGTAGCCCGATTAGAAGCCATGGAGATAGCCCAGAGAAGAGGTCAACATGTTGAGGATGTGAGCGAAGATGAGGGAGAAGAAGCCCTGATAGAACAAGTGAACCTAGGAGCAATTGATCCGTAGGTGGAAATATTTTTAAGGGTTTTGAGTAGGGCAGACACTAAACCTCATTTTACCCCACTGGAATATGATGGGAAGTTATATTTAGATGAATTCATGGATTGGATCTCGGAGATGGAGAAGTATTTTGATTTTGAAAACACTGCAGAAGAGGGGAATGTGAAGTATGCCTGTACCCGGTTGAAGGGTCATACATCTCTTTGGTGGGAACACTTGCAAGTTGATAGGAAAAGAAGAGGTAAAGAAAAGATTAAGACATGGGATAGGATGATTGCTAAGTTCAAATCAAAGTTTGTCCTGACAAATTATCAAGTAGATCTATTCCGGAAGTTGCAGAATCTGAGACATAAGGAATCTAGTGTGAAAGAGTACACCGAAGGATTTTAAAAGTTTAACATCAGGTTCGAACATGTTAATGATGAGATTAAACACATTGCAAGATATTTGAATGGATTGTGGATGTCTATACAAGATGAACTTAGTATGATCAAATTAGAGAGTGTTGAAGAGGCTTACCAATATGCAATAAAGGATGAAGAAAAGTTGAATAAGAGGCATGATTAGAGACAAAGAGGTAGGGTGGAAGGTTTACTAGAGGAATATTTCAAGGAGGAAGAGGATACACTAGAGGAAGAGGAACCAGTATAGATCAGAACAAGGACAAGGAAGTGAGAAAAGAAGGTAATTTATACTAGAAGGATGATAGGAATTTCTACCAAAGGAGAGAACCAGATGGTTATTGGAATGAGAACTTTGGAAGACAAGACAAAAGGACATTCAAAGGAACCTATTTTAAATGTGGAGGAGAAGGACATTGTGCATTTGAATGTAAGAAGTTAGAGACTACCGAAAGAGAGAAAGTGGTGGAAGAGAACCCCACTGGATCAGACAATAAACTGGAATATGGTGAACTATTGATGATGAGGAGAGCTTTGTGTCATATCAGAGGAGATAAAGAACCCATGCAGAGGAAGAACCTGTTCAAGACCAGATGTAAGGTATCTGGTAAGTGTTGTAAAGTTGTTATTGATAGTGTTAGTTTGAATAATCTTGTTTTAGAAGAGATGGGGAATAAGTTGAAATTGGAGAGATTGAAACACCCTTAAGCCTTACCAGATAGCATGGATTCAGGATGAACATAAGTTGTTAGTAAGTGAATAGTGTTTTGGAAAATTGAAAATTGGGAATTATCACAATGAAGTTTTGTGTGATATTATGCCTATGGACATTTGTCATCTTTTGTTGGGAAGACCCTGGTAGTTTGATAGATAGGCAATACATGATGGGAGGAAGAATACATACACTATTGTGGCCAATGGGATGAAACAAACCTTGTTGCCTTTGGATGAACCTTTGAAGAATGAAGTCTTTACAAATACCATAATCTATCTTGTAGATGGAAGGAAATTTATTGATGGACTGAGACATGAGAATGTGTGTTTTCCCTTAATCCCTAAGAAGACTAAGAGATCGGAACCGAAAGGAGAACACCCGATAGAGATAAGAGATTTGCTGATAGAGTATGGGGCCTTCATTTTAGATATGTACTTGATGGATTGCCACCTGTTAGAAGCATTAGCCATTGCATGGACTTAGTTCCCAGAGTCAGTTTGCCTAACAAAGTTGCACACCGGTTAATACCGGTAAAGAATGAAGAACTAAATAGACAAGTGTATGAGCTATTGAAGAAAGGTTTGATCAAGAAAAGTCTAAGCCCTTGTGTAGTACCAACAATATTAGCACCTAAGAAAAATGGAGGATGAAGGATGTGTACCAATTCAAGAGCAATAAACAAGATCACAGTGAAATATCGATTTCCCTTGCCTAGGATGGATGACATAATGGACTGTTTGAGTGGAGAAAAGTACTTCACAAAGATAGATTTGAAGAGTGGATACTATCATATTAGGATCAGAGAAGGTGATGAATGGAAGACATTATTTAAGACAAATGAAGGATTATATTTATGGTTGGTGATGCCTTTTGGAATGACTAATGCACCAAGTACTTTCATGAGGCTAATGAATGAGGTTTTGAAGAAATTCTTAGGTAAGTTTGTTATTGTGTACTTGGATGACATTTAGATTTTCAGTAAAACAAAATAGGAACATTTGTTGGAGTTAAGACAAGTTTTACAGAGGTTGAGAGTAGAAAAGTTACTGATCAATATCAAGAAGTGCACTTTCATGAAGGATTAGTTAGTCTATTTAGGATTTGTGATATCTGAGGATGTTTTAAAGATGGACCCTGAGAAAGTGAAAGCCATTGTTGAGTGGCCTACACCAGAAAGCATTGGAGAGGTAAGATCATTTCATGGATTGGCTAGTTTTTACTGGAAGTATTAGAAATTTCAGTTCAGTTTATAATCCTATGACTAAGACCATGAGGGGAGATAGGAAGGAATTCAAGTGGACCACCATTGAAAACAAAAGTTTTGAGTTGTTGAAACAGAAAGTGATTGAGCAGCCTATGTTGGCTTTACTAGATTTCAATAAGGTATTTCAAGTGGATTGTGATGCAAGTGGAAGAACAATAGGAGCGATTTTGCATCAAGAAGGGAGAGAAATAGCATATTTCAGTGAGAAATTGAATGATGCCTGGAAGAGATATTTAGTATATGATCAAGAATTTTATGCCATAATTCAAGCCTTGAAGAAATGGAGACATTACTTGCTGCCTAAGGAGTTTGTGTTGTATACAGATCATCAAGCTTTGTAATATTTGAATAGTCAGAGTAAGTTGAATCAGAGACATATGAGATGGGTAGAGTTATTGTAGAGTTACACCTTTGTGTTGAAACATAGAAGTGGGAAATCTAACAAAGTTGCTGATGCATTGAGTAGGAGAAGGAATTTGTTGACAGAGATGAGAGTGATAGTGTTAGGGTATGAGGATTTGAAGACCTTGTATGATGAAAACCCAAATTTTGCAGAACCTTGGAAAGCATGTAGAGAATCGATTATGGTTGATAGGAGAAAATGGTTGGATTACTTCATTTAGGATTGGATGTTATTTAAGGGAGTTCAGTTGTGTATACCTAAAAGTTCCATGAGAGAGAACCTAATAAAAGAGAAGCATAGTGGAGGTTTAGCTAGACATTTTGGCATTGATAAAATAGTTGTCTTGGTGAGTGAGTATTACTTTTGGCCCTAGATTCATAAGGATATTAAGAGATATGTGCAAAGTTGTAGAGTTTGTCAAGTTGCAAAAGGTAGTAGTCAGAATGTGGGATTGTATAAACCTTTGACAGTACCGGTAAGACCTTGGGAGGATATAAGTATGGATTTTGTACTAGGCTTACCTAAGACATCGAGAGGGAATGATTCTATATTTGTGATAGTGGATAGATTTTTAAAGATGGCCCTTTTCATACCTTGTAAGAAGACATCAGATGCATTGCATATAACAAACCTATTTTTCAAGGAAGTGGTAAGATTGCATGATTACCTAATTGCATAGTTTCAGATAGAGACACTAATTTTGTTGGATATTTTTGGACAACACTTTGGAAAAAGATGAAGATAGATTTTAAGTTTAGTTCTACTTTTCATCCACAGACTGATGGACAGACATAACTAGTTAACTAGAGTTTGGGAAACTAGTTGAGATGTTTAGTAGGAGATAAAACCAAAAGTTGGAATTTGATCCTTGCACAAGCAGAGTTTGCCTATAATAATTCAATGAATAGAAGTACTGGATAACACCTTTTGAGATTGTTACCAAAGTGCATCCTAAAGGAATAATAAAATTGAGAGACATTAGTAGTGAAGACCAAAAGAGTTCAGATGCATAAGAATTTGCAGATCACATGGCAACATTGCACATTCAAGTTAAACAACATTTGGAAGACATGAATAGAAAATACAACGAGAAGGAAAATGAGAAGAGGAGACATAAGGAATTTGAAGTTGGCGATGAGGTGATGGTCTATTTGACAAAAGAGAGATTCCCTATTGGAACTTATAATAAGTTGTAGTTGAAGAAGTTTGGACCCTATAAGATCTTGGGAAAGTTTAGTTTTGGAAATGCATATGAAGTGGAGCTACCAGATCGTCTAAGTATTTCACCTATATTCAACATTACAGATCTTCATGAGTACCATGAACTAGAATTCAGTGAGGATAGTATTGCAAAATCAGAGAAACAATTTCCTCGGAAGGAACCAAATTAGATTGAAGAGATTTTTGATAGTAGGATTGGGCATAGTACTCGAAGCAGTCAGTACAAAGAATATCTTGTGAAGTGGAAGAACAGACTAGTGAAAGATTCATCTTGGATTTCTCAGGTAGAGGTAGACCACCTTGGTTTTCCTCTAACCCCAACAAAGTGAGAGGCTCATTTTTTATTAACCCCAGATGTCTGATGCAGGAGGATCCCTGGTTCACATCAATCTTGCATCAACCAAAAAGATTTCCTTTTCTATTTTGTTTTCTATCTGCAGTTTCAATTTTCCTTTCTGTGTATCCCAATTTTGGCTCACTAGTTCTTGTGGAGTTGGATTCTTCTTGAAAACTTGATAATCCTACTTGCTTTCTAATTGCATCTCATTTGGATCACTTTCTAGCAAGATATCACTACCGGTTTCCTTGACAGTTCCTTGTTACTGGTTGTTCCTTTGTTACTGATTGCCTGAGACTTATTCTAGTGATCTACTGGAACCCATTCAGATACTTGCAGAGTATTGGAAGTTGATCTTGATATTTCTTGGCATGTAGCTGACCTCTTGCGTTTCATCCTTTGGATTTTCTAGAGGAATCTCTTGGTGGAGGCCGACCTCATTCATTTCTGCACGTTAGGGTTTTAATCCTTTTGGGCCGACTAGATCCTTTGGATCAATATATATATATATATATATATTTGTAATAATTATTTAGAATGTAATAAAAAAAAATCAAAGAATTAAGAAGTATCAAATAGATAGAATGTGCCTAGAAGATAGATCTTTCGATTCAAGGTCCTAGTGAGACCTATTCTACGAGGCTTGTGTTTCGGTATATTGTAACCCAGTTGTTACCGATTGGATGTAATTAACTTTCATGCAATAAACTATTTGTTATGCATTGCCTCCATCCTATATGTGTGTTTTCATTGTGTTAGCTCTTGCTGGCTGGTTTGGATTGATCTCCTCGAGGTCCCTCCTCACTGGCGACTACTTCAAAAACCTTGGTTTTAGAAACTTGTAGAAAGACTCATTGAATCTGATAAGAAAAAATATTGTCTCATGCTAGCAAGTGTTAGACACATTGCAGACTTATTGGTTAGAGGAGAGATGGCCACAAATACAAACACACACAAAGGGACATCACATAATACCAGTATGTATGAGGAAAATTTACTATGGGAAAAACCTCGATGAGCAATACTACTAGAGTTTACTGCTCCAATCCAACCTCACAATGAAATGTGTCACAAATTTTAGGGCACCAACCCAAGGATCTACAATCCCTGACTTGTTTATGGGCTACAACCCAAAGGAGCTACAACCCCTGATTTAGGAAACCAACCCAAGGAGAACCAACCCCTAATTGATTTATGGGCTACAACCCCTGCTAGTTTATGGACACCAACCCAAAGGAGCTACAACCCCTGTACCAAGCTACAATTCAATGATCACAATGATAGCTTCAAAAATAGAAAAGTGGTCATGTTGTTGTTGGTATTCTACACTCAATGAGAATGGTTGATGTTGTCATTGATGGCAACCAATTGGAAATAGGTTGTATAGGTTCATCGACAACACAAACATCATCTACAAGCACCAATAGGCACAACAAGGTCACTCACCGTCATCCAGATTACACTGACAATGAAGTATGTCGACACTCAGACCGACATGAGACAAAGTTTTGTTTATGTGAATTATATTGTAAATGTAATTAATTATTTGTAAGCAGACATGATGTATTGTAAAGACTCATATATGTATGAGATCTAATAAGTCATTTTTGGAATAGCATGGAATAGAATAATATTATGTAGAAGATAGCAAAAAGATTTTGTGATAAGGTAGATAGGCTATGTAAGTGAATATCATTCACCGACAAGGTTTTTGGTTAAGGTTTCTAATAGAGCTTAAACCGGTACTAAATCAAGCATTGTAGATGCTATTTTGAACAGTACATTGTATTAGATTTAATTATCCATTTTGTAGTCAATGAGACTCTTCTATTGAGTAGTGAGCTCTAGGTTGTTGGCCTTCCTGCATGTGTATGCCCCTATTGTAAGTAATATTTATTCATATTGGCCAGTGAGTAAATATTATGGGTCACAAATCCCACCGAGGTTTTTCCCACATCGGGTTTCCTCACCAAAACATCTTGTGTTATGGTGTGCATTTATTTTGTCCCTATTATTTCTCTTTATTGCACTATTGCTTGTTTACCAATACATTAATCTAAGTTACAAAGTTGTAAATAAGTTGAAATATTCCATTAACTAGTTCGACACTGATTCACCCCACCCCCCTCTCAGTGTCCTTGGGACTATCATTGCATATAACAATTGGTATCAAAGCCTAGTCCTCTATTTGCAAAAGCCTAACAGCTTGAGGAAGATTCTGAAACTGGTACCGATGGAGAGTTTGAGAAAATAGTTGGAAGGAGCTTTTGAATATTTTGATGTAGAAAAATTGAAGATGATTTGAGGACTGCTAAGGAATTCATTAAAGGACTTCAGGAGAACCTAGTTATAGCACAAAACAAGAGGAAGAAACTTCATGACAAATGCATAAACATGATGATGAAAAGGAAACTCTTAGTGATATTGCAAATAAGTTGAGGCAAGAGAAAACTAACATTAGGAATGAAATGCAAGATTTAACCATGAGGATATGTAAGGATATTGAAGACAGAAAGAAGAATGAAGAAGACTTGACTAGGAGACTTAATGATGGAGCAAATGAAAATCTGAGACTTTGTCATGATAATGATATGCTAAAGACAGATATGATTCACATGCAACATGATAAAGAGGAGCTTAGGAGACAAATTGGTATTCTAGAAAATGAGTTGATCACTACAAATGAACACAAAGATAAATTCAAGAAAAGTTCAGAAAGACTTGATGATATGTTGAAAAGACAAAAACCTGATGGAGACACAATTGGACTTGGATTTGAACATGGAGAAAGTTCCGAGATTGCAAATAATCAAGATCATAGAAAACTGGTAAGATAACCTAATGCTTATAAATTTAATGGGAAATGTTTTAATTGCAACAAATTTGGTCATAGGGAAAATCAGTGCAAATTTAGAAATAATCAGAATACAAACTTACCCACCGGTCAATGTTCCAAATGCAATAAAGGTGGTCACAATTCAGAAAATCGCAGAATAAATGTGAAATGCTATGTTTGTGGTAGATTTGGACATTTATCTAATCAATGCAGAATACAAACCGGTCAAGGATATGGAAAAGCTATTTAGAGGAATAATGTAACTTGTTATGCATGTAACAAGATTGGGCATATTGCAAAATTTTGTAGAAGCAAGACTATACCGACAGACAATAAAGGATCTAATGAGAAGGGAAAAGAAAAGGTAAATGAAATAAAGCAAGAATTTCAAAACAATGGATTAAGAAGGGAGATCAGACAGTTGATGAATCTATCTTTGCACCGATAGAATAGAGTAACCCTCCACTGGTAGGAGATTCTTCATCTAACTAAGGAATAATCCTTAGGGGGTATGGCAACAAGTTGAGAATCATGCATTCTACCCTCGGTTGATGGTAAAGAGACACATTTCTTCTTTATCAATAGATGTGTGAAGATTTCACTTAACCGGAAAGCATTTAATGCAGTTTTTGAAGAACATTTGGTTATAAAGCATCATAAAATCCTCATTTCAAACCACCAAGCATCCAAGCATTCTAAGAGCTCAAAGAGAGAGCAAAGGCATCCTAAGGCAAAGTAACAAAGTGTTTTTTAGGCATTCAATATTTCAAGCAAGAGGTATTTATCTTTCAAAATGGCATCTTCATCTTCTACACTTGATTTTATTGCAAACCCTACTGTGGTAGAAAACATTAAGCGCCCTAGATCCATATTTAAAATCATCCTTGAAATTGCCAAGCAAGATGATTCTATCAAAGCTTTTTCCAAAATTTTGAAGGGAGTCGCTTTTGCTGAAGACCCAAGGATTTACATTCACTGCAACATAGAAAATTTAGGGATTGATGACTTAAAGAACATTTACAATGATGTTATTATTGATGAACAACGTTTGGTTAAACTGAAGCACAAGATTGTAGGAGACTTGGGATTTGTTAAAATTCTGAACATACCTGAATTTCTGAAGGAGGTAGTTCGTCTTGTACTGAGCAGAGTTCATGGAGAGTTTATGTGGCTAGACTCTGTTTTTAAAATCTCAAAGGAAGCAATCAAGGCAGTTATTGGTTTACCCTCAACCGGTAGTAGGCCTGACAAAACAAAGAAGATACCTAACTAGAGCCACATCTGACAACAGATCTCTTAGGGTTAATGACATTATTGATGCAAATGTGAGATATGTGAGCATGGAACTTGGCTATAGAGTAACTCATGCAAATAGATTAAATTTAGTTTCTAGCTTATTTATTCATAGTGCATATGAGATGGTTAAGAACAATTCTAGTATTGATATAAGTGAATGAATTAAGGATGAACTAATTGATAACCTGAAAAAGATTAAGGGTGACAAGAAGGGGCCATTCCATTTTGGCAACCTACTTGTGTGTTTGATTCTTTACTTCACCAAAAAGATACCCGATATTGGTCATAAGGACTTTGGATATGACATCCTGGAAGGCAAACAAATCATGGAAGCTATAACCAATATGGGCTCTAACAGTGATAACATTATAGCAGACTACTTCAAAAACTTCCAAACTAATATGAAGGCTAGAGAAAGGATACCATAGAGCATTATAAACAAGTATGATAAGTAAATATGCTTTGTAATCAAATGAGATGAAACATGGATGGACGCTGTTACTCCTAGAACTATTTAGATAACAGAAATGGGCTATGAAGTTGATCTAAATATTCTTGAAGCATATGCTAAAATACATCTTGATGCACCTAAGGAACCATCTGAATAAATTTTTGGTAGTGCTAAGATAATTAAGAGTATTGTTTCATTGCAGAAGAAGAGAAAAATAAGAGAGAAATCTATCAGAGATGCATCCAAGGTGGCTAAGGAGGTTAAGGAAAATGTAATGAACTTGAGTGGTATATCTGCTAGTGAACTGGAAGGACTAGAACCGGTAGCCCATGTTTCACCAGTTGTCACTTCTTCGGATACAGATAATAGAAAAGTAGCTGAGTTCAAGAGAGTTGAAAGGAAGAAGAGAAAACCCTCATTGGTACCCTCTCCTTCTCCCAAAAGGACTAGAAATTTAAGGAAGAAGTAGTAGGCTACAAGGTAGCCTAAGAAGAAACTAACTCCAAAGAAGAAACAACCTAAGACACCAGATACCCTTACACCAGAGGAATTGGTAAATGAGATAACACAAGAAGGTAATTTGACTAATGTGAGAAAATTGTATCATTCATTCAAGGATTTTGACAAGGAGACTATAGAGGCTAGTATTATTTTGCATCTAGACATATATAAGAAGGTTTTGATTGAAGTTGTAGATGATCTGCCGAATCACTTGTATCTAAGATTAGAGGCTAAAAGAATGTCAATGATGGAATTAAATAAAAAGTTAAAAGTTGAAGCATTATTGGCAATGCACCCTGTAAATTCTAAAGAGGAAATTGATGAACTGATTTATGAAGCAAACCGGTTAGTTTTTTTGAGTGGACACCGGAAGGTTAGCCTAATGGCTAGGAGAGTAAAATAAATTGCTAATGAAACTACAAACAAATGGGACATATTTTTTGTTGAAAAAGAAAAGAAAGAGGAAAGGGAGAGACAAAAAATGGATAAATATTTTGCAAAGGTATGCCAAAAGGACAAAGGTAAAAGAAAAATTGGTAGTATACCTGTTATAAAGGCCACAAATAACAATCCTCCACCAACACAAGATACTCCGTCAATAACTTTAGATACATCGGTACATACAGGTAATCAACTGGATAAGGCAACTGAAGAAGTAACACATGATGACACTAACCTGGATTCTGAAATTCTTTTCACTATGAATGTTGATACACAAGAATTTAACATTGTTGTGGATAAAGAGACTGCAAAGGTTAAGGCAACTGATGTTAAGAGCAGTGAGATCTTTGAGTCACCGACAGACACTTTTGACTCTCAAAACACCGAGATACCTGTAGAGGCTAAGGTAACTAACACTGAGAAACTGAAGACAGAGAAACTGGAAGATGCAGAGGTACTTACTCAGACTGAAAAACCAGAAGAAGCAGAGGTAATAACACAGACAGAGAAACTGATAGAAAAAGTAAATAAAGAGGAAGCAATTGATGGAAACAAAGAAGAAATAGTTAAGGCAATTGGACAAGTATCTATTCAAAGGAAATCTATTGCAAAACTAAGCACATCCACTAGAGAATTCAGACCGACTAATGTAACAGATGTTCTTTTGGATTCAATTAAGAGGATAACAGATTGTAATGCCTTAGCATTTAAGGCTATCGATGACACATTACCTATTTTGAAGATTATTGAACCAACCTGTATGATAGATCACATTGATGGTTATTTAGGTAAATTGGATGCATTGTCCAAATTTATTGCTGAAAATGTTCTAACCATAGATAAGGTAAATGAGGAAACTGTAAAGGAAAGAGTAGATAAAGAAAAAGGTGAATTCTTTGAGAAAACTATCAAAGACTGTATTAAGCACATGGATTCACTATTACCGGTACTTAACTCAACAATTTTGGAATATAAGGAGCTGTATAGAGAAGCTAGCAAGCTTCACCACCTGATTGAACATATTGATGAGGTAATTAAGAAAACACAGAAGGAGATAGATGAAATTGTCGATAATATGATAGGTTCTTTGGGACTTACCTCAATTTTTTAACAGAAAATGGCAATTTATGAGGAAAAGTTAGAGAAACTTGAGAAAGAGAAAGTAAGGATAAGGTTAAAGGCCCGAGAACTGAAAAGAAAACTTGGTCCAAGATTGGACAACCTTATTACTTAGCGGGTTGAGCTATCAAAGGCAACAATTCAAGGAGAACGGTCACCGGAGCAATAGATGCACTATCTGATCGACATGATCCAGCAGACAAAAACCATTCTTTCTGATAGTAACAAATTCATGTAGAGCCTGAATCTAATTTTGGCGGACATTTTTCAACTTGTACATAACTAGTTATAGGCTATGAGGTGGCATTTTTATATTTTTTTATTCTTTTTGACATCCTTTTCCATTTATGTCAAAGGGGGAGTAGTATGGAGAAAAATAAATGCACATAAGAGATCACTTGCACAAGGAGAGTATACCTTTTTGGGATCAGATTTTGGATTTGATTTTTTGGATAATGGTTTTAGATTTTTCTCATGAGTGTTGCCATCAATGCCAAAAGGGGAGATTGTTGGCATTCTACACTCAATGAGAATGGTTGATGTTGTCATTAATGGCAACCAATCAGAAATAGGTTGTACAAGTTCATCGACAACACAAACATCATCTATAGGCACCGAAAGGAACAACAAGGTCACTCACTGACATCCAGATTACATCGAGAAGGAAGTATATCGACACTCTGGCCGAATGAGACAAATTTTTATTTATGTGAATTATATTATAAATAAAATTAATTATTTGTAAACCGACATGATGTATTGTAAAGACTCATATATGTATGAGATCTAATAAGTCATTTTTGGAATAGCATGGAATAGAAGAATATTATGTAGAAGATAGCAAAAATATTTTGTGATAAAGCAGATAGATTATGTAAGTGAATATCATTCACCTGAAAGGTTTTTGGTTAAGGTTTCTGACAGAGCTTAAACCAGTACTGAATCAAGCATTGTAGATATTATTTTGAGCAGTACATTTTATTGGATTTAATTATCCATTTTGTAGTCAGTGAGACTCTTCTATTGAGCAATGAGCTCTAGGTTGTTGGCCTTCCTGCATGTGCAGGCCCCTATTGTAGGTAATATTTATTCATATTGGCCAGTGAGTAAATATTGTGGGTCACAAATCCCACTGAGGTTTTTCCCACACTAGGTTTCCTCAACAAAACATCTTGTGTTATGGTGTGCATTTATGTTGTCTGTGTTATTTCTCTTTACTGCACTATTGCTTGTTTACCAGTACATTAATCTAAGTTACGAAGTTGTAAATAAGTTCAAATATTCCATTAACAAGCTGGACACTGATTCACCCCCCTTCTCAGTGTCCTTTGGACTCTGATTACATCTAACACTTGTTACAAGTGAATCATGTAACCATTTCATATACTTCACTCTACCAGTGAGACACCTTCTCTTCTACATCGGTTCACCTCTCTTTGTTGCTGCTTTACCGGTTTACACTCTATTGGTGACCTTGCTCTGCATCTGCTTCACCAAATATCTCCTACACTATGCTGCACTTCAATACCCTCTGTTGTCTTCCTATCGGTACAAGCACCTATCGGTTATCTTCTTAGATGCAATCTAGCTGCTATACCAGTTTCTCAAACCATACTAGTTAAACCCTCTATTGAACCTTATCACCAGTTTAACCTTTACTCACTCAGTCACTGTTATCTTCTGCTATTTTCACTTTGACTGATCCAACTTTCTCATACTCAATCACTTCGCAACAACTATATCCTCTCTCATCCAACAACACCCTTCAATGTTTTTGGCTTGCTTATTTATAACTTGGTTTTCCCACCAAAAACCAATTCAAATCATGGGCAGTTAGGGTTTCCTCATCAACCTTGAGGAAAAACAAATCCAATCAGATCTTATTTGATCTGATCACCTAGACAACTATCTACACATCACTGCCATTTTTGTGCCTTCCAGAACACGCTTTCTATGTTTGGCATTCTACACTCAATCTATCGGTTCATCCCTTGGTCAAATACCATAAATGGCTTAGTTGTTGCCTTTTCCAACTTGACCCGCACAATCAATTTGTCCTAGATCTCAAGCCACAAACCTCTGCAACGCCTCTGGAACACATCCCATGATTTAGGGGGTCTATAATAAATATTGACTAATTCTGCAACAACCTCATCGGTGCACACTCCATCTACTATTGCATGCAAGTCTGCCACCTTGACTCCATGTGGCACATTTGTCAACCAACTACCAGCTTGGACCTTTGTGTTAGTTCAAACAGGATCACCGACCAAACACTTAACCGGTTCTTCTTTTCTTCCAGTTCGCTAGCCTTTCTGGTATCTCACACTTTATCGGTTAACCTTCATGTTTGCTCTTTGCTGAACTATCGGTGGATCACCTTAACTGGTTTGCAGATATGTCTATCCATAGTATGCTCATTCTCATCAGGTAGAAGAACATCTCTTAGCCTCGTTTCATGCTTACCGGTAGCCATCCTGATGACACCATGTCATCAACCTTCAACATAATGCACTGAGGCAACAAATTTTTCAATCTGCATCCTGGCAACTCCATGCATGTTACTGCAGAGCCTCAAGCATGATTAGACTGAGTCACATCTTCAGTGGTTTGTTAGAGTGACAAGCTCATCAACTCAACTCTCATTATCCTTCAGTTTGTTACACTCCTCTTTATTAGGTGAGAACCTAATCTTCCATGTCTCTTCTTTGATGTTTCACCAATTGACATAACATGTCAACTATCACCAATGTAGATTCTGGTAGATGTGTCTTCCAATAGGAAACATACTTTTCTTCTTGTTGGTGAGACACATTGATGACACCAAGTCATCAAACTCCAACTGTTCTGCACTAACCTTCATCTGCATCCCAGTATCACCATGTATGTTCCTATAGACTCACTAGCATTCTTCTTCATCTAACTGGTTCTCCTCTCAACTGGTTTGTCAAGATAATAAACAAACCATCTCAACTCCTCATTCTTCCTTCACTATCTCGGTAGCACACCTTTTTTTATGATCTCATGCTCTAGAGGCTTTCTCATCTTCCACTGGTTCATCTGGTCTTTATATTCAATCACCTTCCTATCTCAGGGAATCATTATGATAGTAAAAGTGTGACTTTACCATGGGGAGGATACATCTTCAACTTGACATATGCCCCAGTATCTTTCCATATGTCAGCTTGCTCCTAGAAGCATCTTACTCCATCAACGTATCACATAACCTATGATAGCTTCTTCATCTAGTGGGAGTTCTGCTAGTTAGCATAAATCTAGCAATCTAGTAGCCTAAACAAATCACCTCTGATATTGATGTGATTTAAATAGCATTCCACCTCTTCATCACAATTATTCTCCCAGTATACCTTATCTTTCATGCCAGTTGCATGCATCACTATGTCAACAACCTTTTACTCACTGGTCTCTTAACTGTACCACTAGCATACCGGTACATATTGGTTCATCCTTTTGCATACTGATGGTCACCAATGACAACACATAAACTCTTCTCCTATACCAGTTATCCTGCTATACCAGTTTTGCATACTGATGGTCACCAATGAAAACACATCAACTCTTCTCCTATACCGGTTATCCTGCTATACCAGTAGACATCAATGTGTTGGTTCCCAAAACTGAATGGGTTTACACTGCCATAGGGCACATGCCAAGCTAATTCCTCCAAATATCTATGGAAACCCACTTCCAACTATCAATATCCATCAGACTTGGACCAACTTTATCAAGGATACAAGATCCTTCTACACTATGGGTTGTCTAGAGCCCAGGAGGGTGATCCCTTCAGTAAACTTCCTGCTCTCTACAACGATACTCAAGAATTTACTAAAAAACAAAGCAGATTGTCTCATAAAAAGACTCAACAATTAGGGAGAATACTCAAGGA